>NC_091330.1:22569283-22604283 GCF_038502225.1 Cherax quadricarinatus | reverse complement strand
TTCTTCAGTCATAGAGTAGTCAAGTCGTGGAATAGTCTAGAAAGTGAAGTAGTGGAGGCGGGAACCATACATAGTTTTAAGGCGAGGTATGATAAAGCTCATGGAGCAGGGAGAGAGAGGACCTAGTAGCAATCAGTGAAGAGGCGGGGCCAGGAGCTATGACTCGACCCCTGCAACCACAAATAGGTGAGTACACACACGCACACACACACGCATACACACACCTGTCGGGAAGACATCAGCGAGTCATGGTACGTGACGAGGTGTCAGAGTGGGCACCTGTGACGAACTGGGTTCCACAGGTTCCACCGGCCCTAGGGCCGGTGCTGTTTCTCGTATATGTGAACGACATGACAGAAGGAATAGACTCAGAAGTGTCCCTGTTTAGAGATGATGTGAAGTTGATGAGAAGAATTCAGTCGGACGAAGACCAGGCGGAACTACAAAGGGATCTTAACAGGCTGCAGGAATGATCCAGATACTGGCTCCTGGAGTTCAACCCCACCAAGTGCAAAGTCATGAAGACTGGGGAAGGGCAAAGAAGACCGCAGACGGAGTACAGTTTAAAGGAGCCAGAGACTACAAACCTCACTCAAGGAAAAGGATCTTGGGGTGAGTATAACACCGGGCACATCTGAGGCGCAGCATATGGGCGCCTAGCTACCCTAAGAATAGCATTCCAACACATCAATAAGGAATCGTTCAGGACCCTATGTACCGTGTATGTCAGGGCCTGTATTGGGGTATGCAGCACCAGTTTGGAACCCACACCTAGCCAAGCATGTAAGGAAATTAGAGAAAGGGCAAAGGTTTACAATAAGACTAGTCCCGATGCTAAAGGGCATGTCCTACGAAGAAATCGACCTGACTACACTGGAGGACAGGAGAGATAGGGAGAATATGATAACGACATATAAAATACTGGGAGGAATTGACAAGGTGGACAGACAGGATGTTCCAGAGATGGGACACAGCAACAAGGGGTCATAATTAGAAGTTGAAGACTCAGGTGAATCACAAGGATGTTGGGAAGTATTTCTTCAGTCACATAGTTGTCAGGAAGTGGAATAGGCTGGGAAGTGATGCAGTTGAGGCGGGATTCATACATAGCCTTAAGAAGAGATATGATAAAGCTCATGGAGCAGAGAGAGTGGCCTAGTAGCAACCAGTGAAGAGGCGGGGCCAGGAACTGTGACTCGATCCCTGCAACCGCAACTAGATGAGTACACACACACACACATACACAATATTGACTGCTGTGGATATTCTTTCTTTCTGAACTTAGGTATTGCGCCCCAGGTCATTAAGAGAGAAGACTGGGACCTTTGAAGAGTTTCCATTATTGTTGCGTTGCCGTTAGATGAGTTCGTTAACCTTCCTCACCTTCACAGTGAGTGGAAGACTCCCACCACTCACCCACTCTGAGATCTCTCACTAAGAGCCGTAGTGACAGGCGTAGAACATCTGTCTGCTAAACAGAGAGAAGGAAGGCAACAGACAGCATCACTCAGCTCCAGCAGATGTCCAATACATTCGCTCTTCCTCTCTGTCTTGCTTGACAAGATGGAAATAAAATTGCCAAAACCTTTACGCCTGCCTTAAAACCCATTAGTAAGATTGGCTGTGGAGGCGGACCCAGGCAGGTGGGATCCTTTCTCTGATGCGGAGCTCCACAAGAATGATGAGATGCTGGTGCTTCATTGATAGAACACATGTGGCAGTGAAAAGACAGGTTACCCAACATAATCTTACTGCAACAACTCTTCGCTCTGTTGGAGTTCCAGTTTCCTTCCCACCCACCTCATTAATGACTGTAGGAAAAGAAAAAAACTGATCATTCACACAGAGGACCTCTCACTCGGTAAGTTGGTGTAGCGGCTACCAACATCGCTCATACACTCGCCAGGAGCAACAATAACGCAGCCATCACGATTTCCACCAAAATTAAAGACCTATTTAAGAGCAAAACCGTCAGACTTGCCAATTTTGAAGCAGAAGTGGAGCAACGTGTGAGGAAGCAGGTACCTGTGCAGCTGTGGGTGACAAGAACAATGCTTGCGCTCTCCATCGTACCTCTAACTAGGCACCTGGTACAGTGCTGGTTCATCACTAGGCACCTGGTACAGAATTGGTTCATCACTAGGCACCTGGTACAGTGTTGGTTCATCGCTAGGCACCTGGTACAGAACTGGTTCATCACTAGGCACCTGGTTCAGTGTTGGTTCATCACTAGGCACCTGGTACAGTGTTGGTTCATCACTAGGCACCTGGTACAGTGTTGGTTCATAACTAGGCACCTGGTTCAGTGTTGGTTCATCACTAGGCACCTGGTACAGTGTTGGTTCATCACTAGGCAATTTATACAGTGTTATGCAGCTTTGACTTTTACTAGAAGCCTAGTCCACAAAATTTTAGGAATGGAAAAAGAACCAAATACCAAAACACACACACACACACCAATGTGCTCCAGCAGACGTCAATTAAATTCTACCTCTCTGTCTCTCTTGACAAGATTGAAATAAAATTGTTAAAACCTTGGCGTCTGCCTTAAAACCCATTAGTAAGATTGCCTGTGGAGGCAGACCCAGGCAGCTGGGATCCTCCTATTGATGTGCAGCTACACAAGAGTGATGGGACGCTTCAAGATGCTACAGGAAGACTTAACAAGCTACAGCAATGACCTAACAGGTGGCTACTGGAATTAATATTCTTGCAACAAAGATGGTCCCTGAACTGTGAAGACTGATGACAAGACGAAGACTATGAAAGCTACATCTTACATCATTACCAGATCGAAGACCTATACATGACAATCACATTTGATAAACTACTTAGAGATAAAGAATATAAGAACAGCCTATTTTAAAGGTAAGAAAAAGAACGAGAGGACGCGAATGTCGACGAAAGTTCAGATGACTAAACCCTTACGTGGGTTCATGAAGTAAATATGTAAAAGTAACAGGAAATGAGCAACACAAATTAAAGTAAAAGCAAGTATGGTTCTCAAAATCCAGAGCTAATATCCGACAAACATGCTTAAGCGAGTATAACTAGGTAAGACAGAAACTCGTAAATAAAAAAGAACATCTTCAGAAAAAGACATTTTGAAAAGATACAAGTCCTATAGGGATTCCAAATCACATTTTTCTGTTTAGTCCTCTTCATGGCATTCATTTTTCTCTGGAGGAGAGAGGGAACCTAGAGACCCAGAGGTGTTCCGCAGGATGCTTTCAAGGTGCGTTAATTGAGATTTCTGGTAGGATGGATCCAATTGCGGTAATGACTGATTGATTAGTCCAGATGATTTCACGAAGACGAGTCCCAGGGTCTTTCCCCGTGACTTCACCTATCGTAAATCCACTACTAGGGTCTTCTCTGTACTCGCCAGTGTGTGTCATCCAGGAACTAAATGTGGAATCACATGTCAGTCTGCAAATAAGTTCCAGAACAAAAAAAAATATTTTGTGTTTATATAAAACCAAGTTAGAAACACTACACGTTTAACGTTAAAAAATAAACTTGTTTGTTTCCCCTCTTTATTACTTGTTTGGTATATGAATATTTTTTTAAAGAAAATGCCAAAATTCTTTGTAAAATAGGGAATAAGGATTGTTGTAGGTTCTTGCAAGAAGGGGAAATATAGATTAGGAAATATAATGCAGCCATATAATGGAAAACGAGAGCCAAAATATGACATAAATAGTATTGTACGTAATGTGTCAAATGCTGTGAACTATGCTGTAACCTCGTAATATGATGGGAAAACCACATTTACACTTTTGTTGCCCTGACGCCTGGACAGATGGATGGGGACACTCTCTCTCTCTCTCTCTCTCTCTCTCTCTCTCTCTCTCTCTCTCTCTCTCTCTCTCTCTCTCTCTCTCTCTCTCTCTCTCTCTCTCTCTCTCTCACTCGCCCGGCCCGAGAGGGACACAAGTGCTAGTCTCAATCTAATTAAAATCAATCATTTTAGTCCGCCGAGAGAAATTGAGTTGGCCTGGTCGTGTCCCTCTGATTGGCCGGCACCACTCGTTGATTGTCTGTGTGGCATCAACCACTCAGGGCAGGGAAGAAAATGCGGAGCAAAGGGGGGTGGCGAGAGGAGCAGGTGGACAGATAAGGTGGGGAAAAAGAGAGAGTGGAGAGGGGTGAGGGAGAGAAGATGGAAGTTGGGTAAAAATGAAAGATGGGGTGGGCTGAGGAATGATGGGATGGGCTGAGGAAAGATGGGGTGGGCTGAGGAATGATGGGATGGGCTGAGGAAAGATGGGGTGGGCTGAGGAATGATGAGATGGGCTGAGGAATGATGGGGTGGGCTGAGGAATGATGAGATGGGCTGAGGAATGATGGAATGGACTGAGGAATGATGGGGTGGGCTGAGGAATAATGCAGTAGACTGAGAAATGATGGGGTGGACTGACGAATGATGGGGTGGACTGAGGAATTATGGGGTGAACTGGGGAATAATGGGATGGAAAGGAATTATGGGTGGGAAGGGGAATGATGGGGTTGGGAGAGGATTGATAGGGTTGGGAGAGGAATGATGGGTGGGGAGGAATGATAGGGCGAGAGATGATGGGGTTGGGAGAGGAATGATGGGTTGGTGATGAGAAGTGAGCTGAGGAATGATGGGGTGGGAAAGGAATGATAGGGTGGGAGAGGAATAATAGGGTGGGAGAGGAATGATAGGGTGGGGGAGGAATGATAAGGTGGGAGAGGAATGATGGGGTGGGAGAGAAATGTTAAGGCGGAAAGAGGAATAAAGGCGTGGGAAGAGAAAATAAAAGTAAAGGGAAAGGAATGATGGCATGGTGAGAGGAATGGCGTAATAGTAAAGGAATGGGCCCCGCTTATATATGACCACGTCTTCAGCTGCTTCATCTCTCCACTTCTTCCCCTCCCCAGGCCCCACTATTAAAATCACTGCCATCTTGCTGCTGTATTAGTGTGGGATTTTGGGCAGGATGAGCATATAAATATTATATAATAAAAAAACAGAGAGATTGTGCTCATCTTTTGTTGCTGACGATTTGTAACCTTCGCAGCTTCTCCCAAAGGTTACACCTTCGACGTACACGTCGTCTAATGGCCCACCAAAGCTTTACGAAAGGTGTGTACATAATGCTAGCACATACCTAAAGAGTACATATGCCACTGTTTCATGTATAAACACGTAGGTCGTGCCCTAAATATTACCTGTGTGTGGGCGATGGCCCACTCATCACGGCGTTGGTTTGGCATGTTCTCTCATAACACTCCATAAACTTTTCTGCTGCAGCTGAATAGTGAAAAGAGAGGCCAGATAAAGACTTACCAGGGGTGTCTGTAGCGTACCCACGTATATAACACCGCATACCATGGCTTATTGCAGAGGCGAGATAATGAAAAGCTGGCAGCCTCACTTCGTCGCCTGCTCGGCTCTTCTGTGTGAACTACACCGGGTCAAGACCCCACTGGTACTTGTTACACCCGCGATGTTCGCTCGTCAACGCAATCTCGATCTCTATTGGTGATTCTCTATTAAGCACAGCTAAAAGTCTGTAACAATTCACGGCAGGAGGGATTAACAATGATGCGTCGAGTTGAGTCGATTATTCCTTCCTCTTCCCTTCTCGGTGATTTGTCATTGTGGCTAAAATTATATGATGCACACGAGGCATGGCCATGATTATCTCTTCTTCTTCAACGCAGCATGACCCGATGGCCCGGTACGGCCTGCAGTGCTCGTCGCATCTTTCACTCGTCGAAAAGTAACTGCAATCTGCTTGTTGCTACGTCCCCGTCCTCTTTTATGGACACATACACAAGACTGACAGGCATGAGTGCCGTCTTGGACTATTCAGTATAATCCTAGTTTAAAATGTCGGCGTGAGGTCTTGAGTGCTTGTAGAGAGTACAGATAAATTCTTTAGGATTTTTCCCGGCCTGGGAAAAGAGCCAGTGTTTCAGACAAAAGTCTTTTCTTTAATTTGTGCAGAGATTACCTTATCAGGGTAACTCCTGTGTACCCTTGAACGACTCAAGTGTCGCTGTTATCTCCTCTCGATCTAATAGTCAATAGAGGAGCTGTGTGATCCTGCTGGATTAGACACAGTGTTAAGATAAATGGGCATTCTGGTATGCGATAATTGTACTTTGTCTAGTGCAGGTCAAGAGCCGTTTCATCTCAGAGAATGAGAAATATTGGCGTTCACTGCTCGACTGGGCTGTGTTTGAAGACCTTATAATCTGGTTCTACTTTAAAACTGCTTACATAGACTGCAGTGTTTGCAAAAAAATATGAACCTCCCTTCTCACTAATGGCAAACCAGAGTTGCTCTTTGACCTGCTCTCCTCTCTTGTGACCTATGCCAAAGAGAGGGAGAGAGTTCTCATCACAGCTGAAGGTCGCCTGCCCCCCAGGTGGGGGGAGGGAACCTCCAAGTCCTTGATTTGGAGAAATCATAATTTTCTCCACAGTTAGATTGATAAATGTGAAAGAAGACATGCGTGTGCAGTTCAGAACATTTATTGAACGTTTCACCACGAGTGACTTCATCATTCCTGATACAGAGACGACTGAGAGGGTATCATCATTCCTAATACAGAGACGACTGAGAGGGTATCATCATTCCTGATACAGAGACGACTGAGAGGGTATCATCATTCCTGATACAGAGACGACTGAGAGGGTATCATCATTCCTAATACAGAGACGACTGAGAGGGTATCATCATTCCTGATACAGAGACGACTGAGAGGGTATCATCATTCCTGATACAGAGACGACTGAGAGGGTATCATCATTCCTGATACAGAGACGACTGAGAGGGTATCATCATTCCTGATACAGAGACGACTGAGAGGGTATCATCATTCCTGATACAGAGACGACTGAGAGGGTATCATCATTCCTGATACAGAGACGACTGAGAGGGTATCTTCATTCCTGATACAGAGACGACTGAGAGGGTATCATCATTCCTGATACAGAGACGACTGAGAGGGTATCTTCATTCCTGATACAGAGACGACTGAGAGGGTATCATCATTCCTGATACAGAGACGACTGAGAGGTATCTTCATTCCTGATACAGAGACGACTGAGAGAGTATCATCATTCCTGATACAGAGACGACTGAGAGGGTATCATCATTCCTGATACAGAGACGACTGAGAGGGTATCATCATTCCTAATACAGAGACGACTGAGAGGGTATCATCATTCCTAATACAGAGACGACTGAGAGGGTATCATCATTCCTAATACAGAGACGACTGAGAAGGTATATACATAGTGGTAGTGGGAGTCAAGTTGCACGCAGCGAGAAAATGGTGGTGACAGTAGAAGTTGGAATAGTAGTAGAAGCAGCAGCAGTAGTAGCATTATCATTATTACTACTACTGCTATTATTACTATTACTACTACTACTACTACTGCTGCTGCTGCTGCTACTGCTGCTGCTGCTACTGCTGCTACTGCTGCTGCTGCTGCTGCTGCTGCTGCTGCTGCTGCTGCTGCTGCTACTGCTACTACCACTATCCCCACTACCGCCACCATCCCCACTACCACCACCATCCTCACTACCACCACCCACTACAACCAGCACCACCCACCACCCCCACTACAACCACGACCCACCACCACACACTACCACCACCACCACCCACTACTATCACCACCACCACCACCCACTACTATCACCACCACCCACTACTACCACCACCACCCACTACTACCACCACCACCCACTACTACCCCCACCACCCACCACTACCCATCAGTATCACCACGACCAACCACCACCACCCATCACTATCAACACGACCCACCACTACCCATCACTGTCACCACGACCCACCACTACCACCACTGCCACCACCACCCACCACCACTACTACCACCCCCACCACCCATCACTATCACCACGACCCACCACCACCCATCACTATCACCACGACCCACCACCACCCATCACTATCACCACGACCCACCACCACCACACACTACTACCACCACCACCCACTACTGCCACCACCACCCACCACTACCACCACCACCCACCACTACCCATCACTATCACCACCACCACTACCCATCACTGTCACCACCACCACTACCCATCACTGTTACCACCACCCATCACTATCACCACCACCCACCACCACCACTACCCATCACTGTCACCACCACCACTACCCATCACTGTTACCACCACCCACCACCACCCATCACTATCACCACCACCCACCACCACCACTACCCATCACTATCACCACGACCCACCGCCACCACACACTACAACCACCACCACCCACTACTACCACCACCACCCACCACTACCACCACCACCCACCACTACCACCACCACTCATCACTATCACCACCACTATCCATCACTGTCACCACCACCACTACCCATCACTATTACCACTACCCACCACCACCACTACCCATCACTATCACCACCACCACTACCCATCACTATCACCACCACCACTACCCATCACTATCACCACCACCACTATCCATCACTATTACCACCACCCATCACTATCACCACCACCCACCACCACCACTACCCATCACTATCACCACGACCCACCACCACCACCCACTACTACCACCACCACCCACCACTACTCATCACTATCACCACTACCCATCACTATCACCACTATCCATCACCACCACCCACCACCACCACTACCCATCACTATCACCACCACCCGCCACCGCCACTACCCATCACTATCACCACCACCCACCACTACCCATCACTATCACCACCACCCACCACTACCCATCACTATCACCACCACCCACCACTACCCATCACTATCACCACCACCACCACCACTATCACCACCATTATTGCTACCACTGGGCATGGGAACCTTACTGAAACCCCACTATAATCCTTCACTCACCACTAGTCTGTTACACTAGCATCCCAGTTATCACTAAAAAACTAGCTCAGTCTAGTTCATCTTGTCTGCTAACACCTCCGAGAAGACTCTTGTACCCATAGGCGGACCACATTTACCATGTTCTGTTCCGGTAGTCTATGATTGCTAGCATACAAGTGCGTGATTACAACTTGTATTGAATCTCTTGTTCTCGACATTAATATTGTTCTCTCGTGGTTGAAAGTGTGTGTGTAATGTGAGGCTGAGATCCACCGAGAGGCACTAAGGATGTTTTGTTTTTAATGAGGAAACATTTCGGTCGTAGGGCCTTGATCATTTCTATAAGGTTTTTAAAAGCGAAACGTTTCCTCGTTAATAATATCCTAAGTGTTTGCTTGTGTGTCTTATTCTCAACTGTTTTTTTCGAGTTAAGAATCGCCTTGATTATATACCTTCTTAAAGCTCAGCAGTATCCCATAAGTAAGAAAGGAGCCTAATAACGATATTTCAGTCCGTCCAAGACCAATGTCAGTTGTCCAGGATGGACCGAAACGTCGTCATAGGGTTCCTTTCCTAATGGCGGGTTTTAGGTGAATTGTTGCAGTACGGTATAGCGATTTATTTTTTCTGGTGTCTTGAAGGCTGTTACGACTTTGATGTCGTAACTTAAATAAAATGTTCCTGGTTCCTTAAGGCTGCTCACACTGCTGTCTAGGAGTTATAAAATTACACTGAAAAACACAGTGAACCTTGAGCCAGCATGTACGCATATATCACACAATATTAATTATTATTAGGAAGGAAGGACAAAAACTCACCTATATAACTTATATACAACTTATAACTACTACAAAAACCACCACACTCCAGCTCACATTAGCTCACTAGTACACTACTATTAATGAGTCTAAGAAAATTAATCATCAGGGAGGCTCCATGACATACACAACCCCGTCTTCACTTCTGTCTGGTAGACTAATTACCAGCAGGCAAAACACCATACAGTACTCTCGCATAAACAGGCCTTTGCATACTATAGGACTTTACAGGTAAACATGAGATCAATAAAATAACATATGGTATAAACTTACAAAAAACCACCATCCCTACTAAACACAGTATTAGGACATCTTGTTACAAGTGTTGTGCTCCACCGACTGACACTCACCGTACCTCATCTGCTCCTGTCTCCTAGCCACTCTAACTGCCCGGGAATAATACGCGTTCGCTTTTAAGGAATATATATGTCCACTTTCAGACTACACGGAAAATGACATTATATATGGAGCGTTATTTTATATAAATATTTTTTTTACAGTTCTCCGTAACAAAGGCTGCAATGAGATCTCGTATTCTCCTTGAGTCACAAGTAAGACAGACATGGTTATTATAAGATTATCTTCACAGAAATGTATGAGACTTAGGTAATTTTGTGACTAAAATTTAAGAACATACCTGGCATGTACAATTCCCTGAAGCTGTTTCTTGAACCACCTTGTATGGAGTGAACCTGCTTTAATAATATGATATGTGTGTTTGCTCGTGTGACTTTAGTCACAGTTTGTCAGCTTTTGCATACTTGGTTATCACTACTCAGGGTGACGCCGGAGCAAGTATACAGTATAATGTCAATTTTGTTTGTATTCATTTTTTTTTTTTTTTGCTTGAATTTTCCAGCTAACTTGTTATGTCAGATTTGGTGCGCACGCCTAGACATTGTTTAGTGTACGTTAGGTTAGTGATAATGAAGTCTCCATTATCTCATTATCTAAGCTATCTGGTTTCCAAACATGTATTTATTTTAACCCTGTTTCATCCTCAATTAAATCTATACATTCATCACATCTATCTGTCCAAGTCCATATGAATACTTCCACAACCTGCCTCCAGTGAGACTTTTTTTCTAATTTCCTGTCAGCAGCTAAGTTTGTGATTGTTACGTTAGTCCCTTTTAAGATTATTTGTTTTTCTTATGAAAAGAATCAATTCCTTAAGAACTACATCTGTTAAGTTTAACCATACGGATACATCTGATTAAAAGTGCTTATTGTTTCCTGTCGTTGAGTCAGTAACTGATATCTTTCTGAAGTTTGTCTCCTATACTATACGACTTTATTTTATCTTAAACCAAAGGTATTGACAAGAAAGCGACATGTTCCACCCAGCTATTTGCAGGGTGAAAACTTCAGCTACGTTACATCTTGAATATCCTGGTGTAGACGTACTCTTCAATAAATCCATAATACTACAACTATATTAAAAGGCAAAGATAGACTCAGTGCTCTCAGAGCAGTTGCTGGCTGCAACCTGAACTATGATGCTAATCTGAGAATAATGAGGATGCACATAGCCTGTATTAGATTCTTTGCTGATTATGTTGCTCCCATGTTAATATTAGCTAAATAAAATTCTCTCCGGCCCTTGGAGCTAAGGCAGAATGAAGCCCTCAGAATAACTCTTCGCTGTCCTAAATCTGCCAAGGTTCTTTATATGAAAAAGGAGCTTAGTCTTCCTATTATCACTGTTCTTATTATTGGAATGTTAAGAAATGAACAAGACACTAATACTACAAATCGTACTAAATGTCTAGAAGTAAATACAAAGAGAATTCAGTGGATTGTGAAAGCATGCAATTATATTAAGTTTTATAATCTGTACCGCAATAGACAAGAGCATTTTGCTCCTCCGTGGAAACTCTGTTTATTTAATATCACATACCTACAGCCCCTCCCAAGAAGCTCATCACTAGTAATCCCTTCCTTAAATCTCTTGCACAGGCGACTCATCAAGAACAAATTTCTCACTTAACTGTTCGTAATAATATGTTACAAATTATATACATTATGGATGTAAGCAGGAGTGTACTGCTTACCTATTTAGGAGACAGCAGAGGCAGCTGCTCCTGTTGTCTCCTCCATAGGTAAGAACGATATGCTCAAGAATTAATAACTGAGCGTCTACACTGCAAACTGAATTGTTTGTCATTCTAATGGCACTTAACTCACACAGTGACTAACAGCATAGTCAGTGGAGAGGTCAGATATATATACTCAAAATATCGGGAAAAGGGAATTAATGTATATTTTTATGGATTCCATCACACGCACACTGAATTACTCTTTCATGGCAAAGTTAGCCATAGAAAGTACCCTGCAGGAAAATGTAGGATATCATTTTGGCATGTATTTGTCTAGCATTAGGAATAATACTACGAGAGAAGTAAATAATGAACTCAAAACACAGAGGAATGCACTTAGTAGGCAGAGTAGATGAGCATGTTTATGGAGTAACTTGCAATGTGAACAGACTGATGTTGTAGTAGCCAGGTTTAGACTTGGTTACAGGTACTGCTGGCAGTATGGCAGACTTTCTTGAACAGTGTGTCTAATTGTCCGCTTATTGAGGAATAATGAGATTATATAATAACCTGTGTGTTATGTTAAGGTATCTTGTTAATAAAACTAAGATACCCAACATATTAAGCAGATTTCCTAAATTTTCTTGTAACAGATAAGTGAACTTTAGATATAAACCCGGACGTGCTCCTGTAACCCTTCAGGGGCCTAGTTTCTAGCCTTTTTGTGTACCCATGTACTCTTGCGCTACCGTCCACAGGATAGATGTGGGGTGCGCAATAAACTAGCTGCTTCCGCGGCAAAACCTAATCTAAAATCTTTATTTTACTCAATAATCTTTGATATATTTCTTTGTTGGAGAGAGAGAGAGAGAGAGAGAGGAGTCGCCGTAACATTACTTTGACTGTGGGTGTTTGGGTTCATTTTATATCGGATAATGTTTCGGTCCTATTATCTACTTTTTTACGGACCTCATACTAATACATCAGATCGTTATTCGTAGCGGGAACAAGACCCAGTATGTTATCACTGTGTTGAAGTTATGGCACTCAGAACTCAGTAGCAACCACTGTGTATTAGGAGTTTATAACCAGGGATAGGTAGCTACCATAGTAGGCGGAGTCTGAAATTGTGGTCATGACACCCACATAACAGCAACCATAGTAAGCAGTGTGTCTCACGAAATCGTATGACACGATTGCAAACAAACCATTCTACGGGTGGGGTTTGAACCCACGGTCAGGAGTTTTGAGACTCTATGACCGCGGGTTCAAACCCCAACCGTGGTAAGGTGTGTGTGTTGTGATCATGACAACCATATTACAGCTACCACATTAAGCAGTGTGTGGTGTGGTCATGACAACCACATAACAGCTGCCATACTAAGCAGTGTGTGTTGTGATCATGACAGCCACATAACAGCTGCCATACTAAGCAGTGTGTGTTGTGATCATGACAGCCACATAACAGCTGCCATACTAAGCAGTGTGTGTTGTGATCATGACAGCCACATAACAGCTACCATACTAAGCAGTGTGTGTTGTGATCATGACAACCACATAACAGCTACCATACTAAGCAGTGTGTGTTGTGATCATGACAACCACATAACAGCTGCCATACTAAGCAGTGTGTGTTGTGATCATGACAACCACATAACAGCTACCATACTAAGCAGTGTGTGTTGTGATCATGACAGCCACATAACAGCTACCATACTAAGCAGTGTGTGTTGTGATCATGACAGTCTGGTAACGTTTTTTGTTTTTGGTTAAGGTCGAATACTTATTTTCTTCTTTTTATTAATTATTGATTCTGTGAAATCATAGAAAATCGTGATGTGTTTTCCGCCTCTGCTTGTCAGATATATAACTAAGGCATATACATATATTCACTCATTTTATAGAATATAAGCATGAATTGTTTGCTTCTATAACTTGTTTGGTACTACTTGTAATTCACTGTTAACGTGTAACATTAAACTGTTACATTGTTTAGTGCAAACAATAGGAAAAAATGTCAGCTACTGGTTGAGCAGAGCAGATTCCTGCCAGATGAAACAGGATTAAGTTGGTGTCTGAGTCTGTGTAACTCCAGAAATAGCCACTTGTTTGCAAGTGTTTGTAGGTGCTTTGATGTAGGTAGTCTCATGTAGGTGCTCTCATGTTGGTGCTCTCATGTCTGGTGCTCTCATGTAGGTGCTCTCATGTAGGTGCTCTCATGTCTGGTGCTCTCATGTAGGTGCTCTCATGTCTGGTGCTCTCATGTAGGTGCTCTCATGTAGGTGCTGTCATGTAGGTGCTCTCATGTCTGGTGCTGTCATGTAGGTGCTGTCATGTAGGTGCTCTCATGTAGGTGCTCTCATGTAGGTGCTCTCATGTAGGTGCTGTCATGTAGGTGCTCTCATGTAGGTGCTCTCATGTAGGTGCTCTCATGTAGGTGCTCTCATGTAGGTTGTGGCGTGCAGGCGACTGTGGACTTCATTTTAACTGTCCTAGACTTACTTCTTTTCACTTTCGTCATGAGATTTATAGCTACCGAGCTTCTAGGTGAGCCTTTTGATATTATTTTTAACTTTAGATAATATTTGTGTGTTCTTCGTATCGTGCTTAAAAAAATAATACTTGAATGTTTTATTTATTTTTTTATTACTAAGAGTGCTGACTGAGCTATACGGTGATCGCATTTTATCAACTTTCAAAATCACTTACCTTCCTTCCCATAAACAATCATTTCCCCTCATCTTCTATACAGTCAAGTGTCTTTGTATCATACTATCCATTTCAGCCATAATCATCCTGCACTTGTGTTTCCTGCTGCATCTAAATATAGACCTCTTTTCTTGAAGACGTTTCCTTCTGTAAAAATGGTTCTAAAGGTCCTCCTACTCTAACTTGTCATCCTTATTACATATTTTTTTTATTACGATGCTTTTACCTAGTGTATAAAAGTAAATAAACGTGAAAAGAAATTAAACGTATACTGATTAACTTTCTACCATTTTCTTTTTAATTTCTTGATAAGGTATTGTATCTACCCAATGTCTTCTAATATGCAGCGAAGTAAATTATTTATACCAGCATGGGACACAAAGATATCGTAGTCTGGACACTATCTTTCGTTAAATCTTTGAATATATCATTTACATTTTTAATTTTTATCACTGGGTGGCGTACTTCTCTCCGCTTTCTACCATCAATAAGACGGAACTCATTTTCTTCATTTCTAACTAGGTCACCTATGTAAATTAGGTTGGGTCTCCCCCCATCCCAAGGAAAGCGAGTAATAGAGCCCCAGGCTCATTCCTGATTTGTCAAGATTCATACCTGTAGCTTCACTAAGCCACAGCCTTGTTCCATCCACCTGCATTGTTTTATGCTGCATGTGCATCCTTATTTACCAACATTTTGAGGTTTTTCGAATAGCTCATCATTACCATTTAATACGTCTGACGAACGTACTCAGAGCTGGTTTGTAGATGAATGGTTCAGAGAACCGACATGTTGATAAATTAGACACATGTGCAACTCTTGGGTATCTTTATTGAGGAAACGTTTCGCCACACAGTGGCTTCATCAGTCCATACAAAGGAGAATCTTGAAGAACAGGAGGAGAATGAGGTAATCAGTCCCTCAACCTTGAGTCGATGTGGTCAGTCCATCAATCTTGAATAGAATACGGCATACGTGCTGAGAAGGAGCTTATAAACCGTTGGCAGGAGAGGTGCAGCAGTCATAGGTGGTGTAACATTTGTTCAATGTTGAAGTAGGTCGTGCCCAAGAATTAGGCAAGCGAAGAATTCCCAAGTATTAAGATCCCAAGAAGTTGCAGTGTCTGACAGGTTTGTAGATGAATGGTTCAGAGAACCGACATGTTGATAAATTAGACACATGTGCAACTCTTGGGTATCTTTATTGATACCCAAGAGTTGCACATGTGTCTAATTTATCATCAGAGCTGGTTGTATAGAGGACCGTGTTCACTCTTACCTACCGACTCTCGCACAGATCTTTAATTTTTTAGTTGTTCACTACTATATTTTCACTTACATTATGGTAACAACAGAGGAGACGCATCTCTAATACCTCACTGTTTACGTTAAAGAAATCTTAAATTATTTGTCAGTATTTCTACAACACTTGTCATAACCGTAAAACATGAAGGTCTTTATTCACGTCTTCATTATAATTAAACAGTTTTTGAAGAGAGGTATTTCACTCATTACAAGCGTATGTGTAAGGCCGGGCACTCGTAATCTTGTGTTAAGAGTTATCACAGCAAAGTGAAGAAAACACATTGCAGAACAAGATTTCATTGAGACAATTCTCCGTTATTATTGGTATTACGCTATTTAGATCTGACTAAATAAATGCTAAGCAGTACAGCATGCAACATAACACAGAGTTGAAGGCTGGAGTGAGGAGAGACGGAATGTTGGGGACTGCAGGATGGGATTAAGTAAAGTTGATTGAAAGAGGCAGGGTCTTGGGAAGCTGAGCCTGTGGGATTCAGGAGAGGAAGGAGGCAGGTAGGAGGGACTCAGGAGAGAGGCAAGAGGGACTCGGTGAAGGAATAAGGTAATGTAGGTAAGAGGAACTCACGGGAGTAAGGAGGTTGGAAATGAGATAAAAAAAAAGTGCTCGGGAAGGATTCAGGTATGTACAGGAGACTCAGAGAAGGCTTCAAGTAGTTACAAGAGACTCAGAGAAGGCTTCAGGTTGGTACAGGAGACTCAGAGAAGGCTTCAAGTAGGTACAAGAGACTCAGAGAAGGCTACAGGTAGGTACAGGAGACTCAGAGAAGGCTTCAGGTAGGTACAAGAGACTCAGAGAAGGCTTCAGGTAGGTACAGGAGACTCAGAGAAGGCTTCAGGTAGGTACAGGAGACTCAGAGAAGGCTTCAGGTAGGTACAAGAGACTCAGAGAAGGCTTCAGGTAGGTACAAGAGACTCAGAGAAGGCTTCAGGTAGGTACAGGAGACTCAGAGAAGGCTTCAGGTAGGTACAAGAGACTCAGAGAAGGCTTCAGGTAGGTACAGGAGACTCAGAGAAGGCTTTAGGTAGGTACAGGAGACTCAGAGAAGGCTTCAGGTAGGTACAGGAGACTCAGAGAAGGCTTCAAGTAGGTACAAGAGAATCAGAGAAGGCTTCAGGTAGGTACAAGAGACTCAGAGAAGGCTTCAGGTAGGTACAGGAGACTCAGAGAAGGCTTCAGGTAGGTACAAGAGACTCAGAGAAGGCTTCAGGTAGGTACAGGAGACTCAGAGAAGGCTTCAGGTAGGTACAGGAGACTCAGAGAAGGCTTCAGGTAGGTACAGGAGACTCAGAGTAGGCTTCAAGTAGGTACAAGAGACTCAGAGAAGGCTTCAGGTAGGTACAAGAGACTCAGAGAAGGCTTCGGGTAGGTACAGGAGACTCAGAGAAGGCTTCAGGTAGGTACAGGAGACTCAGAGAAGGCTTCAGGTAGGTACAGGAGACTCAGAGAAGGCTTCAGGTAGGTACAGGAGACTCAGAGAAGGCTTCAAGTAGGTACAGGAGACTCAGAGAAGGCTTCAGGTAGGTACAGGAGACTCAGAGAAGGCTTCAGGTAGGTACAGGAGACTCAGAGAAGGCTTCAGGTAGGTACAAGAGACTCAGAGAAGGCTTCAGGTAGATACAGGAGACTCAGAGAAGGCTTCAGGTAGGTACAAGAGACTCAGAGAAGGCTTCAGGTAGGTACAGGAGACTCAGAGAAGGCTTCAAGTAGGTACAGGAGACTCAGAGAAGGTTTCAGGTAGGTACAGGAGACACAGAGAAGGCTTCAGGTAGGTACAGGAGACTCAGAGAAGGCTTCAAGTACTTACAAGAGACTCAGAGAAGGCTTCAAGTACTTACAAGAGACTCAGAGAAGGCTTCAGGTAGGTACATGAGACTCAGAGAAGGCTTCAGGTAGGTACAAGAGACTCAGAGAAGGCTTCAGGTAGGTACAGGAGACTCAGAGAAGGCTTCAGGTAGGTACAGGAGACTCAGAGAAGGCTTCAGGTAGGTACAGGAGACTCAGAGAAGGCTTCAGGTAGGTACAAGAGACTCAGAGAAGGCTTCAGGTAGGTACAAGAGACTCAGAGAAGGCTTCAGGTAGGTACAGGAGACTCAGAGAAGGCTTCAGGTAGGTACAGGAGACTCAGAGAAGGCTTCAGGTAGGTACAGGAGACTCAGAGAAGGCTTCAGGTAGGTACAGGAGACTCAGATAAGGCTTCAGGTAGGTACAGGAGACTCAGAGAAGGCTTCAGGTAGGTACAAGAGACTCAGAGAAGGCTTCAGGTAGGTACAGGAGACTCAGAGAAGGCTTCAGGTAGGTACAAGATACTCAGAGAAGGCTTCAGGTAGGCACAAGAGACTCAGAGAAGGCTTCAGGTAGGTACAGGAGACTCAGAGAAGGCTTCAGGTAGGTACAGGAGACTCAGAGAAGGCTTCAAGTAGGTACAGGAGACTCAGAGAAGGCTTCAGGTAGGTACAGGAGACACAGAGAAGGCTTCAGGTAGGTACAGGAGACTCAGAGAAGGCTTCAAGTACTTACAAGAGACTCAGAGAAGGCTTCAAGTACTTACAAGAGACTCAGAGAAGGCTTCAGGTAGGTACATGAGACTCAGAGAAGGCTTCAGGTAGGTACAAGAGACTCAGAGAAGGCTTCAGGTAGGTACAGGAGACTCAGAGAAGGCTTCAGGTAGGTACAGGAGACTCAGAGAAGGCTTCAGGTAGGTACAGGAGACTCAGAGAAGGCTTCAGGTAGGTACAAGAGACTCAGAGAAGGCTTCAGGTAGGTACAAGAGACTCAGAGAAGGCTTCAGGTAGGTACAAGAGACTCAGATAAGGCTTCAGGTAGGTACAGGAGACTCAGAGAAGGCTTCAGGTAGGTACAGGAGACTCAGATAAGGCTTCAGGTAGGTACAGGAGACTCAGAGAAGGCTTCAAGTAGGTACAAGAGACTCAGAGAAGGCTTCAAGTAGGTACAAGAGACTCAGAGAAGGTTTCAAGTAGGTACAAGAGACTCAGAGAAGGCTTCAGGTAGGTACAAGAGACTCAGAGAAGGCTTCAGGTAGGTACAGGAGACTCAGAGAAGGCTTCAGGTAGGTACAGGAGACTCAGAGACGGCTTCAAGTAGGTACAAGAGACTCAGAGAAGGCTTCAGGTAGGTACAAGAGACTCAGAGAAGGCTTCAGGTAGGTACAAGAGACTCAGAGAAGGCTTCAGGGAGGTACAGGAGACTCAGAGAAGGCTTCAGGTAGGTACAAGAGACTCAGAGAAGGCTTCAGGTAGGTACAGGAGACTCAGAGAAGGCTTCAGGTAGGTACAAGAGACTCAGAGAAGGCTTCAGGTAGGTACAGGAGACTCAGAGAAGGCTTCAGGTAGGTACAAGAGACTCAGAGAAGGCTTCAGGGAGGTACAGGAGACTCAGAGAAGGCTTCAGGTAGGTACAAGAGACTCAGAGAAGGCTTCAGGTAGGTACAGGAGACTCAGAGAAGGCTTCAAGTAGGTACAAGAGACTCAGAGAAGGCTTCAGGTAGGTACAAGAGACTCAGAGAAGGCTTCAAGTAGGTACAAGAGACTCAGAGAAGGCTTCAAGTAGGTACAAGAGACTCAGAGAAGGTTTCAAGTAGGTACAAGAGACTCAGAGAAGGCTTCAGGTAGGTACAAGAGACTCAGAGAAGGCTTCAGGTAGGTACAGGAGACTCAGAGAAGGCTTCAGGTAGGTACAGGAGACTCAGAGACGGCTTCAAGTAGGTACAAGAGACTCAGAGAAGGCTTCAGGTAGGTACAAGAGACTCAGAGAAGGCTTCAGGTAGGTACAAGAGACTCAGAGAAGGCTTCAGGGAGGTACAGGAGACTCAGAGAAGGCTTCAGGTAGGTACAAGAGACTCAGAGAAGGCTTCAGGTAGGTACAGGAGACTCAGAGAAGGCTTCAGGTAGGTACAAGAGACTCAGAGAAGGCTTCAGGTAGGTACAGGAGACTCAGAGAAGGCTTCAGGTAGGTACAAGAGACTCAGAGAAGGCTTCAGGGAGGTACAGGAGACTCAGAGAAGGCTTCAGGTAGGTACAAGAGACTCAGAGAAGGCTTCAGGTAGGTACAGGAGACTCAGAGAAGGCTTCGAGTAGGTACAAGAGACTCAGAGAAGGCTTCAGGTAGGTACAAGAGACTCAGAGAAGGCTTCAAGTAGGTACAAGAGACTCAGAGAAGGCTTCAGGTAGGTACAGGAGACTCAGAGAAGGCTTCAGGTAGGTACAGGAGACTCAGAGAAGGCTTCAGGTAGGTACAGGAGACTCAGAGAAGGCTTCAGGTAGGTACAGGAGACTCAGAGAAGGCTTCAGGTAGGTACAGGAGACTCAGAGAAGGCTTCAGGTAGGTACAGGAGACTCAGAGAAGGCTTCAGGTAGGTACAGGAGACTCAGAGAAGGCTTCAGGTAGGTACAGGAGACTCAGAGAAGGCTTCAGGTAGGTACAGGAGACTCAGAGAAGGCATGATGTAGGTGGACACCACTCACCTAACTACTGAAGTTTACCTCAGGAAGACTAAACTGTGACGATGGGATTTGAGATCAAAAACAAAAAAAAGAAACCGTTTTAAATATCTTCCCAGAGGCGCCGCTTAACCAATTGTCATTAGCAACGTATGAAAGGATAATGAACACAATTTGCTTCTTAATTAAAAGCCATTCAAAATACTATATGTCCATATATCTGGGTATTCTAGAGTATGCAGAGCTACACTGCAGGCAACGCTTCATCAACCCATGCAGAAGTTGAACAGAGTTCAAAGTTTTGCAACCTGGCAAATCCCGGACATAAATAGAATGAAATACTTTGAAAGACTAAAAGAAGGTGGGGGAGGGGAATAGTAAATAACTCGTATCATTAAAAGTCGAAGGATATATGATATACGACCACAACATAAGAGTTGTTGACTTTGTGGACGAGGAGAAACTTCCACACGAGACGGCAGAAACTAAGGAATATAAATAAAAGTTGAACATCCAGATGAACAAAGGAATACAAGAACACAAGAATGGAGGAACACTGCAATAGGCCTACCAGCCCATCCTAGGCAGTTCAACTCACACCCACCCACAGTCACTCATGTACCTGCGTGAATATAGCAAATTTAGGCAAAACCGACAATTAGATGTCTTTATTATGAAATGTATCGCCTACACCGTAGGCTTCTTTAGTCGAATACAGAGGAGACATAAACAGTGGAGATGTAAAGATAATGTCATCAGTCCAGAACCCTCGACGAAGTAGTGTTGAGGTGGTCAGTCCCTCTGCCGGACAAGAGTTCAGCTACATAGTCTGGAACAATGTGAAGATGAAGTTTCTTTACACCTTCACTGATGCTGCTGTCTGCTCTGTATTCTACTGAAGAAGTCTGTTGCGTAAGCGAAACGTTTCAGTAAAATACCTAGATGTTGCACATGTGTCTCACTTAACTACTCATGTACCTATCCAATTTAGTTTTAAAGTTATCCAAAGTTCTCGCTTCAGAGGCACTACTTAGAAGTTTATTTCACTCATTTGCATTTCTGTTGCTAAACTATTATTTTCCTATATACTTTCTAAATCTAAACTTCTCCAACTTGAATTCATTGTTGCGAGTCCAGTCTTGGCTGGATATTTTCAGCGCGATATTTATATCCCTTTTACTTATTCCAGTCTTAGTTTGATATTTTTAGCGCGTTATTTATAATCCCTTTACTTGTTTCAGTTTTCCATTTGTACATTTTAATCATATCCCTCTCCCAAGTCTATGTCTTTTCCGAGTGCAAATTCATCGCTTTCAGCCTATCATAGTAAGAAAGATTTACGATTAAGGAAATCAACTTCGTCATATTTCTCAATATGTTTTCCAGTGCGTTTATGTCCAGTCTGTAATATGTAGATCAGAACTCAACAAATTAATCTAGATGATGCCTTATCAAGGATACGTAAAGATAAAGTATATCCTGACGACTTCTGTTATTTATGCTTCTTGATATGAAGCCAAAGATTTATTGCTGATATTTATGCACTAGTGTCTTGCCTTTAAATTACTGCTAACCAGAACTCCAAAATCTTTTAATCGAGATCTACATTATATTCTTTATAGATGTCATAGTTATTTTCCTTTCCCGGAAATAGAGCTTTACATTTGTGTACATTAAACTGCATCTTCCATTTCTCAGACATCAACATTTTCAGGTCATTCTGTGGCGCTCTTGTGACCATTATTTGTAGGCCTACTAGTTTTATCAGCAAATTTACTCATATCGCTATCTTTTCCCCCATCTACGTCGTTTATTTATACTGTGAACAACAAGGGGTCCAGTTCTGACCACTGTGGAACACCGCTGGTAAAGCTCCTCACTGTTTTTTTTCTCTTGCCTATCGGTCAGTTATACTTCGATTCAGGAGATAATCTCCTTACGTATTCCGTGTGCTGCTAATTTATCAGTCTCCTTTGTGCAACTCTATCGTATTTTTTAGCTTGGTCTCTCACCTCAAAATACCTTAGGTATATATATGTATATATATATATATATATATATATATATATATATATATATATATATATATATATATATATAAATTTGAAAGGCATGAACGTTCATTTATAAAACCGTGTTGAGATTCATTGACAGGCTTTTTTAATTGGCTTAGAATTTCGTCCGCAGTTAATGATTCCATCAGGTTTCCTATAAGTGAAGTTGCGTTGACTGGTCTATAATTTGAAGCTGCTGTAACGACCTGTCTCCCAGTATGTAAATAGGAAATTGAGAAAGAATTCCTCATCGTAATGTAACACCTAAGTGGAACCAGTTAGAAAAAGAGCTGCTAGAAACATACTACTAGATGCTAGAAACCACTTGTTCTGTGAATGAAACACACACACACACACACACACACACACGGGGTGCGAAACAAAAACACTCAGGAGTTTCATAAGCAACATTACTCACACACACACACACACACACACAAAAAAAAAAAGTGTTAGTGACTAAAAAAAAAGAAGAGCAATCTACAGGTGACAAAGTTACTCAGAAAGGTAACTAGAAAAAAGTAATTTACAGGCAATTCACGTCAGCTCCCAAACTGTTTTATTTCCACCGAAATTACCTCATCAACTACGCAGACGAAAGTTGTCTCCTCTAGCACCAGTCCTCACCAAGACTTGTTGACTCTCATAGTTTGTTGGTTAAGCCGGGATGCAAAGGTGGGAAGCCTGTTGCGAAGGTTAATACCACTGTCACGCAGGGGAGAAAGGCAGTAGCGCAGGGGCGAAAGGCAGTAGCGCAGGGGGGAAAGGCAGTAGCGCAGGGGGGAAAGGCAGTAGCGCAGGGGGGAAAGGCAGTAGCACAGGGGAGAAAGGCACTAGCGCAGGGGGGAAAGGCAGTAGCGCAGGGGAGAAAGGCAGTAGCGCAGGGGCGAAAGGCAGTAGCGCAGGAGAGAAAGGCACTAGCTCAGGGGAGAAAGGCAGTAGTGCAGGGGAGAAAGGCAGTAGCGCAGGGGGAAAAGGCAGTAGCGCAGGGGGGAAAGGCAGTAGCGCAGGGGGGAAAGGCAATAGTGCAGGGGGGAAAGGCAATAGTGCAGGGGAGAAAGGCAATAGTGCAGGGGTAAAGGCAATAGTGCAGGGGAGAAAGGCAATAGTGCAGGGGAGAAAGGCAATAGTGCAGGGGAGAAAGGCAATACTGCAGGGGAGAAAGGCAGTAGCGCAGGGGAGAAAGGCAGTAGCGCAGGGGGGAAAGGCAGTAGTGCAGGGGAGAAAGGCAGTAGCGCAGGGGAGAAAGGCAGAAGTGCAGGGGAGAAAGTAGCGCAGGGGAGAAAGGCAGTAGTGCAGGGCTGATGAACTCATTCCACCTCTAAATCGACAGGATGGGACAGCCTCTACTAGTAGTCAAGAGAAGCGGAGCTCTTTGCCGAACACTTTGTTACCAAAATGCAAGTTCCTGATCCAGCAAGGGACCCTCCCTGGCTAGCTGCAAGAACTGTGTCAAAACTGTCAGTGGTGACAGTAAGGCAGGAAGAGGTGCATTTCCTTCTTAAATCGCTTGACCAAGAAAAGACTGTGGGGTCAGATAAGCTGAGCCCACGATTGCTGAGAAGATATGCAGACCATCTAGCAGCACCTCTAACTCACATCTTTCAGCACTGCCTAGTACACTGTAAATGGCCTCTGTGGAAAGAGGCAAATGTAGTCCCTATTCACAAAAAGAAGAGCAGAGCAGAAATCAGCAACTACAGACCAGTTTCACTCCTGTCAATCACTGGTAAGATCCTTGAGACAATAATCTCAAGACAAAGGACAGAGTTTTTTTGACTACCACTCACTACTTTGTGACCGTCAATATGGCTTCAGGAAAGGTTACTCTGCTGCTGATCTGTTAAACCTCTCCACTAAGTGGCACCAGTCACTGGATGAATCCAAAGTCAGCTGTGTAGTAGCACTGTACATTGCTGGTGCTTTCGACCGGGTGTGGCACCAGGGCCTCTTAGCAAAACTTCAAGCTCTGGGAATTGCAGGCTCTACGCTATGTCTCCTCAGTGATTACCTTCATGGTAGATCTCTAAGTGTAGTTCTCAATGGAATGGAATCAGCAAGACATCCTATTGGGGCAAGTGTTCCACAGGGAAGCGTGCAGGGACCATTGTTATGGAATGTCTACTTCAATGACCTTCTTCATTTCATCCCAGAATCCCATGCGTACGCAGACAACTGTACACTGACATTCACTTATCCAAGAGAAGAAATGCCAGCTGCTCTAAGCTACATCAATCATCAGCTAAGAGCTATATCAGCTTGGGGAAATAGATGGCAAGTAACATTTGCACCTGAGAAAACACAAATGATGATGATCTCTAGACACAGTGATGGTAATGCCGGTGCAGTAGTAAGGATGAATGGGAGGGTGTTGGCACCTGGGGAAGAAGTTGATATCCTTGCAGTGAAATTTGACTCCAAACTGACCATGAAGAACCACGTTGTAAATCTTCAAACAAGGCAGCCAGGAAGCTTACAGCACTTCCCCGTATCTCGCATCTGCTTGACAGTAGGGGTTGCAAGATTTTGTGCGAGGCACAAGTACGCTCACACCTTGAGTATGCTCCACTTTCTTGGTTTGCCTGCCCTCCTCCTCATTTGCGACTGCTTGACAGAGTAGAGAACAGAGCAAGACGTCTCATCTCTCGCCTGGACCAATCCTGGATAGATCTGTCATTTCAGCAGAGCCTTCAACACAGGAGGGATGTGGGTGACCTTACTGTTATGTACAAGGCCAATATTGTCAAAGTACCACACTTGGATCCACTTCGAGGACAGCGTGAAACAAGCTTCTATGCCACAAGACGGGCAGAAAGCAGCAACTTCACTCTGGCTGTACCCTTCTCCAGAACATCATGTCATCTGAGATCATATATCCCCAGGATGACTCGAGTATGGAACACGTTCGTACAGCATATATCAACGAGATAAAGTCAGTTGATCAGATGAAAATGCTGGCCCAGAGATGGCTCCAACTTCATTCTGTTCCATACTTGTATGATTCATAACAAAAATGCTTTCAAATGAGCTGATGTAGGCAAGAGCTCTTAGCTTGTCAGTTAAGCTAGGGATACTTAACCTAACCTTGTCAAACCCTGTGTAAAAAAAAGCAGTACAGCAGGGGAGAAAGGCAATAGTGCAGGTGAGAAAGGCAGTAGCACAGGGAAGAATGGCAGCGCAGGGGAGACACTAATGCAGGAGAGAAAGGCAGTGGTGCAGGGGAGAAAGGCAGTAGTGCAGGAAAGAAAGGCAGTAGTGCAAAGTAGGAAGGCAGCAGCGCAGGGGAGAAAAGCAGTAGCGCAGGGGAGAAAGGCAGTTTGCAGGGGTAAAAGGCAGAGCAAGGGAGAAAGGCAGTTCTGCAGGGGTAAAAGGCAGAACAAGGGAGAAAGGCAGTAGCGCAGGTGAGAAGGTAGTGAAAGGGAGAAAGGCAGTGGTGCAGGAGAGAAAGGAAGTAGTGCAGAGGAGAAAGGAAGTAGTGCAGAGGAGAAAGACAGTAACGCAAGGGAGAAAGGCAGTAGTGCAGGAGAAAAAAGCAGTGGTGCAGGGAACAAAGGCAGTAGCGCAGGGGAGAAAGGAAGTAGTGCAGGGGAGAAAGGCAGTAGCGCAGGGGAGAAAGGCAGTAGCGCAGGGGAGAAAGGCAGTAGTGCAGGGGAGAAAGGCAGTGGTGCAGAGGAGAAAGGCAGTAGTGCAGGGGAGAAAGGCAGTGGTGCAGGGGAGAAAGGCAGTTGTGCAGGAGAGAATGGCAGTGGTGCAGGGGAGAAAGGCAGTAGTGCAGGGGAGAAAAGCAGTGGTGCAGGGGAGAAAGGCAGTGGTGCAGAGGAGAAAGGCAGTAGCGCAGGGGAGAAAGGCAGTAGCGCAGGGGAGAAAGGCAGTGGTGCAGAGGAGAAAGGCAGTAGCGCAGGGGAGAAAGGCAGTAGTGCAGGGGAGAAAGGCAGTGGTGCAGAGGAGAAAGGCAGTAGTGCAGGGGAGAAAGGCAGTGGTGCAGGGGAGAAAGGCAGTTGTGCAGGGGAGAAAGGCAGTGGTGCAGGGGAGAAAGGCAGTAGTGCAGGAGAGAATGGCAGTGGTGCAGGGGAGAAAGGCAGTAGTGCAGGGGAGAAAAGCAGTGGTGCAGGGGAGAAAGGCAGTAGTTCAGAGGAGAAAGGCAGTAGTGCAGAGGAGAAAGGAAGTAGTGCAGAGGAGAAAGACAGTAACGCAAGGGAGAAAGGCAGTAGTGCAGGAGAAAAAAGCAGTGGTGCAGGGAACAAAGGCAGTAGCGCAGGGGAGAAAGGCAGTAGTGCAGGGGAGAAAGGCAGTAGCGCAGGGGAGAAAGGCAGTAGCGCAGGGGAGAAAGGCAGTGGTGCAGGGGAGAAAGGCAGTAGTGCAGGAGAGAATGGCAGTGGTGCAGGGGAGAAAGGCAGTAGTGCAGGGGAGAAAAGCAGTGGTGCAGGGGAGAAAGGCAGTAGTTCAGAGGAGAAAGGCAGTAGTGCAGAGGAGAAAGGCAGTAGTGCAGAGGAGAAAGGCAGTAGTGCAGGGGAGAAAGGCAGTAGTGCAGGGGAGAAAGGCAGTGCAGGGGAGAAAGGCAGCGCAGGAGACAAAGGCAGTCGTGCAGGGGAGAAAGGCAGTAGTGCAGGGGAGAAAGGCAGCGCAGGAGAGAAAGGCAGTGGTGCAGGGGAGAAAGGAAGTAGCGCAGGGGAGAAAGGCAGTAGTGCAAGAGAGAAAGGCAATGGTGAAGAGGAGAAAGGCAGTAGTGCAGGGGAGAAAGGCAGTGGTGCAGGGGAGAAAGGCAGTAGTGCAAGAGAGAAAGGCAGTGGTGCATGGGAGAAATGCAGTGGTGCAGGGGAGAAAGGCAGTAATGCAGGGGAGAAAGGCAGTAACGCAGGGGAGATAGGCAATAACGCAGGGGAGAAAGGCAGTAACTCAGGGGAGAAAGGCAATGCAAGGGAGAAAGAGAGTAACGCATGAGAAAAAGGCAGTAGCGCAGGGGAGAAAGGCAGTAGCGTAGGGGAGAAAGGCAGTAGCGTAGGGGAGAAAGGCAGTAGCGTAGGGGAGAAAGGCAGTAGCGTAGGGGAGAAAGACAGTAGTGCAGGGGAGAAAGGCAGTAGCGTAGGGGAGAAAGACAGTAGCGTAGGGGAGAAAGGCAGTAGTACAGGGGAGAAAGGCAGCGCAGGGAAGAAAGGATGTGATTCAGGGTAGAAAAACTGTAACACTAAATATGAAGGCTGTAACGTATAAGAATATAAAGAGTATGACACTTAGTATTACAGCTGTGACAATATTGCAGCTGTGACACAAACCTTGACGGCTGGTAGAAAGACTGTGACACATGATAGACTATGACTCACAGTACAAAGACTGTGACGCAAGGTACAATGTCTGCGACGCATGGTACGAAGACTACCACGCATGGTACAAAGGTTGTGACGCACGGTGCAAAGGTTGTGACGCACGGTGCAAAGGTTGTGACGCACTGTGCAAAGGTTGTGACGCACGGTGCAAAGGTTGTGACGCACGGTGCAAAGGTTGTGACGCACGGTGCAAAGGTTGTGACGCACGGTGCAAAGACAACGACGCTAGGTAAGGTGGTCTGCTAATCAGTGTTATAGTAACGTAAAATATGTAGGGAGAACTCAGGCTGAGGTATCCATCCAGACGACCCACTGCCAGCCTCAGGCTGAGGTATCCATCCAGACGACCCACTGCCAGCCTCAGGCTGAGGTATCCATCCAGACGACCCACTGCCAGCCTCAGGCTGAGGTATCCATCCAGACGACCCACTGCCAGCCTCAGGCTGAGGTATCCATCCAGACGACCCACTGCCAGCCTCAGGCTGAGGTATCCATCCAGACGACCCACTGCCAGCCTCAGGCTGAGGTATCCATCCAGACGACCCACTGCCAGCCTCAGGCTGAGGTATCCATCCAGACGACCCACTGCCAGCCTCAGGCTGAGGTATCCATCCAGACGACCCACTGCCAGCCTCAGGCTGAGGTATCCATCCAGACGACCCACTGCCAGCCTCAGGCTGAGGTATCCATCCAGACGACCCACTGCCAGCCTCAGGCTGAGGTATCCATCCAGACGACCCACTGCCAGCCTCAGGCTGAGGTATCCATCCAGACGACCCACTGCCAGCCTCAGGCTGAGGTATCCATCCAGACGACCCACTGCCAGCCTCAGGCTGAGGTATCCATCCAGACGACCCACTGCCAGCCTCAGGCTGAGGTATCCATCCAGACGACCCACTGCCAGCCTCAGGCTGAGGTATCCATCCAGACGACCCACTGCCAGCCTCAGGCTGAGGTATCCATCCAGACGACCCACTGCCAGCCTCAGGCTGAGGTATCCATCCAGACGACCCACTGCCAGCCTCAGGCTGAGGTATCCATCCAGACGACCCACTGCCAGCCTCAGGCTGAGGTATCCATCCAGACGACCCACTGCCAGCCTCAGGCTGAGGTATCCACCCAGACGACCCACTGCCAGCCTCAGGCTGAGGTATCCACCCAGACGACCCACTGCCAGCCTCAGGCTGAGGTATCCATCCAGACGACCCACTGCCAGCCTCAGGCTGAGGTATCCACCCAGACGACCCACTGCCAGCCTCAGGCTGAGGTATCCACCCAGACGACCCACTGCCAGCCTCAGGCTGAGGTATCCACCCAGACGACCCACTGCCAGCCTCAGGCTGAGGTATCCACCCAGACGACCCACTGCCAGCCTCCCGTCAGACAATTAATCTTAGCTTGCAAAATTCTCTCCAAATGTCTGTCATGAGAGACGTCGCCCAAACTAGCAAAGTTAAAGACACTGGAAATTGGTCTTAATCTCGCTAGTCAGAGCAGTGTGTGGGAAGGCAAGTGTAGTCACCAACCACTGTGTTAAAAGCAAAGTAATTATGGAAATTGAAATAAAATTAGAGAGTAATTTTACTTCTTGTTTAAGCGGCACCAGCGACAAGGGCACTTGTCGATAGACACTGAACTGTGTACTCGCCTGTTTGTTGTTGCAGGGGTCGATTCGTCGCTCCTGGCCCGCCTCTTCGCTGGTCGCTACTAGGTCTACTCTCTCCCTGTGTGCATGTGTGTAGTAGTGGTGATATTATTAGTAGTTACTAGTTGTCATAGGTGCTTGTCGATAGACTTTTTTTTTTTGTGTGTGTGTGTGTACTCACCTAGTTGTACTCAACTAGTTGAGGTTGCAGGGGTCGAGTCCTAGCTCCTGGCCCCACCTCTTCACTGGTCGCTACTTTATCATACCTCTGCTTAAAGCTGTGTATGGATCCTGCCTCCACTACATCGCTTCCCAAACTATTCCACTTCCTGACTACTCTGTGGCTGAAGAAATACTTCCTAACATCCCTGTGATTCATCTGTGTCTTCAACTTCCAATTGTGTCCCCTTGTTGCTGTGTCCCATCTCTGGAACATCCTGTCTTTGTCCACCTTGTCAATTCCTCTCATCATTTTGTATGTCGTTATCATGTTCCCCCTATCTCTCCTGTCCTCCAGTGTCGTCAGGTCGATTTCCCTTAACCTCTCCTCGTAGGACATACCCCTTAGCTCTGGGACTAGTCTTGTTGCAAACCTTTGCACTTTCTCTAGTTTCTTTACGTGCTTGGCTAGGTGTGGGTTCTAAACTGGTGCCGCATACTCCAATATGGGCCTAACGTACACGGTGTACAGGGTCCTGAACGATTCCTTCTTAAGATGTCGGAATGCTGTTCTGAGGTTTGCTAGGCACCCATATGCTGCAGCAGTTATTTGGTTGATGTGCGCTTCAGGAGATGTGCCTGGTGTTATACTCACCCCAAGATCTTTTTCCTCGAGTGAGGTTTGTAGTCTCTGGCCCCCTAGACTGTACTCCGTCTGCGGTCTTCTTTGCCCTTCCTCAATTTTTATGACTTTGCACTTGGTGGGGTTGAACTCCAGGAGCTAATTGCTGGACCAGGTCTGCAGCCTGTCCAGATACCTTTGTAGTTCTGCCTGGTCATCGATCAAATGAATTCTTCTCATCAACTTCACGTCATCTGCAAACAGGGACACTTCGGAGTCTATTCCTTCCGTCATGTCGTTCACAAATACCAGAAACAGCACTGGTCCTAGGACTGACCCCTGTGGGACCCCGCTTGTCACAAGCACCCACTCTGACACCTCGCCACGTACCATGACTCGCTGCTGTCTTCCTGACAAGTATTCCGTGATCCATTGTAGTGCCTTCCCTTTTATCCCTGCTTGGTCCTCCAGTTTTTGCACTAATCTCTTGTGTGGAACTGTGTCAAATGCCTTCTTGCAATCCAAGAAAAGTGTGTGTGTGTGTGTGTGTGTGTGTGTGTGTGTGTGTGTGTGTGTGCGTGTATATTTGCGAGCACTTGTATGTGTGCATATGTGTGAGTACACGTGTGTGCGCGTGTGTGCGTGTTTGGGCGTGTTTGTGCATGTTTGTGCTTGCGTGTGTGTGTGCGTGTGTGTGCGTGTACGCGCGCGTATTCACCTACATGTATTCACCTATATATAGCTGCCGTGGGTGGAGTCTCAGCTCCTGGTCCTGCCTCTCTAACTTTCCGCTTGTTAGATACTCTCCTATCCTTTTAGGTAATGTCGTACCTGCTGTTAAAACTAAGTATGGAGCATGCCTTCACCACTTTATCCTCAAGATCATTCCTCATCCTGACAACTCTGAAGTTGAAATACTTCCTGATCTTCCTGTGGGTCATCTATGTTTTAATTTCCTAGTGTGCCCCTAAGTACCTGGAAGGTATGGACGTGATTGGAGGACGGGATTACATAGTAGGTACACTTCAGTCTGGGAAACATAAGGTAGTCATTGTAGTGATGTAAAATCCACCACAGAACTGCAAGAGGCCAAGAGAGGAATATGAAGAGAGCAATAGAGCAGGGGTGAGCACACTGGCCGAGGTGGCAAGAAGAGCTCACTCGAGCAGAGCAAAGTTACTGGTTATGGGCGATTTCAACCACAGGGAGATCGACTGGGAAAACCTGGAGCCACACAGGGGTCCCGAAACATGGAGAGCCAAGATGATGGATATGGTACTGGAAAACCTTATGCATCAACATGTTTAGGACACTACCAGAGAGGGGAGGATGAAGCAGCAAGACTGGACCTTGTGTTTACCCTGACCAGTTCAGACATTGAGGACATCACATATGAGAGGCCCCTTGGAGTTAGTGATAACATGATTCTGTGTTTTGAATACATAGTAGAGTTACAAGTAGAGAGGGTAACAGGAGTTGGATGGGAAAAGCCAAACTATAAAAGGGGGACTAAACAGGTATGAGGAACTTCCTGCAGGAGGTTCAGTGGGACAGAGAATTGGCAGGAAGGTCAGTAAATGAAATGATGGAATACGTAACGACAAAATGCAGGGAGGGAGAGGAAAGGTTTGTTCCCAGAGGCAATAGAAATAATGGGAAGACCAAAGCGAGTCTTTGGTTTTGTAGGGAGGCAAAAACTTAGTGCACCAGAGAACGGAAAAGGTACAGGAGGCCAAGGACCCAGGAAAATAGAGAGACTAGTCGAAGAGCCAGAAACGAGTATGCACAGATGAGGAGGGAGGCCCAGCGACAGTACGAAAACGACATAGCATCGAAAGCCAAGTCTGACCCGAAACTGTTGTATATCCACATTAGGAGGAAGACGAACAGTCAAAGACCAGGTGATCAGGCTGGGGAAAGAAGGTGGGGAACTCACCAGAAGCGATCAAGAGGTATGTGAGGAGCTCAACAAGAGATTTAAGGAAGTATTTACAGTGGAGACAGGAAGGCCTCTGGGTGAACAGAACAGAGGGGCACTCCAACAAAGAATATACCAACAAGGGTTGGATGACATACACACAACTGAGGAGGTGAAGAAGCTGCTAAGTGACCTTGATACCTCAAAGGCAATGGGACCAGACATCTCCCCGTGGATCCTTGGAGAGGGAACAGAAATGCTGTGTGTGCCACTAACCATAATCTTCAACACATCCCTTGAAACTGGGCAACTACCTGAGGTATGGAAGACGGCAAATGTAGTACCCATATTTAAAAAAGGAGACAGAAAAGAGGCACTAAACTATAGACCAGTGCCACTGACATGTATAGTATGCAAAGTCATGGAGAAGATTATCAGGAGGAGAGTGGTGGAGCACCTGGAATGGAACAATAGTATAAACGGCAACCAGCACGGATTTATGGAAGGCAAATTCTGTGTCACAAACCTACTGGAGTTTTATGATAAAGTAGCAGAAGTAAGACACGAGAGAGAGGGGTGGGTTGATTGCATCTTCTTGGACTGCAAGAAGGCCTTCGACACAGTTCCTCACGAGAGATTAGTGCAGAAGCTAGAGAATCAGGCGCGTATAACAGGAAGGGCACTGCAGTGGATCAGAGAATACCAGACAGGGAGGCAACAACGAGTCATGGTACGTGATGAGGTATCAGAATGGGAGCCTGTGACGAGCGGGTTCCCACAGGGGTCGGTCCTAGGACCAGTGCTGTTTCTGGTATATGTGAATGACATGATGGAAGGGTTAGACTTAAAAGTGTCCCTGTTCGCAGATGATGTGAGGTTAATGAGGAGAACTAAATCAGGAGGATCAGGTAGGACTTCAAAGGGACCTTGTAGACAGCCTGTACTGTCTGCACAGACAGCCCATGCTGTCTGCCAGCTTAGTTCATATTTCGCGCCACTCAGGTGCTGCCCTCTGTAACCAGGCCTCTAGGTAGCGCCTGCCGACAGGCCTGGCTGCGGCTTGACGAGTATCATCTCTCGACAGCTGGAGTATGTCCAGACGCAGGAAGGCGTGCAGTGATGCCCTTCGACGCTCACTGCCTATGACCACGATGTTTAGCACACCCCACATTTTTTTCTTCCCTCCCTGTAGGAAGTTTTTTTTTCCCATGTCCATATGTATATATATGTTTTTATTTTGTGTTCTGTGCCCTGTTCCTACGAGAGAGAGACCGAGTTTCTTTTACCACCAGTATTGTCGCGTCGGGACGACGCGCGGTAGGTGGCCGAGCGTATGTAGACAGCCTGTACTGTCTGCACAGACAGCCCATGCTGTCTGCCAGCTTAGTTCATATTTCGCGCCACTCAGGTGCTGCCCTCTGTAACCAGGCCTCTAGGTAGGCACGCCAGCCTGCCGGCCCATGCCTCTCCCTCACTGACACAGCGGCCTAGCAGGAAGACACAAGTACTCCCAGCTCTCTCTCGTGGGCTGGCCCTGCCCGGGCCATGGGCACACACACACAAGCCTGTGTAACCCACCACTACTTAACAATAAAGTAAGAAGCCTCCAAAGAAGTATATCATTCACACCCACTACCAGCTACCAAACAAACCCGTTATAACCTGGACAGGCTGGACACCTGGTCCAGCAACTGGCTCCTCGAATTTAACCCCGCCAAATGCAAAGTCATGAAGATCGGGGAAGGGCAAAGAAGATCTCAGACGGAGTATAGGCTAGGTGACCAAAGACTGCTAACCTCGCTCAAGGAGAAAGATCTTGGGGTGAGTATAACACCGAGCACGCCTCCGGAAGCACACATCAACCAGATAACTGCTGCAGTATATGGGCGCCTGGCAAATCTGAGAATAGCGTTCCGATACCTAAGTAAGGAATCGTTCAAAATACTGTACACCGTGTACGTCAGGCCCATACTGGAGTATGCAGCACCTGTTTGGAACCCACACTTGATCAAGCACGTCAAAAAATTAGAGAAAGTGCAGAGGTTTGCGACAAGGTTAGTTCCAGAGCTAAGGGGAAGTAAAGTTAAGGAAAATCGGCCTGACGATACTGGAGGACAGGAGGGTTAACGACATACAAAATACTGCGTGGAACAGACAAGTTGGACAGAGACAGGATGTTCCAGAGAGGGGACACAGAAACAAGGGGTCACAATTGGAAGTTGAAGACCGAAATGAGTCAAAGGGATGTTAGGAAGTATTTCTTCAGTTATAGAGTAGTCAGGAAGTGGAATAGCCTAGCAAGTGAGGTAGTGGAGGCAGGAACCATATATAGCTTTAAGATGAGGTATGATCAAGCTCATGGAGCGGGGAGAGAGAGGAGCTAGTAGCACTCAGTGAAGAGGCGGGGCCAGGAGCTGAGTATCGACTCCTGCAACCACAATTAGGTGAGTACACACACGCACACACAAATCCTTTAAGCTACCTGTATCTTGATATTTAAGAATTCTGGTATTCATAATCCCAAGAGAATCTGTATGTTGAGTGCTCAAAATATATGCAACTCTTCTCGCATTCAGTGTGACTACATAGCTTAAATTATTTTCCTTTAGGGGTATATTAGGTAGTTGTCCGGTTGTTGACATCGTTACCTGTGCCTTCACTTGTACTTGTCACTGAGTATACTCATTACTGAATTACTGCCAAGGTTTTTAAAACGAAAAAAAAGGCGCTTTTTTTAAATATATGAGTGGAGGAATGCATATGAGATTTTCTTCCGACAGTATTCATTTAAACGCTAAGCCCGGGAGTAAACTTGGCAAGGATGTCTTTGGTCTTCCCCACACAACTTTTTACACCAAAAGGTCCGTTCTCTATGAAATGTGCCTCTACCGTTTTCTTTGGCTATTTATAAGCAGCCGACCTGTGAATCATTTTTTTTTTTATGGTCATCTTGACATGAGCGCACACTGAAGAGTAAAACCAATAGCGGCCAGTGAAGTGGGGCCAGGAGCATGAACTCGACCTCTACCACTTCATAGGT
>NC_091330.1:22409283-22564283 GCF_038502225.1 Cherax quadricarinatus | reverse complement strand
GGAGGGGGTAAAGGAGGTTTTGTGTGCGAGGGGCTTGGACTTCCAGCAGGCATGCGTGAGCGTGTTTGATAGGAGTGAATGGAGACAAATGGTTTTTAATACTTGACGTGCTGTTGGAGTGTGAGCAAAGTAACATTTATGAAGGGATTCAGGGAAACCGGCAGGCCGGACTTGAGTCCTGGAGATGGGAAGTACAGTGCCTGCACTCTGAAGGAGGGGTGTTAATGTTGCAGTTTAAAAACTGTAGTGTAAAGCACCCTTCTGGCAAGACAGTGATGGAGTGAATGATGGTGAAAGTTTTTCTTTTTCGGGCCACCCTGCCTTGGTGGGAATCGGCCAGTGTGATAATAAAATATATATATATATATATTTATATATATATATATATATATATATATATATATATATATATATATATATATATATATATATATATGATATTTATATATATATATTCGGCACGACATATATATGTCGTGCCGAATATGTAAAACTGGTCAATTAGCAAGAACTCATCTAAAATTAAGTCCTTTCTAAAATTTTCTCTTATACGTTTAAAGATACATTTTTTTCATTAATGTTTATGTAAACAAAATTAATTTTGCTCCAAAAGAATCTTAGAAAACTTACCTAACCTTAATATAACAAGAAAATTTTATTTTAGCCTAACCCAACTAAATATATTTTAGATTTGTTTAAAATAATTTAATACTAAACAAACACAGTGAAATATGTTTTTTCGTTAGGTATAGAATGATTTTGGCGAAATTTTTGCATACACAAATTTTCACTTGTCCTATATGGCAAGATGAGCGTTGCTATTTAAGCCAAGATCGCAAGTTCTGCCTATTCGGCACGACATATATATTATATATATATATATACATAATATTGTGTGTGTGTGATTTTATATGTGAAAAAAATGCAGCTTGACGATCAAGTAAAGTCTTCAGAAAAAGAGATTTGTCTGGAGATAAAGAAGTTATCCCTCGCGAGACTTAAAAGAAAATGGTCTCTATCAGTTTGTTATATAGAGAAAACGAGGTAAATCTTCGCTAATGGAAGCAAATACCTGGGTGCCTCAACCCGAGATGAAAGTTCTGGAGCACCAACACTTGGCAGAAATCTGCGATGGGAAAAGCGAAGCTGAAAACAAGAAACGGGAAAATGTTAAGAAGACGGAAGCAGATGATTTAAAACAAGAAAACCGGGTGAATGTGAAACTCAGGAGGAAAGGTGAGGAAAAAGATTATTATTATTTTTATTATAATTATTTTTATTACCATTATTATTATTATTATTATTATTATTATTATTATTATTATTATTATTATTATTGTTGTTGTTGTTGTTGTTGTTATTATAATATTTTCAGGGGAAGCGCTAAACCCTTAAGGGAGTCATACAGAGACTAGGGAGATGGGAGGTAATCAGGTTTAATCCAAGAAAACGAAGACGTCCAATTAAACCTCAAGTCCCTCACCAACATCAAGGAACCTCAGTTAGTTTAATATGTTTATTATGCACCCCATACCCATCCTGTGGGCGGTAGTCAAAAGATTACAGAGGTACATAATGGGTCCAGGGACTGGGCCTCAAAGTTTTGATAGCTGAGCAAGTTACAGAGGTAATGAACTCACAATTTACAAAGGTAATGAACTCCAGGTAGGTCTAGTCACAATCATTACAAGTTACAAAGGTATTTACAGATTACAGAGGTACACAATGGGTCCAGGGACCTCACGTGAAGGAATTTACATTATACTCATGAACAAGTTCTAACCCCGTTGAAGACATGATGTGCCCGGGGAATGACAGGTAATTAGGTTTGATCCGAGGAAGGGAGTGAGGGTACATTCAGTTCCATGAATAAATAATCTTTCAACTTTATGAAGGGTTTCACTATGAGCTGTGAGATCATTCTTTTCTTACTAAACTCCATTAATATATCAACAGTGTGCTGCTACCATATTCCATATAACATTTAAGGTGTCCCGTAGCTCGATTGCTAGTGCACTCGGCTCACACACTGAGGTCCGAGGGTCGATCCACGGTACGGGTGGAAACATTAGGACGTATTTCCTTAATACATCTGCGGTCCATGTTCACCCATCAGTAAAATGAGTACCTGGGTGTTAGTCAACTGGTGTGGGTCACATCCTTGGACAAAATTAATCTAATTTACCCGAAATGTTCTGCATAACAAGGGACTTTGTGTGTAGTAGTATGTCACTGATGTCAGCTAGGACTGTGTACGTTGTACATGTACTTGTAGAAATTATTATTATTAATATTAGGAGTAGTAGTAGTGTTTGGATTGTGGCAAGAGAAGCTAGCTATTTTTTCTGTCAAATTTCATCACACAAGACAGATTATATGGTATTGAAATCTGTTAACCTGAGCTAACAGACTTCAGTGGAACGATGGGGATAACGTTAGGTACTGTGATGTATATGTGAGTCAGCGGGCCACCATCAGCAAAAGCCTTTTTGACCAGGCAAGCATCAGACGAGCCTGGCCCTTGGCCGGGCTCCGGAAGTAGAAAACATTGTCGGAGCTCAGAGCTCAGTAGTTTCATAAGCTTCGAAATCTATTCCCAAGTAACAGTAACTCCAGCAGAGTTGGTGTTATTATTACTTAGAAATTATTATCTCTGAGGATAACCTGTCATACACACACGGGAGATGGAAGGTATGAAAATATTTTCACCATTATAAAACGAGGCAACAAAAAACTGTAAAACTTAAACAATTACTAAAGTATATTTACATATTGTACCCATAAATACATGTATATAGACTCGTAAATTCAACGTTGAATAACGTTGCTACAGCCATCCTGAACGTCATAAAACAAACACTACTTATAATGTAATAAGCAACACCAGTTAAATTTAAAGAACAAAGGCACAATACCGCGACTGGAAGAATACAGAAATAACCCGCACATAGGAGAATGAAAGTTATGGCTGCCTTCAACAAGGAGCTGGACAGAGACCTAAAGTCAGTACCCGATTAGCCGGGCTGTGGTTGTTACGCTGGACTGCGTGCGGTCAGCAGTAACAGCCTGGTTGATCCACTGCGAATCCTAGTCAATCACTGGGCCATGGCGGCGTTGACCTCCGGAACAGCCTCCAGGTAGTCTCCACAAGTCACACAAGTTCAAAACGTCGTCATAAGTTTCTGCTACGTGAGGGTTGTGTGACAACTATATTTAGGATGACCCGAGATAAGTTGGGCATGACTTAGGATCTGTGTTACATTCTGATACTTTATCTAGGGTAGGCTGCGTCGCTAACTAATTTAGTACAAAATAGATTACTGCACACCTCCATTATTCACATATATGTCTCTATGAAGCACAACACTTTAAATACACAAACACGTATACACTCATGTATATATACATATTGCACTTAGAGTACTGTTTACCTGGAGAGAGTTCCGGGGGTCAACGCCCCCGCGGCCCGGTCTGTGACCAGGCCTCCTTAGGTCAGTGTCCCAGGATGCGAACCACACCAGTCGACTAACACCCAGGTACCCATTTTACTGATGGGGAACATAGACAACAGGTGGAAAGAAACACGTCCAATGTTTCTACTCTGGCTGGGAATCGAACCCAGGCCCTCACCGTGTGAAGCGAGAGCGTTAACCACCAGGCCACCAGAGCCCATATTTGTAAGGGAAATTGTTGTTGGTATTACATGTACATAAAATAGTAAGTACCTAAAAGTATTTCTCGTTTTCACTTCAGCGGGATACTTCATGTAAGACACAAATACGGTTTTAGGACATTTATTAAGAAGACGTTTCGCTCATCAGGGGATTTATCAGTCTAATAAAACCGAAGTTTTACGTAGTAGTTAAAATAGGTTATATATATCAAACGATACGGACATGTGTAGGAGGAATAGACATTTTTATTAACATTATGTACAAGAAATATTTTAGTAAACTACCAATTACCAAAAAAAATAAGGCGCTATTCGACTGCTAACTGTTGCTGGCAAATTCAGAATAATGAATGAGGATATCTAGAAGCACATCAGAGTAGCTGAGGTATTGACAGTTACAAGAGTAGAGGGTGAGGGGATGTGGTGGGGTGGCATTGGATGGTGAGGAGAGCCAATCAAAACAAACAAGAAGGGGAGAGAGAGAGAGAGAGTGTAGAGGTCGGGTCTGGCAGTGATCCACCTGAGCCTGGGTACACAGCCGAGTGGGGAAGCAAGTTGGCCCCAGAATTTACGTCTTAATCCAATGCTTGACTGGGAGTCGTCCACCTGAATTCCAGGAACCTTCCTTGCAAAGTTAATGAGTTTCTCGAAATGCTTTAAAATTGCCAGTGTAGTATTTATTAAAATGAACCGTATTTAATTTTCTTATGCGTAACCCCAGTGGAAAACGTGTATAGTATTTCAGTGGCTGAGCAGTTCAAGAAAGGTATCCCAGTATTGTATTATCCCAGCGCCTCAATGCACGCGACTTTAATGGTACAGAGTGCGGGATAAGTTAGTAATGGAGTTTAATATTACTGTTGAAGATTTGAAGCGTTCAAGTCATCAAATGGAAGCTAATATCTAAATTTCTTTAAAAAATGGTGAAGTAGGACATGCACAGCCCATATATAATTCAAGCCTTCCAAAGAAACCAGATATCAATATCCTAAAATCCACAAGCACATTAAGCTTAAAAATCACTTAGAACTACAGACCGATAGCGCTAACATCCCATATCATAAAAAATATTTGAAAAGGTTCTAAGAAGCAAGATCACCAATCACCACAGTAAGTGTCAGTGTCCCAAGACTGTTCAGCTGCCTCCCAACATACATAAGGGGGATTACCAGTAGAACTCTGGCTGTCTTCAAGAAGGCACTGGACAGGCACCTAAAGTCAGTACTTGATCAGCCGGGCTGTGGTTCATACGTCGGTTTACGTGCGGCTAGCGGTAACAGCCTGGTTGATCAGACCCTAATCCACCACGAGGCCTGGTCTCAGACCGGGCCACGGGAGCGTTGACCCCGAAATCCTCTCCAGGTATACCGAGTTGAGGGTTGAGGCTTATCAGATTTGACACTCAAAAAATTTTGCACGAAAAGCAGTATTTCAATTTTCCAACTTAATTCCATTACAGAAACTAAATTGGGACCTAGACAGACCAAAGTCAATCCAACCTTTTCTCTAAGTAAGGCTGACCAGCGTTTAAGAGAGTAATCTTATTTAAGCTCTGAGTACATAAAAACTATTTTTTTTACAATGGTCACTAAAACACGTAGATGTTATGGGCATATGAAAGTACATTAAGTAGATTTAACATAAGCTAAACTAATATAATCGAACACTGACATATTTCTAACCAAAAGAGATATTTTCCAGCTATTATACATAAACCAATTTAATTAATAAAATAGGCATATTAAAACTAATATAACCTAAAATCAAGGAAAGCTTCCTTTAAGAAGACATCAAGACTAAGAGTTGAAAACTGACCAGAAGATTCATTATCCAGTTATTACACAGAATGCGACAAAATTTGCACCTACACAACATAAACAAAAACATTGAATTCATACAATGCATCAGCCATTAAAAAATGATGATGTTCACGGCTGTTTTCCTATAATCGGGGGAAAGCGCTAAACCCATTGGGGTTGTATAGTGCTTGTGCAATGGGCGTCATTCACATTCGATCGAAGGGAAGGATAAGTCCAGTTCCTTAGATCAAGAACCTTTCGCCAACATCTAGGCGCCCCTTCCCCTCCAGGATGCATAATTTAATTATATAATACGAAATATTGCTAAACTATTTCCAGAGCAAAAATACCTGATGAGCCAGGATGTGGCTCCTGTGTTGGACTACGTGCGGCCAGCAATAACAGCCTGGTCAAGGATCTGGCCTTGGGGGCATTGACCCCTGGAACACCCTCCTATGGAGTAAATGGCACCTGCAAACTCGATAAACAATGAAAGCCTTCTAAGTAGAATGCACCCGTGTTTAAATTTTGAAGCCAATCTGAATAGGTTTTTAAAGCAATGTCGTGGAAACCAATTTTGGGAATGATCTATGTAAAATTGAATGGAGGGTACCTCACTTGTAAATTGTTCCACGAGCCTTCACCTAATAAAAGTAAACCAGGATTTAAAAATTGAAGCCGATCGGTTAAGGCGGCTTGAAGTTATAAATGAAAGGCTTAAGGGAAGTTAGATGTGAACGCCGTAGCTTATAATGGGATGGCTCTGGCATCACGTTTGGTTCACTGAACTTATGAAATTTAAAAATGCTAGATTTCAGTATTTTTCAATTTTCCATTTTGCCCTTGTATTCTATTTAAAATTTGTACATTTCTTTAAGAAAATTGTTTAAGAAAGTTCAGTTTGATGAAATTCTATAATATTGGCAATTTGGTGTTTAGGAAACCAAAATTAAATAAAAAAAAAATGCTTCCAACTATGAACTGCGAATGTTTAAGTGGCTGAAGCCGACCAGAAGAGACAGTTATTATATGAAAACCAAGAGCATCCCAATTACGACCATTGGTGAAGGGGAATATGAACCGACCATTGAAAATGTTACAACGTTTGCCACCAAACGTTGTAACGTTTGGTGGCAAACAGCCAGATTAAATTTATAAAAATAGAAGTAGGAAGCAGAGTGTACTTTTGTGGGGTTGGGATGCAGAATATATTATTAGCAATCTTCGTAACAGAAAGTAACGGGAAGACTCATCAGTGCTTCAGTAATGGAAGTAATTTTGTTAGTAGGCGAAGAAGTGAGATCTTGATTAACAGAAATAGAGCAGTGGTAGATTTATTTAGGAAGAAAGAAGGGATATTCCTATAACATGAAACATTTTGTTAGATTTGTTGGATATGAAAGGTTGAACAGGACAGTTGGTGAAAATTGCTGGCTGGACAAACACGAAGGAAAAATACTGTAAGCAATATTATTTGTTGACAACTGGGACCACCTATATGCCCAGGATGACATGTATGCTAGAGATGGGGGTTCCTTTTTATAGGGCATACATAACTGTTTTAGCCAGTTCAGTGGAGGGTGTTGTTAGGGCTTTAACTCGAAAGAGAGATTAAGGATGTTTTTGGAAATAGGATTTGGTACTAAAGAATAGGGCAATATGATTTGTTAGGGTAAAAGTGGTAAAGATACAGAAATAATGGAGAGGGAAAGATAATTAGGGAAAAGATTGAGAAGAAATATAATCGCAGTGTGTATTATGCAAATTGTTGTAGTGCTAGAAATGAAATGAACGAAATATTAATCGCCCTTGTGGGAAATGCTGATGTTTTCCAGTAACTAAGCCGTTATTTAATTTGAAGAGTTGGGACCTGCCTGCCGGGTGCCACATTCAAGTACAGTGGAACCCTGGATTTCGCACGCTCCGGATACCAGACATTTCGGATTTAGAACACTTTTTTGGGTGAAATTTTGCTCCGGATTTCGTACTTTGTCCAGGGAATCGTACGTATCAGACACCTCTGCCCCCCCGGGATGCCACCTCAGTCTGGCTCTGTCACTGGTTGAGTGAGCATTCATCCGAAACATTTCGCAATTTTTGTGTTTGTTTATTGATTAATTTGACTGTGAAATAAGCCACCATGGGCTCTAAGAAAGTTCCTAGTGCCAGCCCTATGGTAAAGAAACTGAGAAACACGATAGAACTCAAGAAAGAGATTTTAGAAAATACAAAAGTGGCATATGTTTAGTCAAGCTTGCCAGGATATATGGGAAGTCGAAATCAACAATCTGCTCCATCATGACAAAGAAAGTAGAAATCAAGGAAGCTACAGTTGTGAAAGGGGTGAATATGCTAACGAAACAGAAATCACAAACAATCGAAGATGTGGAGTTGTTGTTGGTGTAGATCAACGAGAAACAGTTAGCGGGAGATAGTGTTGTGGTGTCGATTATTTGCGAAAAGGCAAGGCAATTGCATGCGGATCTCATAAAGAAAATGACTGTAACTAGTGCTGCTGTTAGTGAATTTAAGGCCAGCAGAGGCTGGTTCGACAGATTCAAGAAGCATAGTGGCATACACAGTGTTGTAAGGCATGGTGAGATTGCAAGTTCAGACAAACCTGCAGCCGAAGAATTCGTTGATGAATTCAAGGAGTGTGTAGAGGCTGAAGGATTCCTCCCCAACAAGTGTTCAGTTGTGACAAAACAGCCCTCTTTTGGAAGAAAATGTTAAAGAGGACCTACATCATACAGGAGGAAAAGGCACTGCCAGGACACTCGTTTGTGCTATAGTAACGTTAATGGGGATTTCAAAGTGAAGCCTTTACTGGTGTATCACTCTGAAAATCCCGGACTGTTCAAGAAAAACAGTGTCGTCAAGAGTAAATTGTGTGTGTTGTGGAAAGCTAATAGTAAGGCATGAGTCACGAGGCAAATTTTCATTAACTGGGTCCATGAAGTGTTTGGCCCGAGTGTGAAAAGTACCTCCTGGAAAATAACTTGCAACGCAAGTTCCTCCTGGTACTGGACAATGCTCCTGCTCATCCTCCAGACTTGGAAGACCAGTTGTTTAGGGACTTCAGTTTTATAACGGTCAAGTTCTTACCTCCTAACACCACTGCTCTCATCCAGCCCATGGACCAGCAGGTCATTTTTAACTTCAAAAAACTCTACACCGAAGCAATGTTTCAAAGGTGCTTTGAAGTGACCTCGGACACTGGATTGACCCTAAGAGAGTTCTGGAGGGATCACTTCAGTATCCTCTATTGCATAAGCCTTATAGGTAAGGCTTGGCAGGAAGTGACTTTCAGGACTTTGAACTCTGCTCGGAGAAAATTGTGGCCAGAAAGTGTCCTCGACAAAGATTTTGAAGGGTTTGAGGCTGACCCTTTCAACCCTACACCTCTTGTGGAATGTATTGTGTCTTTGGGGAAGTCCATGGGATTGGATGTGAGTGGCCAGGATGTGGAAGAGTTGGTGGAGGACCACAGGGAAGAGCTAACCACTGAAGAACTGCAAGACCTTCAACTGGAACAGCAACAGATTGCAGCTGAGGAAATTGCTTCAGAGGAGGAGGAAGAGAGAGAGAGGAAAAAGTGCCTTCTTCAGTGATTAAGAACATTTGTGCAAAGTGGAATGAGGTGCAAGCTTTTGTTGAAAAATATCACCCTGACCAAGCTGATACAAGCCGTATCTGCAACATGTTCAGTGACAATACCTTGTCCCATTTTAGGCAAAGCTTAAATAGATGCCAGAAACAGAGCTCTCTGGATAGATTTTTAGTGCAACAAGGGTCCAGTGCCAGTAAAAGACAAAGAAGGGAAGTAACCCCAGAGAGGGCTTTGATACCTGAAGTCCTTATGGAGGGGGATTCCCCTTCCAAACAATAACCTCAACTCTCTCTTCCCCTCCTCGCCTTCTTCAATACGCCAACAAGTCTTCGGTAAAGGTATGTAATGTTCATTTATCATTAAAATTAGTGTTTTATATTTATTTCTCATTGTTTTCTGTATGTAAAACTATAGTTAACCTTTAAAAAATGATTTTCTTGTGAATATTTGTGCGTGTCTGGAACGGATTAATTGGATTTACATTATTTCTTATGGGAAATATTTCTTCGGTTTTCGTATGTTTCGGATTAAAAATGATCTGAAACGGATTAAGTACAAAATCCGGGGTTTCACTGTATTTAAGTTGTTCACTGCTGATAGAAATAACGAGGAGGTGGGGTGGTGCTATATGTCCGAGAAAACTTGAATTGTTTAAAAAAATCAGATATATAAACAATTTCTCTGAGTAAAGTTCCAAGAGGGACAGGAAAGGCTGATTTTTAGGTGTGATATGCTCCCTCCGAACTTTTTTTTTACTAGGAATATGGAGTTTAATGACTACCTAGAGGTAAGGGAGGACTGTTTTTTAAAGCAATGAGAACTTTCTCGATAATCTGAAGATTACAGATGACCTATGGGCTAGCAATTACAAATCAATTACATGGAACTTTGAATGGAAGTATGACAGTAAGAACAATACAGATTTTCGTCAGCAGATTTCAATGGGGTTATTTAACAACTGTCATGTGTTGACTGAAGTAACTAAGAGAAGTATAAAAACGACAGTATTATAATTGCTATTCAAGCTACCCAAAGGCCGTATATTCAATATGAGAAAAAACATGAATCCAGTTGGATGAATAGAAGATCTAAACATTTAGGTGAGAAGAAAATCATACACTATAGGTGTGTCACTAATATGGATATATTGGTCACTTCGTAATCCAATATATCCATATTAAAGAAAGGTTAAAAAAGGGATAAGAAAAGCTAAACAAGACTAGGAAATTCAAGTTGCAAGAGAATCAAAGACAAATCCGAAAAGTTTTTTCCAAGTACGAATATTTAGACCAAAGTTTAAAGAAAAGTCAAGCCCACTTAAAACGAACTTTGAACAACCTACTGACAGTGAGAAAGAAATGTGCTCGATTTTTATGTTACTTCCTTTCAGTTTCCCACAAGATAAATGGTATCCAAGTAATTGATTATTTTAGCGGACCTGAGATAACAAATTATGTATTATCACAGCCACTAGGGATATATTTTTTAAATAAGTTTACCAATTAAAGCATTATAATCAAGTTCCCAGGTTCCAGTAAGTTTTATTCAAAGATTCTTAAGAGGCACGTAAGTTCCCCCGTCTTCTAATAACATGTTCATTTTTCCGCTATAATCTACCTGAGCTTCGCTCAGACCTCTACAACATAATTGTAATCAAAGATTTGTTAAGTTATACCATGAATTAAGGAAAGATCCTAGGCTTCACCTTACGAAACAGACAAAGTAAATGCGATAGTAATTATGGGCAAGGTAGATTATAGCGAAAAAATGAACATGTTATTAGAAGACGGAGGAACTTTCGTGTCCCTTGAAGAGCGCAAGATGGTTCTTAGGAAACCACTACCTAAGCTTTTTAATACATCACACTAAACAGGTTTAGCACCGGAGATGTGGAAGGTGGCTAATGCAGCTTCAGTGATCTTCGTGCAATCGTAGGTTTTAAAGTGAACCTATAAAAAAAATTACTAGGCCTGGCTGCCTCCATACGAACATTGTTCATCACCAGTCCCTGTATGACGTAGAGATTTTTCACTTATCAGAAGGGTCTATTTTGCTAAGTTTTTTAAAAACTAACAGCAGTAAAATTTACTGGAAGTATTTCAATGTTTATTTCCGTATCTTTTCAAAGACTTTAAAAACCTTTTAAAAGATAATGTGTTGTGTCGTTTAAGCCAGCGAGGCTCCACTGGTGGCCCCTAAACTGAGGTCTTCGCCCTCTTCAGTGTATTCCAAGAAGCAATTTGTGGGGAGGCGAGAATGTGGTTCCTGGCCTGGACATGACTGAGACTTACCCGAGGTGCTCCCAGACAGAGATCAATACCACAACACTATTTGGCAAAATATCTGTTTTTTCCTGTTATTCCTGTTGCCGCCGTTCCTACTCCATTTATCAGTCTCCTTCAACTGATCTTGCTGTCTAGCCTATTTCTAACATTTTACATTAAAGACAAGTGATGTAATTTTAAGGTTATAATGGAACAGGATGAATGAAAACGTGACTTAAGAATTAATGTGATTTTACTGAGTTTATATATGGTGGTTACTTGCGTTTCCATGTGTGTACCTGGTGGTCACGTGTGTACATGTGTACCTGGTGGTTACTGGCATGTCCATGTGTGTACCTGGTGGTCACGTGTGTCCATGTGTACCTGGTCACGTGTATATATGTGTACCTGGTGGTCACGTGTGTACATGTGTACCTGGTGGTCACTGGCGTGTCCATGTGTACCTGGTGGTCACGTGTGTCCATGTGTACCTGGTGGTCACATGTGTACCTGGTGGTTACAGGCGTGTCCATGTGTACCTGGTGGTCATGTGTGTCCATGTGTACCTGGTGGTTACTGGCGTGTCCATGTGTACCTGGTCATGTGTGTCCATGTGTACCTGGTGGTCATGTGTGTCCATGTGTACCTGGTGGTCACTGGCATGTTCATGTGTACCTAGTCATGTGTGTCCATGTGTACCTGGTGGTCACGTGTGTCCATGTGTACCTGGTGGTCACGTGTGTACATGTGTACTGGTGGTCACGTGTGTCCATGTGTACCTGGTGGTCACGTGTGTCCATGTGTACTGATGGTCACGTGTGTACATGTGTACCTGGTCACTGGCGTGTCCATGTATACCTGGTGGTGGCGTGTGTCCATGCATACTTGGTGGTCACTGGCATGTACATGTTTACCTGGTGCTCACTGGCATGTACATGTTTGCCTGGTGCGTTACCTGGTGTGTACATGTACACCTCTGGTCGCTGGTGTGAACATGTACACCTCTGGTCGCTGGTGTGAACATGTACACCTCTGGTCGTTAGTGTGTACATGTAACCTCTGGTCGCTGGTGTGTACATGTACACCTCTGGTCGCTGGTGTGTACATGTACACCTCTGGTCGTTGGTGTGTACATGTACACTGGTCGCTGGTGTGTACATGTACACCTCTGGTCGCTGGTGTGTACATGTACACCTCTGGTCGCTGGTGTGTACATGTACACCTCTGGTCGCTGGTGTGTACATGTACACCTCTGGTCGTTGGTGTGTACATGTACACCTCTGGTCGCTGGTGTGTACATGTACACCTCTGGTCGCTGGTTTGTACATGTACACCTCTGGTCGCTGGTGTGTACATGTACACCTCTGGTCGCTGGTGTGTACATGTACACCTCTGGTCGTTGGTGTGTACATGTACACCTCTGGTCGCTGGTGTGTACATGTACACCTCTGGTCGCTGGTGTGTACATGTACACCTCTGGTCGCTGGTGTGTACATGTACACCTCTGGTCGCTGGTGTGTACATGTACACCTCTGGTCGTTGGTGTGTACATGTACACCTCTGGTCGTTGGTGTGTACATGTACACCTCTGGTCGCTGGTGTGTACATGTACACCTCTGGTCGCTGGTGTGTACATGTACACCTCTGGTCGTTAGTGTGTACATGTAACCTCTGGTCGCTGGTGTGTACATGTACACCTCTGGTCGCTGGTGTGTACATGTACACCTCTGGTCGTTAGTGTGTACATGTACACCTCTGGTCGCTGGTGTGTACATGTACACCTCTGGTCGCTGGTGTGTACATGTAACCTCTGGTCGTTAGTGTGTACATGTACACCTCTGGTCGTTGGTGTGTACATGTACACCTCTGGTCGCTGGTGTGTACATGTACACCTCTGGTCGTTAGTGTGTACATGTACACCTCTGGTCGCTGGTGTGTACATGTACACCTCTGGTCGCTGGTGTGTACATGTACACCTCTGGTCGCTGGTGTGTACATGTACACCTCTGGTCGCTGGTGTGTACATGTACACCTCTGGTCGCTGGTGTGTACATGTACACCTCTGGTCGCTGGTGTGTACATGTACACCTCTGGTCGCTGGTGTGTACATGTAACCTCTGGTCGCTGGTGTGTACATGTACACCTCTGGTCGCTGGTGTGTACATGTACACCTCTGGTCGCTGGTGTGTACATGTACACCTCTGGTCGCTGGTGTGTACATGTACACCTCTGGTCGCTGGTGTGTACATGTACACCTGGTCGCTGGTGTGTACATGTACACCTCTGGTCGCTGGTGTGTACATGTACACCTCTGGTCGCTGGTGTGTACATGTACACCTCTGGTCGTTAGTGTGTACATGTACACCTCTGGTCGCTGGTGTGTACATGTACACCTCTGGTCGCTGGTGTGTACATGTACACCTCTGGTCGTTGGTGTGTACATGTACACCTCTGGTCGCTGGTGTGTACATGTACACCTCTGGTCGCTGGTGTGTACATGTACACCTCTGGTCGCTGGTGTGTACATGTACACCTCTGGTCGCTGGTGTGTACATGTACACCTCTGGTCGCTGGTGTGTACATGTACACCTCTGGTCGCTGGTGTGTACATGTACACCTCTGGTCGCTGGTGTGTACATGTACACCTCTGGTCGCTGGTGTGTACATGTACACCTCTGGTCGCTGGTGTGTACATGTACACCTCTGGTCGCTGGTGTGTACATGTACACCTCTGGTCGCTGGTGTGTACATGTACACCTCTGGTCGCTGGTGTGTACATGTACACCTCTGGTCGCTGGTGTGTACATGTACACCTCTGGTCGCTGGTGTGTACATGTACACTTCTGGTCGTTGGTGTGTACATGTACACCTCTCGTCGCTGGTGTGTACATGTACACCTCTGGTCGCTGGTTTGTACATGTACACCTCTGGTCGCTGGTGTGTACATGTACACCTCTGGTCGCTGGTGTGTACATGTACACCTCTGGTCGCTGGTGTGTACATGTACACCTCTGGTCGCTGGTGTGTACATGTACACCTCTGGTCGTTGGTGTGTACATGTACACCTCTGGTCGCTGGTGTGTACATGTACACCTCTGGTCGCTGGTTTGTACATGTACACCTCTGGTCGCTGGTGTGTACATGTACACCTCTGGTCGCTGGTGTGTACATGTACACCTCTGGTCGCTGGTGTGTACATGTACACCTCTGGTCGTTGGTGTGTACATGTACACCTCTGGTCGCTGGTGTGTACATGTACACCTCTGGTCGCTGGTGTGTACATGTACACCTCTGGTCGCTGGTTTGTACATGTACACCTCTGGTCGCTGGTGTGTACATGTACACCTCTGGTCGCTGGTGTGTACATGTACACCTCTGGTCGCTGGTGTGTACATGTACACCTCTGGTCGCTGGTGTGTACATGTACACCTCTGGTCGCTGGTGTGTACATGTACACCTCTGGTCGCTGGTGTGTACATGTACACCTCTGGTCGCTGGTGTGTACATGTACACCTCTGGTCGCTGGTGTGTACATGTACACCTCTGGTCGCTGGTGTGTACATGTACACCTCTGGTCGCTGGTGTGTACATGTACACCTCTGGTCGCTGGTGTGTACATGTACACCTCTGGTCGCTGGTGTGTACATGTACACCTCTGGTCGCTGGTGTGTACATGTACACCTTTGGTCGCTGGTGTGTACATGTACACCTCTGGTCGCTGGTGTGTACATGTACACCTCTGGTCGCTGGTGTGTACATGTACACCTCTGGTCGCTGGTGTGTACATGTACACCTCTGGTCGTTGGTGTGTACATGTACACCTCTGGTCGCTGGTGTGTACATGTACACCTCTGGTCGCTGGTGTGTACATGTACACCTCTGGTCGCTGGTGTGTACATGTACACCTCTGGTCGCTGGTGTGTACATGTACACCTCTGGTCGCTTGTGTGTACATGTACACCTCTGGTCGCTGGTGTGTACATGTACACCTCTGGTCGTTGGTGTGTACATGTACACCTCTGGTCGCTGGTGTGTACATGTACACCTCTGGTCGTTGATGTGTACATGTACACCTCTGGTCGCTGGTGTGTACATGTACACATCTGGTCGCTGGTGTGTACATGTACACCTCTGGTCGCTGGTGTGTACATGTACACCTCTGGTCGCTGGTGTGTACATGTACACCTCTTGTCGCTGGTGTGTACATGTACACCTCTGGTCGCTGGTGTGTACATGTACATGCTCATTCACTTTCAATTCGAGGATCTTTCTTACTTCAGGTATTTGAATGTTTTGTTTAAGGTTCAAAAATATAATTTGAATGGTGGTTGATGAGCGGTGGTTGATGTGTGGTGATTGATGTGTGGTGATTGATGTGTGGTGGTTGATGAATGGTGGTTGATGAGTGGTGGTTGATGTGTGGTGGTTGATGTGTGGTGATTGATGTGTGGTGATTGATGTGTGGTGGTTGATGAATGGTGGTTGATGAGTGGTGGTTGATGTGTGGTGGTTGATGTGTGGTGATTGATGTGTGGTGGTTGATGAGTGGTGATTGATGTGTGGTGATTGATGTGTGGTGATTGATGTGTGGTGGTTGATGTGTGGTGATTGATGTGTGGTGATTGATGTGTGGTGATTGATGTGTGGTGGTTGATGTGTGGTGGTTGATGTGTGGTGATTGATGAGTGGTAGTTGGTGAGTGGTGGTTGATGAGTGGTGATTGATGTGTGGTGATTGATGTGTGGTGATTGATGTGTGGTGATTGATGTGTGGTGGTTGATGTGTGGTGGTTGATGTGTGGTAGTTGGTGAGTGGTGGTTGATGAGTGGTGATTGATGTGTGGTGATTGATGTGTGGTGATTGATGTGGTGATTCATGTGTGGTGATTGATGTGTGGTGGTTGATGAGTGGTGATTGATGTGTGGTGATTGATGTGTGGTGATTGATGTGTGGTGGTTGATGAGTGGTGATTGATGTGTGGTGATTGATGTGTGGTGATTGATGTGTGGTGGTTGATGAGTGGTGGTTGATGTGTGGTGGTTGTGTGGTGGTTGATGTGTGGTGGTTGATGTGTGGTGATTGATGTGTGGTGATTGATGTGTGGTGGTTGATGAGTGGTGGTTGATGTGTGGTGGTTGATGTGTGGTTGTTGATGTGTGGTGGTTGATGTGTGGTGGTTGATGTGTGGTGATTGATGTGTGGTGGTTGATGTGTGGTGGTTGATGTGTGGTGGTTGATGTGTGGTGGTTGATGTGTGGTGATTGATGTGTGGTGGTTGATGTGTGGTGGTTGATGTGTGGTGGTTGATGTGTGGTGGTTGATGTGTGGTGGTTGATGAGTGCTGGTTGGTGAGTGCTGGTGGTTGATGAGTGGTGGTTGATGACAGGTGGGTGATGAGTGATGGTTGGTGAGTGGTGGTTGATGTGTGGTGGTTGATGTGTGGTGGTTGATGTGTGGTGATTGATGTGTGGTGGTTGATGTGTGGTGATTGATGTGTGGTGGTTGATGTGTGGTGGTTGATGTGTGGTGGTTGATGTGTGGTGGTTGATGTGTGGTGATTGATGTGTGGTGGTTGATGTGTGGTGGTTGATGTGTGGTGGTTGATGTGTGGTGGTTGATGTGTGGTGGTTGATGTGTGGTGGTTGATGTGTGGTGGTTGATGAGTGGTGGTTGGTGAGTGGTGGTTGATGAGTGGTGGTTGATGAGTGGTGATAGATGTGTGGTGGTTGATGAGTGGTGGTTGATGAGCGGTGGTTGGTGAGTGGTGGTTGATGAGTGGTGGTTGGTGAGTGGTGGTTGATGAGTGGTGGTTGATGATTGGAGGTTTGTTAGTGGTGGTTGATGAGTGGTGAGTGGTGGTTGATGAGCGGTGGTTGGTGAGTGATGGTTTGTGAGTGATGGTTTGTGAATGGTGGTTGATGAGTGGTGAGTGGTGGTTGATTGGTGAGTGGTGGTTGATGAGCGGTGGTTGGTGAGTGGTGGTTGGTGAGTGGTGGTTGATGAGTGGTAGTTGGTGAGTGGTGGTTGGTTTGTGGTGGTTGATGAGTGGTAGTTGGTGAGTGGTGGTTGATGTGTGGTGGTTGATGAGTGATGGTTGGTGAGTGGCGGTTGATGAGTGGTGGTTTGTGAGTGCTGGTTGGTGAGTGCTGGTGGTTGATGAGTGGTGGTTGATGACAGGTGGGTGATGAGTGATGGTTGGTGAGTGGTGGTTGATGAGTGATGGTTTGTGAGTGGTGGTTGATGAGTGGTGGGTGATGAATGGTGGTTGGTGGTTGGTGAGCGGTGGTTGGTGAGTGCTGGTTGGTGAGTGCTGGTGGTTGATGAGTGGTGGTTGATTGATGGTTGGTGAGTGGTGGCTGGTGAGTGGTAGTTGGTGAATGATGGTTGATTGTTGGTGAGTTGTGGATGGTGGTTGGTGGGTTGTTGGTGGTTGATGAGTTGTGGGTAATGGTGGGTTGTAGTTGGTGAGTTATGGATGGTGGTTGGTTGGTTGTTGGTGGTTGATGAGTTGTGGGTAGTAGTTGGTGGGTTGTGGTTAGTTAGTGGGTGGTGTCCAGTGGTTTATGGGTGGCGGTTAGTAGTTTGTGGGATTATAATGGGTGGTAGTGGGCGGTGGTTGGTAGGTAGATGATAGTTGGTGGTTGGTATTGGTGGTAGATGTGGCGACTGCAACAGCAGCAGCAACAGCAGCAGCAACAACGACAGCAGCAGCAGCAGCAACAACAACGACAGCAACAACAACAGCAGCAGCAGCAACAACAGCAGCAGCAGCAGCAACAACAACGACAGCAGCAGCAGCAGCAACAGCAGCAACAACGACAGCAGCAGCAGCAGCAACAACAACAGCAGCAGCAGCAACAACAACGACAGCAGCAGCAGCAGCAGCAACAACAGCAGCGGCTGCCGTAGCCGCTGTTGACAGAACCAGATGTTGTATTGTATCTTGGAAGCGAGATTGATCTAAATATTCTAAACGTACCATAATTGTTCGACTTCCTCAGAGATCCTCTTCAGAAAAGTTCCCTCAATACTTTAATTAAAGCGAGATATTATTTATTTACTGTTCCAACTATTTATGCTGCTTCAGTTTTAACTAGTCAATGACTTGGCATCGATACACGACTGGAACGCAGCTATTAAATAGGAAGGTGTCACTACATGATCCAAGGTAAGTAATGAGTCAAGGCGTAAGGACCGGAGGTAAAGATAAGAATTAACTCAAATATGACTGGACAAATATAAACGAAGATATTATGAGTCATGAAAAGCTCCCAAGTCTGCCCCTAGAATGAAATGAAATGAAATAATGATCCACTCGACAGAAGGAACTCTGTGAATGTCTCTTCTATACATAATAAACCTTCCCATTCCGATAAAGCTACAAACTCGATCCAAATTCACCTCGCTAATTTCACTGGTGCTAAATTCCACACAAAAATCTTGGAATGTTGGATTGTTTTTGAATCTCGTTCTGATAGTATACCAAATGATCCTTAAAACTGTTTTCCAAAAATTTGCGTGTTACATAATAAATCACTTGTTACATATCTGTGTTAACTGCGAGCTGCTAGCTAGCACAGTAAATAAAATCAGACCCTTACCTACGCGAGGGCATCATTGTGGCTGGGAATGCTGATTCAGTACAGTAAATTAAAGTTGATACTCAGGTACGCGGAGGCGGCTTCAGTGCCATAAAAGCACCTCAGTGAATCGACCCTCGTTATTAAAGGAAGGTTTAGAAACAAATTTTAAGAAACGTTTAGTTATATATGTAAGCAAAACTCTGGCGTATGCAGAAGCGGTGGATGGCGAGCGTGACTTGATAAAAGGTGTTGACTCCCGAGCAGGTCCATGTAAAATAAGTAGCTAGCCACCCTTAAAGTGGGAGCCCACGAAGTATCAACAGCGATAAAAGAGACGGATGAAAAACTCAGTTTTGACAAAGGTATTGATCCTTTTCAGTATGTTAAAAAAAAATTCTGCATTAAGTTTGTGATAGTTCTTATGCATAAACATAATTACTAATAATTATTATTCATTCTGGTATATTTGTGAAGTACTTGCTACCAGGACTATTCACTCGTCTTTTGAAGTAGATAAATACTGGAACTGGTATGTAGTGTTTTTTTTCTGTTCTGACACACTGTATGGAAGTGAGTTAGCCTGGCTCAAGGCCGGGCTCCGGGAATGAAAAACTCTTAAAACTCTTTAAAATTCATCAAAGGTATATCAAAGGCATGCCTGCAAGATCAGTGATTTCATATACGCTATTTGTCACATTTTCTCTCTCTCTCTCTCTCTCTCTCTCTCTCTCTCTCTCTCTCTCATATATATATATATATATATATATATATATATATATATATATATATATATATATATATATATATATATATATGAGATTTTGGGAGATGTTAAGTGAATGTATAGGAACTTTTGAACCAAGTGAGAGAGTAATTGTGGTAGGGGACCTGAATGCTAAAGTAGGAGAAACTTTTAGAGAGGGTGTGGTAGGTAAGTTTGGGGTGCCAGGTGTAAATGATAATGGGAGCCCTTTAATTGAACTTTGTATAGAAAGGAGTTTAGTTATAGGTAATACATATTTTAAGAAAAAGAGGATAAATAAGTATACAAGATATGATGTAGGGCGAAATGACAGTAGTTTGTTGGATTATGTATTGGTAGATAAAAGACTGTTGAGTAGACTTCAGGATGTACATGTTTATAGAGGGGCCACAGATATATCAGATCACTTTCTAGTTGTAGCTACACTGAGAGTAAAAGGTAGATGGGATACAAGGAGAATAGAAGCATCAGGGAAGAGAGGGGTGAAGGTTTATAAACTAAAAGAAGAGGCAGTTAGGGTAAGATATAAACAGCTATTGGAAGATAGATGGGCTAATGAGAGCATAGGCAATGGGGTCGAAGAGGTATGGGGTAGGTTTAAAAATGTAGTGTTAGAGTGTTCAGCAGAAGTTTGTGGTTACAGGAAAGTGGGTGCGGGAGGGAAGAGGAGCGATTGGTGGAATGATGATGTAAAGAGAGTAGTAAGGGAGAAAAAGTTAGCATATGTGAAGTTTTTACAAAGTAGAAGTGATGCAAGGAGGGAAGAGTATATGGAGAAAGAGAGAGAGGTTAAGAGAGTGGTGAAGCAATGTAAAAAGAGAGCAAATGAGAGAGTGGGTGAGATGTTATCAACAAATTTTGTTGAAAATAAGAAAAAGTTTTGGAGTGAGATTAACAAGTTAAGAAAGCCTAGAGAACAAATGGATTTGTCAGTTAAAAATAGGAGAGGAGAGTTATTAAATGGAGAGTTAGAGGTATTGGGAAGATGGAGGGAATATTTTGAGGAATTGTTAAATGTTGATGAAGATGGGAAGCTGTGATTTCGTGTATAGGACAAGGAGGAATAACATCTTGTAGGAGTGAGGAAGAGCCAGTTGTGAGTGTGGGGGAAGTTCGTGAGGCAGTAGGTAAAATGAAAGGGGGTAAGGCAGCCGGGATTGATGGGATAAAGATAGAAATGTTAAAAGCAGGTGGGGATATAGTTTTGGAGTGGTTGGTGCAATTATTTAATAAATGTATGGAAGAGGGTAAGGTACCTAGGGATTGGCAGAGAGCATGCATAGTTCCTTTGTATAAAGGCAAAGGGGATAAAAGAGAGTGCAAAAATTATAGGGGGATAAGTCTGCTGAGTATACCTGGTAAAGTGTATGGTAGAGTTATTATTGAAAGAATTAAGAGTAAGACGGAGAATAGGATAGCAGATGAACAAGGAGGCTTTAGGAAAGGTAGGGGGTGTGTGGACCAGGTATTTACAGTGAAACATATAAGTGAACAGTATTTAGATAAGGCTAAAGAGGTCTTTGTGGCATTTATGGATTTGGAAAAGGCGTATGACAGGGTGGATAGGGGGGCAATGTGGCAGATGTTGCAAGTGTATGGTGTAGGAGGTAGGTTACTGAAAGCAGTGAAGAGTTTTTACGAGGATAGTGAGGCTCAAGTTAGAGTATGTAGGAAAGAGGGAAATTATTTCCCAGTACAAGTAGGCCTTAGACAAGGATGTGTGATGTCACCGTGGTTGTTTAATATATTTATGGATGGGGTTGTAAGAGAAGTAAATGCGAGGGTCTTGGCAAGAGGCGTGGAGTTAAAAGATAAAGAATCACACACAAAGTGGGAGTTGTCACAGCTGCTCTTTGCTGATGACACTGTGCTCTTGGGAGATTCTGAAGAGAAGTTGCAGAGATTGGTGGATGAATTTGGTAGGGTGTGCAAAAGAAGAAAATTAAAGGTGAATACAGGAAAGAGTAAGGTTATGAGGATAACAAAAAGATTAGGTGATGAAAGATTGAATATCAGATTGGAGGGAGAGAGTATGGAGGAGGTGAATGTATTCAGATATTTGGGAGTGGACGTGTCAGCGGATGGGTCTATGAAAGATGAGGTGAATCATAGAATTGATGAGGGGAAAAGAGTGAGTGGTGCACTTAGGAGTCTGTGGAGACAAAGAACTTTGTCCTTGGAGGCAAAGAGGGGAATGTATGAGAGTATAGTTTTACCAACGCTCTTATATGGGTGTGAAGCATGGGTGATGAATGTTGCAGTGAGGAGAAGGCTGGAGGCAGTGGAGATGTCATGTCTGAGGGCAATGTGTGGTGTGAATATAATGCAGAGAATTCGTAGTTTGGAAGTTAGGAGGTGTGGGATTACCAAAACTGTTGTCCAGAGGGCTGAGGAAGGGTTGTTGAGGTGGTTCGGACATGTAGAGAGAATGGAGCGAAACAGAATGACTTCAAGAGTGTATCAGTCTGTAGTGGAAGGAAGGCGGGGTAGGGGTCGGCCTAGGAAAGGTTGGAGAGAGGGGGTAAAGGAGGTTTCGTGTGCGAGGGGCTTGGACTTCCTGCAGGCATGCATGAGCGTGTTTGATTGGAGTGAATGGAGACAAATGGTTTTTAATACTTGACGTGCTGTTGGAGTGTGAGCAAAGTAACATTTATGAAGGGGTTCAGGGAAAGCGGCAGGCCGGACTTGAGTCCTGGAGATGGGAAGTACAGTGCCTGCACTCTGAAGGAGGGGTGTTAATGTTGCAGTTTAAAAACTGTAGTGTAAAGCACCCTTCTGGCAAGACAGTGATGGAGTGAATGATGGTGAAAGTTTTTCCTTTTCGGGCCACCCTGCCTTGGTGGGAATCGGCCAGTGTGATAATAAAAAAATATATATATATATATATATATATATATATATATATATATATATATATATATATATATATATATATATATATATATATAACACACCGGCCATCTCCTACCGAGGTACTGTGACCTAAAAAACAATAAACACTTTCACCATCACTTACTGAAAGAAGGGCGCTGATACTATAGTTCAAAACTGCAGATATCCCCACCCCTCCTTCGGAGTGCAGGTACTGTACTTCCCACTACCTCCAGGACTCCACACCGGCTAACCGGTTTCTCTGAATCCCTTCATGTTTCCTTGCTTATGGTCCAAAAGCACGTCACTCCTATCTAACACGCTTACACACGCTTGCTGGATATCTAAGCCTCCCTACTTTGGAAATTATACAGAAATTTCTAGGACCAAGGGATCTTAACGAATCATTTATCTTGCACAAGTATATTTTTTCTGAGCTGATAGCCTAAATCAGCTGTGAAGCAGATAACTCTTCAGGAGAGACTGTCTGCATAACCTCGCACACAAAACCTCTTTTACCCAGTCCCTCTAACCTTTCCTAGGACGACCCCTACCCCGCCTTCCTTTGACTACTGATTTATACGCCCTAACAATCACCATATGACAAGACACTACTTTGGTAGATAGATTTCCCATGTGAGGTCACGAGTTAAAATATTGAGAGTAAAAAGAAGTAAGGGTGGCGTTAAGGATTTTAGGAATAGAGGGAAAGCAACATTTAGTTTTGCTCCCAAGCACATCTCCCGGTTTAGCAACGCCACATGAATAGGGTGAAGGACTTACTATATGAGAATTATGCCTTGCTATTACTGGGAGATACATCTCTGGAACACTACTAGACATAGTGCTGGTGGTGATGCTGAACTGGAACAATGAATCTCCCTTTATTTTAACTAACGTGACTTTCATAGCGTGAATTTCAAGAAGATGAAGGCCTGTGTGAGAAGTACCTCATGTACCCCTCGTTGGTTAACACACTTAACACATCGCTAAGAAAAACCGCTGTCAGCGACTTGAATTATCCTTATTTCTCGAAGTGGAAGATTTAAATGGTGCTAAATCACCATTCTCACGTCAGGATTGATGCTCAGGTTACAGATTCTAACTAATGCGTGTGACATGTGACACTCTATGGTAGGGAGATTAGTGTTAAGGCAGATGTAATGTAGGTTGAAGTAGAGATAAAATGACGCAACACATACACCTGGATTACATACAGGCGGTAGTGTATTCGGTAGTGTAATAAAGAAAATTTTTACATCGTTGCTTCACTGAGCGCCAACCTCTACCTGACGTGTCTAGCCGAGACACCGGGGTTTCATAGTTAAGTCTTCAGACAGATATTTCACCATCTTATTGGACAGGACGTACCGCCTGTGGTGATTGACAAACTCTCTCACTGCACTAGGCATTCTTGTTCTGCAGGTTCAAATATTATGTGGTCAAGGAATGGACTATATAATTTGCTCAACTAATTCTTCTAATCAGCATCTGTAGTCTATACTGCATGTGTTTATTAAACCTATAAATGTTTAGTTTGATTTATATTTTGTGTTTTGCCTTCAGGAAAGGTTAAGTATTTATGAATATTCACCTAATTATTTGTTACTTGCTAATGTATTGGCTGGTGGAAACCCAGCATTGGTAGTGACAGACTCAGGTAAGTACAGTAAGACTGGTAAGCCTACTTGAGTACTGGTAGGTGATTACAGGTAGGTTAGTGCATATAATTGAGTAAACATCAGTGGAGTTCGCATGGTAAGTACACGTGCACACCCGAAGATAATTTAGTGATTCTGCTCCGTATAGATAAATTTTTATGTATATGTTGATGCCATGAGGATAGTTGTGGTGCCAGGAGGGTGAATGGTCTCTGCCCCAGCCACAAAGGCGCCATTCCATGTCTTCTCACGCAACACTAAACTTTTTCTCTTTTCTTGCGACATTTGAAGGAGGTGAGTAATTTTGGTTCTGACAGCGGAGATATTTTTACGAAGTGTACGCCTATGTATATGCACATTTTCAAAAGGATTTCCGTATGTATGAATTGTATTTCTTATCGGTGTCATTGTTGCTGCTTCTTCAGGGATCATCGAATGGAACTATGAGATCATGTTATTGCAATGGTGGTCGTCTCAGCATTACAAAAATTAGCCCCACTTTTGTTGCTGTATTGAGTTTATGCATAGCAGTTACAAATTCTTTTAGTAGGAATATAATTTAAATAATTTTTTCCGTGCAGAAGTTAGGCCAAGGTAAGATCTCCGCCCACGTCCCTCCTCACACACAAAAAAGAAAGCTCGCCATATTCTAAGCACATTTTCCGAGAAACACATGCATTGTGGTCCCGTGTTGACCCACCGAGCCCCAACCATCCCATCACATTTTCAAGGTGTGCATCTCATTTTCCAAGACTCAATTCCGACTAACCGGTTTCTGTGAATCCTTTCATATGTATGATCTTGCTTACACTCCAACAGAACGTCTAATCGCAAAAATAATTTGCCTCTACTATGAAATCTCTCTCTCTCTCATTTCTCTCTCTCTCTCTCTCTCTCTCTCTCTCTCTCTCTTTCTATCTTTTTTTTTTTTACACAGGGTTTGACAAGGTTAAGGATCCCTAGCTTTATTGACAAACTATTTACAGGTTAAGGATTCCTACTTTATTGACAAGCTAAGAGCTGTTACCTACATCAGCTCATTTGAAAGCATTTTTATTGTTATGAGACATACAAGTAGGGAACAGGATGAAGTTGGAGCCATCTGTGGGCCAGTATTTTCATTTGGTCAACTGACTTTATCTCGTTGACATCATTATGCTGTACGAATGTGTTCCATACTCGAGTCATCCTGGGTATAGGATCTCAGATGGAGTGATGATCTGGAGAAGGGTACAGCCAGAGTGAAGTTGCTGCTTTCTGCTCGTCTTGTGGCATAAAAGCTTGTTTCACGCTGTCCTTGAAGTGGATCCAAGTGTGGTACTTTGACAATATTGGCCTTGTACATAACAGTAAGGCCACCCACATCCCTCCTATGTTGAAGGCTCTGCTGAAATGACAGATCTAACCAGGATGGGTCCAGGCGAGAGATGAGACGTCTTTCTCTGTTCTCTACTCTGTCAAGCAGTCGCAGATGAGAGGGGGGGGCAGGCAAACCAAGAAAGTGGAGCATACTCAAGGTGTGAGCGTACTTGTGCCTCGTACAGAATCTTGCAACCCCTACTATCAAGCAGATGCGAAATACGGCGAAGTGGTGTAAGCTTCCTGGCTGCCTTGTTTGCAAGATTTACAACATGGTTCTTCATGGTTAGTTTGGAGTCAGATTTCACCCCAAGGATATCAACTTCTTTTCCAGGTGCCAACACCCTCCCATTCATCCTTACTACTGCACCAGCATTACCATCATGGTGCCTAGAGACGATCATCACTTGCGTTTTCTCAGGTGCAAATGTTACTTGCCATCTATTTCCCCAAGCTGATATATCTCTCAGCTTTTGATTGATATAGCTTAGAGCAGCTGGCATTTCTTCTCTTGGATAAGTGAATGTCAATGTACAGTCGTCTGCATATGCATGGGATTCTGGGATGAGATGAAGAAGGTCGTTGAAGTAGACATTCCATAACAATGGTCCCAGTATGCTTCCTTGTGGAACACTTGCCCCAATAGGATGTCTTGCTGATTCCGTTCCATTGAGAACTACACTTAGAGATCTACCATGAAGGTAATCACTGAGGAGACATAACGTAGAGCCTGCAATTCCCAGTGCTTGAAGTTTTGCTAAGAGGCCCTGGTGCCACACCCGGTCGAAAGCACCAGCAATGTCCAGTGCTACCACACAGCTGACTTTGGATTCATCCAGTGACTGGTGCCACTTAGTGGAGAGGTTTAACAACAGATCAGCAGCAGAGTAACCTTTCCTGAAGCCATATTGACGATCACAAAGTAGTGAGTGGTAGTCAAGAAACTCTGTCATTTGTCTTGAGATTATTGTCTCAAGGATCTTACCAGTGATTGACAGGAGTGACACTGGTCTGTAGTTACTGATTCCTGCTCTGCTCTTCTTTTTGTGAACAGGGACTTCATTTGCCTCTTTCCATAGAGAGGGCCATTTACACTGTACTAGGCAGTGCTGAAAGATGCGAGTTAGAGGTGCTGCTAGCTGGTCTGCATATCTTCTCAGCAATCTTGGGCTCAACTTGTCTTGCCCCACAGCCTTTTCTTGGTCAAGCGATTTAACAAGGAAATGCACCTCCTCCTGCCTTATTGTCACCACTGACAGTTTTGACATAGTTCTTGCAGCTAGCCAAGGAGGGTCCCTTGCTGGATCAGGAACTTGCATTTTGGTAGCAAAGTGTTCTCTTGACTACAAGTAGAGGTGGTCCCATCCTGTCGATTTAGAGGTGGAATGAGTTCTGTCTCTCTCTCTCTCTGTCTCTCTCTCTCTCTCTCTCTGATTCTCTCTCTGTCTCTGTCTCTCTCATTCTCATTCTCTCATTCTCTCTCTCTCTCTCTCTCTCTCTCTCTCTCTCTCTCTCTCTCTCTCTCTCTCTCTCTCTCATTCTCTCTCTCTCTCTCACACACACACTCCACGGGAAGGAACTAAAACACCTCAGAGGATGCAATGGGAGTCACAGTGGGAGGTGGAAAGGGAGAAATCAGTTTTTGTCTATGGGCAAGACGAAGCTAAAGGGGAAACTTATGATGAAAGAAAGCAGGAGGAGAAAAAAGCGATTGAAGGTATCATGAAGGTGTTAGGCGAGGGAGACATGACCCAGGTGGCAAATTTTCGGAGAATCAGGTGGTTCACAAAGAAAAGGAATCAGCCTCTCAAAGTAATTTTCAAGGCAGAATCAACTCGAACCATGATCCTGCAGGAGAAAGCACGGCTGAGGGCAAACAGGAGTTCATGAGTGTGTACCTCGATCGAGACAACACAGGAGGAAAGGATGATACTGAGAGAGTGCAAAAACGAAAGGAGGAATGGGAGGAAATGAAAAAGGAGAGCAGAATAACCCAGGAGTAGGTGGAAGGACAAGCACACCCCCTAGAAACACCTGCAAAAGGACTCCAGCAACGACACCCCCAAGGCAACTGAACAATCCAAACCAACCATCACACACTGATCCCTCTGTTCCCACCCCCCACACCACGAACCCTACCCCTACAGCACCCCCTATGGGAGCTCTTCCTCCACCTCCACTGCAACCCCCCACCAGGGCTCCTGCTCTCCCAACCCTAGTATTCCCCCAGGACCACAGTTACAGTATTAGAACAGAAGTTGAAGATTTGGTACACAAATGCAGATGGATTAACGAATAAATATGAGGAATGGCAAGAAAGAATCAATGAGAAGTCCCCAGACATCATAGCAGTTACAGAAACAAAACTCACGGAGACAACAGATGCAATCTTCCCACCAGGATACCAGATCATGAGGAAAGATAGAAGGGGCAGAGGAGGAGGAGGGGTTGCTCTGCTCGTAAAAAAACGATGGAAATCCGAGAAAATGGGAGGAATAGACGAAACTGGAGAAAGGGACTACATAGTAGGTACACTTCAGTCTGGGGAGCACAAGGTGGTCATTGCAGTGATGTATAATCCACTACAGAACTGCAGGATGCCAAAAGAGGAATATGAAGAGAGCAACAGAGCAATGGTGGACACACTTGCTGAGGGGGCAAGAAGAGCTCACTCCAGCAGAGCAAAGTTGCTGGTTATGGGGGATTTCAACCACAGGGAGATTGACTGGGAAAACCTGAAGCCACATGGGGGTCCCAAAACATGGAGAGCCAAGATGTTGGATGTGGTGCTGGAAAACCTCATGCACCAACATGTTAAGGACACTACCAGAGTGAGAGGGGAAGATGAACCATCAAGATTGGACCTTGTGTTCACCCTGGGCAGGTCAGACATTGAAGACATCACATATGAGAGTCCCCTACAAGCTAGTGACCACGTGGTTCTGTGCTTTGAATACACAGTATTCAAAGTTCTCTGTCCCACGGCCAGTTCTCTGTCCGTGGGACAGAGAACTGGCAGGAAAGCCAGTAAATGAAATGATGGAATATGTAACAACAAAATGCAAGGAGGCAGTGGAAAGATTTATTCCCAAGGGCAACAGAAACAATGGGAAGACGAGAACGAGCCCCTGGTTTACCTGATGGTGTAAGGAGGCAAAAACAAAGTGCAATAGAGAATGGAAAAAGTACAGAAGGCAGAGAACACATGAAAATAGGGAGATTAGTCGCAGAGCCAGGAACGACTATGCACAGGTAAGGAGGGAGGCCCAACGACAGTATGAAAATAACATAGCATCGAAAATCAAGACTGACCCAAAACTGTTGTATAGCCACATCAAGAGAAAGACAACAGTCAAAGACCAGGTGATCAGACTGAGGACAGAAGGTGGAGAACTCACAAAAAATGACCAGGAGGTATGTGAGGAGTTAAACAGGAGATTTAAGGAAGTTTTTACAGTAGAGACAGGAAGGGCTTTGGGAAGACAGCACAGAAGGGAACATCAAGAGGGAATATACCAACAAGTGTTGGATGACATACGAACAACAGAGGAGGAGGTGCAGAAGCTGCTAAGTGACCTTGATACCTCAAAGGCGATGGGACCAGACATCTCCCCATGGGTCCTTAGAGAAGGAGCAGAGATGCTGTGCGTGCCCCTACCCTAACCACAATCTTCAACACATCCCTTGAAACTGGGCAACTACCTGAGAAATGGAAGACAGCAAATGTAGTCCCCATATTTAAGAAAGGCACTAAACTACAGACCTGTGTCTCTGACATGTATTGTGTGCAAAGTCATATAGAAGATTATCAGGAGGAGAGTGGTGGAACACCTGGGACAGAACAAGATTATAAATGAAAACTAGCATGGGTTCATGGAAGGCAAATCCTGTGTCACAAACCTTCTGGAGTTTTATGACAAGGTAACAGAAGTAAGACACGAGAGAGAGGGGTGGGTTGATTGCATTTTCCTAGACTGCAGGAAGGCCTTTGACACAGTTCCCCACAAGAGATTAGTGCAGAAGCTGGAGGATCAGGTGCATATAACAGGGAGGGCACTGCAATGGATCAGGGAATACCTGGCAGGTAGGCAACAACGAGTCATGGTACGTGAAGAGGTATCACAGTGGGCGCCTGTGACGAGCGGGGTTCCACAGGGGTCAGTTCTAGGACCCGTGCTATTTTTGATATATGCGAACGACATGATGGAAGGAATAGACTCTGAAGTGTCCCTATTCTCAGATGATGTAAAGCTGATGAGAAGAATTAAATCGGATGAGGATGAGGCAGGACTGCAAAAAGACCTGGACAGGCTGGACATTTGGTCCAGAAACTGGCTTCTCGAATTCAACCCTGCCAAATGCAAAGTCATGATGATTGGGGAGGGGCAAAGAAGACCGCAGACAGAGTATAGGCTAGGTGGACAAAGACTACAGACCTCACTCAGGGAGAAAGACCTCGGGGTGACCATAACACCGAGCACGTCACCGGAGGCACACATCAACCAAATAACTGCTGCAGCATACGGGCACCTGGCAAACCTGAGAATAGCGTTCCGATACCTTAATAAGGAATCGTTCAAGACACTGTACACTGTGTATGTTAGGCCCATACTGGAGTATGCAGCACCAGTCTGGAACCCACACCTGGTCAAGCACGTCAAGAAGTTAGAGAAAGTACAAAGGTTTGCAACAAGGCTAGTCCCAGAGCTCAGGGGAATGTCGTACGAGGAAAGGTTGAGGGAAATTGGACTGACGACACTGGAGGACAGAAGGGTCAGGGGAGACATGATAACGACATACAAGATACTGCGGGGAATAGACAAGGTGGACAGAGATATTATGTTCCAGAGAGGGGACACAGAAACAAGGGGTCACAACTGGAAGCTGAAGACTCAGACGAGTCACAGGGACGTTAGGAAGTATTTCTTCAGTCATAGAGTCGTCAGGAAGTGGAATAGCCTAGCAAGTGAAGTAGTGGAGGCAGGAACCATACATAGTTTTAAGAAGAGGTATGACAAAGCTCAGGAAGCAGAGAGGGAGAGGACCTAGTAGCGATCAGTGAAGAGGCGGGGCCAGGAGCTGAGTCTCGACCCCTGCAACAACAACAATTAGGTGAGTACACACACACACACACACACACACACACACTCACTCACTCACAGAGCAGGCCAAATATCTATCGACAAGTGCCTTTGACAGCTAGTAACTACTTCAGATATACAGAGTAGTTACGAATAGGCTGTCTGAGAGGCGGGAAACACGAACAAGAGGGCATAGCTGGAAATTCAAGTCAAATGAATACGGATATTAGGAAATATTTCGTTAACCCTAAAGTGGTAAAGGAGTTGAATGACCTTGATGAAAACGTAGTGAAGGAAAGCTCTGTGCTTAGTTTTAAGAGTAGGTATGGTAGAGTCAACAAGACTAAGTGGTAATGAATCTGACAAGGGGCAAGAGGCAGTGTCAAGAGCTAAGACTCGACCCCTGCAGCCACATATAAATAAGTACATGTAGGTGAGCTATATGTGCTTGAGCATCTAGCTATATGCTAAGTGCTGAAGCCTCTATCTCTGAATACCTCTATCATCTCTTTCTCCGACGACATCATCTATCACGTACAACCAAGGAGGTGATGAAATAGCCGGGTAACTACCACAAGTTTTTTTTTTTTATATATTTTAATATCATATTTTATATTTTTTTATTAAATTTAAAGTAAATTTTTTAATAGTGTGTCCGGTTATCGTACTCCGCACACCAGTGGTGAGAGGCGTGACTCTCACCACTGGCCTACAGGTTTGTTTTTAGTAGGGCCTCTGGTTCTTGTACCCCCGGACACCAGTGGTGAGAGTTGCACCTCCTTCACCACTAGCCTACAATCTTTTTATTGTAGTTCGTCCGTGTTTCGAACCCCTGACAAGTACACTTCGCACACTTATTTGATTCACATAAAAACGTAAATAATAATGAAATAATATTGCCGCAGGGCTGTTGACCCATGCTAGGCAGGTTCAACTTACACACCAACCATATCCACTCATAAACCTGTCTATCCTATATTTAAAGCTAATCGAAGCTCTCGCCCCAATAATGCTGCTGGGGAGATTGTTTACATGACGTATTGATAAAGCCACTGGAAGGCGAAACGTCTACAATAAAGATATCCAGATGTTGCACAAGTGTCTTACTCTCATCTTGTCGGTATTATATACCATTCGTACACAACTTGTCAGACACTGCGACATCATGGAATCTTAATTCTGAGGACATGTACATAACCTTCACGACTACGACAACTACCACTACAACTAACCCATCTCTTTGGGAAGGACCTACTTCCACTGGGGAATCCCGCCTACCAGTGAATTTGCCCTCGTCTGCTTCACCTGACGTTACTATATAAGCGCCAGGATTCTTTCTTCTGCTTCAGAATCTCCACGACTATGGTGCTGTTCGCACCTACTCCTAGGTTGAGGGACTGATTACCTCATCTTCTGTACATAGTTCTACTGTCTTCAAGTTATGTCCTAGAATTTGTATTGATAAAGCCACTGGATGGCGAAACGTCTACAATAAAGATACCCAGATGTTGCACAAGTGTCTTACTCTCATCTTGTCGGTATTATATACCATTCGTACACACACACACTGTACCATCACACATTGTACCACCACACTCTGTACCATCACACACTGCACCACGACACACTGTACCACGACACACTGTACCATCACACACTGTACCATCACACTCGGTACCATGACACACTGCACCATGACACACTGTACCATCACACTGTACCATCACACTGCACCACGACACTGTACCACGACACACTGTACCATCACACACTGTACCACCACACTGTACCATCACACTGCACCACGACACTGTACTGCGACACACTGTACAATCACTGTGATTGCTGTACCACGACACTGTACCATCACTGTACCACGACACACTGTACCATCACTGTACTACAACACACTGTACTACAACACACTGTACCATCACACACTGCACGACGACACACTGTTCCATCACACACTGTACCATCACACACACTGTACCACCACACACTGTACTACGACACACTGTACCATCACACTGCCATCACTGTACCACGACACACTGTACCATCAATGTACCACGACACTACCATCACACTGTACTACCACGTTCTGAACCATCACACACTACCACAACTGTACCATCACACACTATTGTGACCCCTGAATGGGTCACAATGTATATAATGTATATTACCTGTTCATATAATTTTATATTACTTATATTTGCGATATTAGCTAAGTTCTTAACAGTTCTTATGTTCTTAACAAGTGAATGTAACTTAAGTAAGCACATCAGAGCTTATTTCTTGGGTAGCATTGAAAATTGGGTTGGTCAAATGTTTGTTAGTGGGATGAATTGTAAAGGACCTGCCTAGTCTGGGCCAACAGGCCTGCTGCAGTGTTCCTCCTTTCTTATGTTCTTATGTTCTCATAAATATATTGCTTTATATTATTATTTGACTTAGTTATGTTGTTAGGTAGGATGTAACATTTATATATTATTCAGTGCTCATAGTTCGAGTGTGTTAAGTAGCTGACAACATTGTCTAACTACTGTAGTTTTCACTTTGCTTGTTTTGCTGCTGGCTTCTGTGTTGCTGGGCAGCAGCAGTCCACGGAGAGTCATATGATCGGGGTGGGGTGTTCACACCTCACCAGGAGTGAGAGTCTGCCTGGCCTGCGCATTATTGTCTGTTTGACGTGCCTTCCAACAAGACGTCCCTCTCCAGCTCTCCCTTGTGGGCCCTTGTTGGAAGATCGTCTCTGTCGCTTTCTTGTTGTTGGTTCTGTGTAACTCTGTTCACAGAACATAGCCTAGACTTAGTGATTTTCGACGTTGTACTGAGGTTGTGTGTCGCATAGACACTCTGAGAAACTCAGGTCCTGAGCTGTAGCTTCTGACCTAATTTGTGCTAGTATCTGTGTACAGTCACAGTCGGGGATTTTCTAATGCTGTCACAGTCGGGGGTTTTCTAATGCTGAACTTAGATTCAGTAGTATGGGAGTTTTGTGACTTTTGTGGAGGATCTGCAAATGGTCCCTACTTGTGTCGTTATATTATCTCCTTGTTCCTGATTCTGTGTCGCTGTTGCTTGTTATATTGCTGTTCGGCTTATCAGTCGTTTTATTGTTCAAGCAAGCTGTTCTAATTGCCAGGTTGGTCACGAAGTTAGTTTATGTGAGGACTTTTAGTCGGTCACTGGTTAAGTCTAGTCGAGTCTTGAGACATAACGAACTGCTTACAGCACTTACACACACACAAACTTACTTGTATATATTTGTATTATGTTTTTAAATGCTAACAATGTACCAGACGGTACTTAAGTCATAAAGATGTGATATGTACCTTCAGCACAATGCTACTGTACACGAGAGAAGTGTAGCAACTTGTATCCTATATTATATTAAATTGATTATTATAATTTACTTTGATCTTATACGCCTAGACAACTTTATTGTTATTAATAAACTTATTAAATTTTAATCTCTTTAGTTCGTAGACTACAGTTGTAATACTGAAGCACTATTGAATCTTACTAAATTCTAATGGATAATTGGACCAGGATACTGACTACTTGTTACAAAAACCCAGTAACAGGCTGGATGCTAGAGGGGCAGACCTTTCTAGTATTCTAGTAGTGTGTGTGTGTGTAACACACACACTACCACTACACAATAATAACACACACTGTAAGATAAGACACTATACCATCACACAGTGTACCATCACACTGTACCATCCCACTGTACCATCACACACTCTACCATCATACACTGTACCATTGCAGATTGTACCATCATACACTGTACCATCACACACTGTACCATCATACACTATGCCATCATACACTGTACCACCACACACTGTACCATCACACATTGTACCAGCACACACTAGCATTCACACACTGTACCATCGCATACTGTACCACCACACACTACCACCACATACTGTACCATCACCCACTGTACTATTGCACACTGTACCATCACACTGTACCATCACACTATACCATCACACACTGTATCACACACTGTACCAGCATACACTGTACCATCGCACACTGTATCATCACATACACTATACCATCACACACTGTACCAACATATACTGTACCATTGCACACTGTACCAACATACACTACCATCGCACACTGTACCATCGCACACTGTACCATCACACACTATACCATCACACACTGTACCATCACACACACTGTACCATCACTACCATCACACTGTACCATCACACTATACTATCGCACACTGTATCACACACTGTACCAACATACTGTACCATCGCACACTGTACCATCACACACACTATACCATCGCACACTGTATCACACACTGTACCAACATACTGTACCATCACACTGTACCATCACACACTGTACCATCACACTGTACCATCCTGCCAGGGTGATCTTCAAAGGACCTGCCACTCACAATACCATGGTTCAGTCACTTGTTATCCTACTGATACAAAGTCAGTCTCTCAATACGACATAAACTGAATTCAGTGACTGTGGTTCTGAAGGGTAGAAGCTTTACATGTATTAGACAGCTATGATGGTCGTGGGAAAGGAGAGTAAGGTCACAGGGTCACAATCCGTAAAGGCTGGCATAGTGTAAGACCCACCATTCATAGTACCTCAGTTCGTTACCCTGTTTTTCTTCATTCTAGAAAACACTAGTAGTAATTTGTGTGTCTTAAGAGACCAATCTCATCTTGTCCGACACTACAGTCCAGACTCACCAGCGATGCTGTGATTCAGCAGTCATTAGTGGAATTTTTGACAAACATTTCGATCTCATCCCGAGACCTACACGGAGACCTGCATGGATACCCACACGGAGACCTACACGACGTGGAAATATAAACACATATGCAGTATAATGTGATCCTTTATTGACTACGTTTCGCCCACACAGTGGGCTTCTTCAAGTCACAAACAGAACTCAGTTCTGTTTGTGACTTGAAGAAGCCCACTGTGTGGGCGAAACGTAGTCAATAAAGGATCACATTATACTGCATATGTGTTTATATTTCCATTGTGTCGGTATTTTATACCATTTATTTCCACCTACACGACGTGTTGTGAGACAGAGACCTGCGTGGAGAACAGGAGTCCAAGGCGGCCGCGGTAATATTCTTCTGGTTGTCAGGATGATAGAGAGCGGCGGCTGTGGTCTTGTTATGGTGCTGTTAAAATAATTTAGTGAGCCTCTTGAATTTAAGGCAGCTGCCAGAATTTAAAAATAATACACTTGATAAAGTGTGCGAAGGAATTTTAATATAAAGAAGAGGCGAGTTTCAAGGCCTGGAGGTGGAGGTGGAGGAGTAAGGGCTCTTGAGGTGAAGGTGGAGGTGCAGTACTCAGGAGGTGCAGAGCTGTGGAGAATGAAGGGCTCTGGAAGTGGAGAGATATGAGCTATGGGGTAGAGGGATAAGGGCTCTGGAGGTGGAGAATGAAACGTTGTGTAGGAAGAAATAGCTCTGGAGGAGTGAGTGGAAAATTTTAGCAGACAGCAGAATAAGGATCCTTGTGAGGCTGAGTGTGTCAATACTGGTGCTATGTCTATCTGTGAATGTTAATACTGGTGCCGTGTGAAGCTGTGACACTGCTGGTGCTATGTGAGGCTGTGCCACTACTGGTGCTATATGAGGCTGTGCCACTACTGGTGCTATGTGAGGCTGTGCCACTACTGGTGCTGTGTGAGGCTGTGACACTAGTACTTTGTGAGGCTGCGACACTACTGGTGCTATGTGAGGCTGTGCCACTAATGGTGCTGTGTGAAGCTGTGACACTACTGGTGCTATGTGAGGCTGTGCAACTACTGATGCTTTGTGAGGCTGTGACACTACTTGTGCTGTGTGAGCCTGTGCCACTGCTGGTGCTACGTGAGGCTGTGCCACTACTGGTGCTTTGTGAAGCTGTGCCACTACTGGTGCTGTGTGAGCCTGTGCCACTACTGGTGCTATGTGAGGCTGTGCCACTACTGGTGCTGTGTGAGGCTGTGCTACTACTGGTGCTATGTGAGGCTGTGCCACTAGTGGTGCTATGTGAGGCTATGCCGCTACTGGTGCTATGTGAGGCTGTGCCACTACTGGTGCTATGTGAGGCTGTGCCACTACTGGTGCTGTGTGAGGCTGTGCTACTACTGGTGCTATGTGAGGCTGTGCCACTAGTGGTGCTATGTGAGGCTATGCCGCTACTGGTGCTATGTGAGGCTGTGCCACTACTGGTGCTATGTGAGGCTGTGCCACTACTGGTGCAGTGTGAAGCTGTGACACTATTGGTGCTACGTGAGGCTGTGCCACTACTGGTGCTTTGTGAGGCTGTGCCACTGCTTGTGCTATGTAAATCTGTGACACTACTGATGCTGTGTGAAGCTGTAACAATACTGGTGCTGTGTGAAGCTGTGACACTACTGGTGCTGTGTGAAGCTGTGACACTACTGGTGCTGTGTGAGGCTGTGCCACCACTAGTGCTGTGTGAAGCTGTGACACTACTGGTGCTGTGTAAGGCTGTGCCACTACTGGTGCTATATGAGGCTGTGCCACTACTGGTGCTATGTGAGGCTGTGCCACTACTTGTGCTGTGTGAGGCTGTGGCACTAGTACTTTGTGAGGCTGCGACACTACTGGTGCTGTGTGAAGCTGTGACACTATTGGTGCTATGTGAGGCTGTGTCACTAATGGTGCTGTGTGAAGCTGTGACACTACTGGTGCTACGTGAGGCTGTGCCACTACTCGTGCTTTGTGAATCTGACACTACTGGTGCTATGTGAAGTTGTGCCACTACTGGTGCTATGTGAGGCTGTGCCACTACTGGTGCTATGTGAGGCTATGCCGCTACTGGTGCTATTTGAGGCTGTGCCACTACTGGTGCTATGTGAGGCTGTGCCACTACTGGTGCTGTGTGAAGCTGTGACACTACTAGTGCTATGTGAGGCTGTGCCACTACTGGTGCTGTGTGAAGCTGTGACACTACTGGTGCTGTGTGAAGCTGTGATACTACTGGTGCTACGTGAGGCTGTGCCACTACTGGTGCTGTGTGAAGCTGTGACACTACTGGTGCTGTGTGAGGCTGTGCCACTACTGGTGCTGTGTGAAGCTGTGATACTACTGGTGCTACGTGAGGCTGTGCCACTACTGGTGCTGTGTGAAGCTGTGACACTACTCGTGCTGTGTGAGGCTGTGACACTACTTGTGATGTGTGAGGCTGTGCCACTATTGGTGCTGTGTGAGGCTGTGACACTACTGGTGCTATGTGAGGCTGTACCACTACTGGTGCTATGTGAATCTGTGCCACTACTGGTGCTGTGTGAAGCTGTGACACTACTGGTGCTGTGTGAGGCTGTGCCACTATTGGTGCTGTGTGAGGCTGTGACACTACTGGTGCTATGTGAGGCTGTACCACTGCTGATGCTATGTGAATCTGTGCCACTACTGGTGCTGTGTGAAGCTGTGACACTACTGGTGCTGTGTGAGGCTGTGCCACTATTGGTGCTTTGTGAGGCTGTGCCACTACTGGTGCTGTGTGAAGCTGTGACACTACTGGTGCTGTGTGAGGCTGTGCCACTGTTGGTGCTTTGTGAGGCTGTGACACTACTGGTGCTGTGTGAAGCTGTGACACTACTAGTGCTATATGAGGCTGTGCCACTACTGGTGCTGTGTGAAGCTGTGACATTACTGGTGCTATGTGAGGCTGTGCCACTACTGGTGCTGTGTGAAGCTGTGACACTACTAGTGCTATATGAGGCTGTGCCACTTCTGGTGCTGTGTGAAGCTGTGACATTACTGGTGCTATGTGAGGCTGTGCCACTACTGGTGCTATGTGAGGCTGTGCCACTACTGGTGCTGTGTGTGGCTGTGACAATACTGGTACTGTGTGAGCCTTTACAATAATGGTGCTGTGTGAGGCTGTGACAATACTGGTACTGTGTGAGACTTTGACAATACTGGTGCTGTGTGAGGCTGTGACAATACTAGTGCTGTGTGAGGCTGCGCCAATATTGGTGCTTTGTGAGGCTGTGCCACTACTGGTGCTATGTGAATCTGTGACACTACTGGTGCTGTGTGAAGCTGTGACACTACTGGTGCTATGTGAGGCTGTGCTACTACTGGTGCTATGTGAGGCTGTGCCACTACTGGTGCTGTGTGAAGCTGTGACACTACTGGTGCTGTGTGAAGCTGTGCCACTACTGGTTCTATGTGATGCTGTGTAAGCACTAGTGCTATGTAGGGCTGTGAGTGTCAGTACTGATGCTGTGTGAGGCTGTGACACTACTGGTGCTATGTGAGGCTGTGCCACTACTGATGCTATGTGAGGCTGTGACACTACTGGCGCTATGTGAGGCTGTGACACTACTGGTGCTATGTGAGGCTGTGACACTACTGGTGCTATGTGAGGCTGTGTCACTACTGGTGCTATGTGAGGCTGTGCCACTACTGGTGCTGTGTGAAGCTGTGACACTACAGGTGCTGTGTGAGGCTGTGCCACTACTGGTGCTATGCGAGGATGTGACACTACTGGTGCTGTGTGAGGCTGTGCCACTACTGGTTCTATGTGATGCTGTGTAAGCACTAGTGCTATGTAGGGCTGTGAGTGTGAGTACTGATGCTGTGTGAGGCTGTGACACTACTGGTGCTATGTGAGGCTGTGACACTACTGGTGTTATGTGAGGCTGTGCCACTACTGGTGCTATGTGAATCTGTGACACTACTGGTGCTGTGTGAAGCTGTGACACTACTGGTGCTATGTGAGGCTGTGCTACTACTGGTGCTATGTGAGGCTGTGCCACTACTGGTGCTGTGTGAAGCTGTGACACTACTGGTGCTGTGTGAAGCTGTGCCACTACTGGTTCTATGTGATGCTGTGTAAGCACTAGTGCTATGTAGGGCTGTGAGTGTCAGTACTGATGCTGTGTGAGGCTGTAACAATACTGGTATTGTGTGAGACTTTGACAATACTGGTGCTGTGTGAGGCTGTGACAATACTGGTGCTGTGTGAGGCTGTGACAATACTGGTGCTGTGTGAGGCTGTATCAGTACTAGTGCTGTGTGAGGCTGTGTCAGTACTGGTGCCGTGTGATGCTGTAACAGCACTATTGCTATGTGAGGCTGTCAGTGTCAGTACTGGTAGTGTTTGAGGCTGTGAGTGTCAGTACTACTGCTGTGTGATGCTCTATCAGCACTAGTGCTATGTGAGGCTGTTAGTGTTAGTATTTGTACTGTGTTAGGCTGTGAATGTCAGTACTAGTGCTGTGTGATGCTGTGAGTGTCAGTACTGGTGTTCTGAATGTCAGTACCGGTGCTGTGTGAGGCTGTGAGTGTCACTACTAATGCTGTCTGATGCTGTGTCAGCACTAGTGCTGTGTGATGCTGAGTCAGTACTGGTGTTGTGTGATGCTGTGTCAGTACTGGTGCTGTGTGATGCTGTGTCAGCACTAGTGCTGTGTGATGCTGAGTCAGTACTGGTGTTGTGTGATGCTGTGAGTGTCAGTACTGGTGCTGTGTGATGCTGTGTCAGCACTAGTGCTGTGTGAAGCTGTGAGTGTCAGTATTGGTACTGTGTGATTCTGTTTCAGTACTGGTGCTATGCGAGGCTGTGAGTGTCAGTACTGGTGCTATGTGAGTCTGTGTCAGCACTAGTGCTACGTGCTGCTGTGAGTGTCAGTGCTGGTGCTTTGTGATGCTCTGAGTGTCAGTACTGGTGCTTTGTGAGGCTCTCAGTACTGGTGCTGTGTGATGTGAGTGTCAGTACTGGTGCTTTGTGAGGCTGTGTCAGTACTGGTGCTGTGTGATGCTGAGAGTGTCAGTACTGGTGCTATGTGAGGCTGTGAGTGTCAGTATTGGTGCTGTCTGATGCTATGAGTGTCATTACTGGTGCTGTCTGATGCTGTGAGTGTCAATACTGGTGCTGTGTGATGCTGTGAGTGTCAGTAGTGGTGCTGATGCTGTGTCAGTACTGGATTCTGTCAGATGCTGTGAGTGTCAGTACTGGTGCTGTGTGATGCTGTGAGTGTCAATCGTGGTGCTGTGAGTGTCAGCACTGGTGCTGTGTGATGTGAGGATCAGCATTGGTGCTATATGAGGCCGTGTGTGTCAGCACTGGTGCTATGTGAGGCTGTGTCAGCATTAGTGCTGTGTGATGCTGTGAATGTCAGCACTAGTGCTGTATAAGGGCTGCTCTTTCAGGTTATGGAAGCATCAAGAGAAGAAATGGAGATTGTGATGAGAGCATGGAAGAGGAATTGGTTGGAGGGGGAAAAGGGATAGTGGAGGGGGGAGGAGAAGTGAAGAATAATGGAGTGTAGGAAGCCACGGAACAAGATATATAACATTGTCTGGAGAGAAGATGGACTAGCAACGATGTGTGCGTTAAGATGCAGCTGAAGGAAGGAGGTGGAGGGAGCAGAGGGAGGGAGGTAAGGCAGGGGGGGAGGTGCAGGAGGAACGGAGGAAAGGAGAGAGTGTGAGCGAAGTGTACAGGAGGACGAGATCAAGTGAATGTTTTTAATCAGTCACTGGTATTTTTGAAGATACCTGTGATCGATTACAACCACCACTGTCCCCTCACTACAACCACCACTGTCCCCACACTTCAACCACCGCTGTCCCCTCACTACAACCACCACTGTCCCCTCACTACAACCACCACTGTCCCCACACTTCAACCACCGCTGTCCCCTCACTACAACCACCACTGTCCCCTCACTACAACCACCACTGTCCCCTCACTACAACCACCACTGTCCCCTCACTACAACCACCACTGTCCCCTCACTACAACCACCACTGTCCCCTCACTACAACAACCACTGTCCCCTCACTACAACCACCACTGTCCCCTCACTACAACCACCACTGTCCCCTCACTACAACCACCACTGTCCCCTCACTACAACCACCACTGTCCCCTCACTACAACCACCACTGTCCCCTCACTACAACCACCACTGTCCCCTCACTACAACCACCACTGTCCCCTCACTACAACAACCACTGTCCCCTCACTACAACCACCACTGTCCCCTCACTACAACCACCACTGTCCCCACACTTCAACCACCGCTGTCCCCTCACTACAACCACCACTGTCCCCTCACTACAACCACCACTGTCCCCTCACTACAACCACCACTGTCCCCTCACTACAACCACCACTGTCCCCTCACTACAACCACCGCTGTCCCCTCACTACAACCACCACTGTCCCCTCACTACAACCAACACTGTCCCCTCACTACAACCACCACTGTCCCCTCACTACAACCACCACTGTCCCCTCACTACAACCACCACTGTCCCCTCACTACAACCAACACTGTCCCCTCACTACAACCACCACTGTCCCCTCACTACAACGACAACTGTCCCCTCACTACAACCACCGCTGTCCCCTCACTACAACCACCACTGTCCCCTCACTACAACCACCACTGTCCCCTCACTACAACCACCGCTGTCCCCTCACTACAACCACCACTGTCCCCTCACTACAACCACCACTGTCCCCTCACTACAACCACCACTGTCCCCTCACTACAACCACCACTGTCCCCTCACTACAACCACCACTGTCCCCTCACTACAACCACCACTGTCCCCTCACTACAACCACCACTGTCCCCTCACTACAACCACCACTGTCCCCTCACTACAACCACCACTGTCCCCTCACTACAACCACCACTGTCCCCTCACTACAACCACCACTGTCCCCCTCAATACAACCTCCGCTGTCCCTTCACTACAACCACCGCTGTCCCCTCACTACAACCACCACTGTCCCCTCACTACAACCACCACTGTCCCCTCACTACAACCACCACTGTCCCCTCACTACAACCACCACTGTCCCCTCACTACAACCACCACTGTCCCCTCACTACAACCACCACTGTCCCCTCACTACAACCACCACTGTCCCCTCACTACAACCACCACTGTCCCCTCACTACAACCACCACTGTCCCCTCACTACAACCACCACTGTCCCCTCACTACAACCACCACTGTCCCCTCACTACAACCACCACTGTCCCCTCACTACAACCACCACTGTCCCCTCACTACAACCACCACTGTCCCCTCACTACAACCACCACTGTCCCCTCACTACAACCACCACTGTCCCCTCACTACAACCACCACTGTCCCCTCACTACAACCACCGCTGTCCCCTCACTACAACCACCACTGTCCCCTCACTACAACCACCGCTGTCCCCTCACTACAACCACCACTGTCCCCTCACTACAACCACCACTGTCCCCTCACTACAACCACCACTGTCCCCTCACTACAACCACCACTGTCCCCTCACTACAACCACCGCTGTCCCCTCACTACAACCACCACTGTCCCCTCACTACAACCACCACTGTCCCCTCACTACAACCACCACTGTCCCCTCACTACAACCACCACTGTCCCCTCACTACAACCAACACTGTCCCCCTCACTACAACCACCGCTGTCCCCTCACTACAACCACCACTGTCCCCTCACTACAACCACCACTGTCCCCTCACTACAACCACCACTGTCCCCTCACTACAACCACCACTGTCCCCTCACTACAACCACCACTGTCCCCTCACTACAACCACCACTGTCCCCTCACTACAACCACCACTGTCCCCTCACTACAACCACCACTGTCCCCTCACTACAACCACCACTGTCCCCTCACTACAACCACCACTGTCCCCTCACTACAACCACCACTGTCCCCTCACTACAACCACCACTGTCCCCTCACTACAACCACCACTGTCCCCTCACTACAACCACCACTGTCCCCTCACTACAACCACCACTGTCCCCCCACTACAACCACCACTCACAACCACCACTGTCCCCTCACTACAACCACCGCTGTCCCTTCACTACAACCACAACTGTCCCCTCACTACAACCACCGCTGTCCCCTCACTACAACCACCACTGTCCCCCTCACTACAACCACCACTGTCCCCTCACTACAACCACCACTGTCCCCTCACTACAACCAACACTGTCCCTTCACTACAACCACCGCTGTCCCCTCACTACAACCACCACTGTCCCCTCACTACAACCAACACTGTCCCCTCACTACAACAACCACTGTCCCCTCACTACAACCACCACTGTCCCCTCACTACAACCAACACTGTCCCCCTCACTACAACCACCGCTGTCCCTTCACTACAACCACCGCTGTCCCCTCACTACAACCACCACTGTCCCCTCACTACAACCACCGCTGTCCCCTCACTACAACCACCACTGTCCCCTCACTACAACCACCGCTGTCCCCTCACTACAACCACCACTGTCCCCTCACTACAACCACCACTGTCCCCCTCACTACAACCACCACTGTCCCCTCACTACAACCACCACTGTCCCCTCACTACAACCACCACTGTCCCCTCACTACAACCACCACTGTCCCTTCACTACAACCACCACTGTCCCCTCACTACAACCACCACTGTCCCCTCACTACAACCACCACTGTCCCCTCACTACAACCACCGCTGTCCCCTCACTACAACCACCACTGTCCCCTCACTACAACCACCCCTGTCCCCTCACTACAACCACCACTGTCCCCTCACTACAACCACCACTGTCCCCTCACTACAACCAACACTGTACAACCACCGCTGTCCCTTCACTACAACCACCGCTGTCCCCTCACTACAACCACCACTGTCCCCTCACTACAACCACCGCTGTCCCCTCACTACAACCCCCACTGTCCCCTCACTACAACCACACTGTCCCCTCACTACAACCACCCCTGTCCCCTCACTACAACCACCACTGTCCCCTCACTACAACCACCACTGTCCCCTCACTACAACCACCACTGTCCCCTCACTACAACCACCACTGTCCCCTCACTACAACCACCACTGTCCCCCTCACTACAACCACCACGGTCCCCCTCACTACTTCAACCACCACTGTCCCCTCACTACAACCACCACTGTCCCCTCACTACAACCACCACTGTCCCCTCACTACAACCACCACTGTCCCCTCACTACAACCAACACTGTCCCCCTCACTACAACCACCACTGTCCCCCTCACTACAACCACCACTGCTGTCCCCTCACTACAACCACCACTGTCCCCTCACTACAACCACCGCTGTCCCCTCACTACAACCACCACTGTCCCCTCACTACAACCACCGCTGTCCCCTCACTACAACCACCACTGTCCCCTCACTACAACCACCGCTGTCCCCTCACTACAACCACCACTGTCCCCTCACTACAACCACCACTGTCCCCTCACTACAACCACCGCTGTCCCTTCACTACAACCACCACTGTTCCCTCACTACAACCACCACTGTCCCCCTCACTACAACCACCGCTGTCCCTTCACTACAACCACCGCTGTCCCCTCACTACAACCACCACTGTCCCCTCACTACAACCACCACTGTCCCCTCACTACAACCACCACTGTCCCCTCACTACAACCACCACTGTCCCCTCACTTCAACCACCACTGTCCCCTCACTACAACCACCACTGTCCCCTCACTACAACCACCACTGTCCCCTCACTACAACCACCACTGTCCCCTCACTACAACCACCACTGTCCCCTCACTACAACCACCACTGTCCCCTCACTACAACCACCACTGTCCCCCTCACTACAACTACCACTGTCCCCTCACTTCAACCACCACTGTCCCCTCACTACAACCACCGCTGTCCCTTCACTACAACCACCACTGTCCCCTCACTACAACCACCGCTGTCCCCTCACTACAACCACCACTGTCCCCCTCACTACAACCACCACTGTCCCCTCACTACAACCACCACTGTCCCCTCACTACAACCAACACTGTCCCTTCACTACAACCACCGCTGTCCCCTCACTACAACCACCACTGTCCCCTCACTACAACCAACACTGTCCCCTCACTACAACAACCACTGTCCCCTCACTACAACCACCACTGTCCCCTCACTACAACCAACACTGTCCCCTCACTACAACCACCGCTGTCCCTTCACTACAACCACCGCTGTCCCCTCACTACAACCACCACTGTCCCCTCACTACAACCACCGCTGTCCCCTCACTACAACCACCACTGTCCCCTCACTACAACCAACACTGTCCCCTCACTACAACCACCGCTGTCCCCTCACTACAACCACCGCTGTCCCCTCACTACAACCACCACTGTCCCCTCACTTCAACCACCACTGTCCCCTCACTACAACCACCACTGTCCCCTCACTTCAACCACCACTGTCCCCTAATTACAACCAACACTGTCCCCTCACTTCAACCACCACTGACCCCTCACTACAACCACCACTGTCCCCTCACTACAAACAACACTGTCCCCTCACTACAACCAACACTGTCCCCTCACTTCAACCACCACTGTCCCCTCACTACAACCACCGCTGTCCCTTCACTACAACCAACACTGTCCCCTCACTACAACCAACACTGTCCCCTCACTTCAACCACCACTGTCCCCTCACTACAACCAACACTGTCCCCTCACTACAACCAACACTGTCCCCTCACTTCAACCACCACTGTCCCCTCACTACAACCAACACTGTCCCCTCACTACAACCACCACTGTCCCCTCACTACAACCACCACTGTCCCCTCACTACAACCAACACTGTCCCCTCACTACAACCAACACTGTCCCCTCACTTCAACCACCGCTGTCCCCTCACTACAACCACCACTGTCCCCTCACTACAACCACCACTGTCCCCTCACTACAACCAACACTGTCCCCTCACTACAACCAACACTGTCCCCTCACTACAACCAACACTGTCCCCTCACTTCAACCACCGCTGTCCCCTCACTGCAACCAACACTGTCCCCTCACTACAACCACCACTGTCCCCTCACTACAACCACCACTGTCCCCTCACTACAACCACCGCTGTCCCTTCACTACAACCAACACTGTCCCCTCACTACAACCAACACTGTCCCCTCACTACAACCACCACTGTCCCCTCACTACAACCAACACTGTCCCCTCACTACAACCAACACTGTCCCCTCACTACAACCACCGCTGTCCCTTCACTACAACCAACACTGTCCCCTCACTACAACCAACACTGTCCCCTCACTACAACCACCACTGTCCCCTCACTACAACCAACACTGTCCCCTCACTACAACCACCGCTGTCCCCTCACTACAACCACCACTGTCCCCTCACTACAACCACCGCTGTCCCTTCACTACAACCAACACTGTCCCCTCACTACAACCAACACTGTCCCCTCACTACAACCACCACTGTCCCCTCACTACAACCAACACTGTCCCCTCACTACAACCAACACTGTCCCCTCACTACAACCAACACTGTCCCCTCACTACAACCACCACTGTCCCCTCACTACAACCAACACTGTCCCCTCACTACAAATAACACTGTCCCCTCACTACAACCACCACTGTCCCCTCACTACAACCACCACTGTCCCCTCACTACAACCACCACTGTCCCCCTCACTACAGCCACCACTGTCCCCTCACTACAACCACCACTGTCCCCTCACTACAACCACCACTGTCCCCTCACTACAACCACCGCTGTCCCCTCACTACAACCACCACTGTCCCCCTCACTACAACCACCACTGTCCCCCTCACTACAACCACCACTGTCCCCTCACTACAACCACCGCTGTCCCCTCACTACAACCACCACTGTCCCCTCACTACAACCACCACTGTCCCCCTCACTACAACCACCACTGTCCCCTCACTACAACCAACACTGTCCCCTCACTACAACCACCACTGTCCCCTCACTACAACCACCACTGTCCCCCTCACTACAACCACCACTGTCCCCTCACTACAACCACCACTGTCCCCTCACTACAACCACCACTGTCCCCTCACTACAACCAACACTGTCCCCTCACTACAACCAACACTGTCCCCTCACTACAACCACCACTGTCCCCCTCACTACAACCACCACTGTCCCCTCACTACAACCACCACTGTCCCCTCACTACAACCACCGCTGTCCCCTCACTACAACCACCACTGTCCCCTCACTACAACCACCACTGTCCCCTCACTACAACCACCACTGTCCCCTCACTACAACCACCACTGTCCCCCTCACTACAACCACCACTGTCCCCTCACTACAACCACCACTGTCCCCTCACTACAACCACCGCTGTCCCCTCACTACAACCACCACTGTCCCCTCACTACAACCACCACTGTCCCCCTCACTACAACCACCACTGTCCCCTCACTACAACCACCACTGTCCCCTCACTACAACCACCACTGTCCCCCTCACTACAACCACCACTGTCCCCTCACTACAACCACCACTGTCCCCTCACTACAACCACCGCTGTCCCCTCACTACAACCACCACTGTCCCCTCACTACAACCACCACTGTCCCCCTCACTACAACCACCGCTGTCCCTTCACTACAACCACCGCTGTCCCCTCACTACAACCACCACTGTCCCCTCACTACAACCACCACTGTCCCCTCACTACAACCACCGCTGTCCCCTCACTACAACCACCGCTGTCCCCTCACTACAACCACCACTGTCCCCTCACTACAACCACCACTGTCCCCCTCACTACAACCACCACTGTCCCCTCACTACAACCACCACTGTCCCCCTCACTACAACCACCGCTGTCCCCTCACTACAACCACCGCTGTCCCCTCACTACAACCACCACTGTCCCCTCACTACAACCACCACTGTCCCCCTCACTACAACCACCACTGTCCCCTCACTACAACCACCGCTGTCCCCTCACTACAACCACCGCTGTCCCCTCACTACAACCACCACTGTCCCCTCACTACAACCAACACTGTCCCCTCACTACAACCACCACTGTCCCCCTCACTACAACCACCGCTGTCCCCTCACTACAACCACCGCTATCCCCTCACTACAACCACCACTGTCCCCTCACTACAACCACCGCTGTCCCTTCACTACAACAACCACTGTCCCCCTCACTACAACCACCACTGTCCCCTCACTACAACCACCGCTGTCCCTTCACTACAACCACCACTGTCCCCTCACTACAACCACCACTGTCCCCTCACTACAACCACCACTGTCCCCTCACTACAACCACCACTGTCCCCCTCACTACGACCACCACTGTCCCCTCACTACAACCACCACTGTCCCCTCACTACAGCTACCACTGTCCCCTCACCACACCCACCACTGTCAATCTCAGCAACCACTAGTGTCTCCCCATCACTGTGAGGAGACACTTGAGGTAGTATACTGCAGTCTGTTCTCATTAATAAAAGGAAAATGGACGGCGCTAGACATATCTTTAAGCACCTGAAGTTACAATATGACTGTGTTCAGTGCCCCACCTATCACTCTTCAGTGCCCCACCTATCACTCTGCAGTTGAAAAACACTAACGATTTTTTTTATGAGCGAGTCTCAAAGCACCACCGACATGACCACAATTTCTGATGTACTCCTATCCCCAGTTGACTCTGAAGAAGCCATGGCTGTGTATTTTGTCCCATGACCAGACCCTGGGACTCCGTATTTATCAAAATTTTTAGGAAGCCATTATCTTGGGCCTTTCATAATCCATGGAAGAGCCCTGACACTTACATAATATTGCTTCACTTCACAAAGGGCTTATTATTAAGAGCTTACAGAATTTCCAGTGGACAGTTCCACGATGAAGAGCACAGATACTTTACACATTAATTCAGCTCGCTTTACTGACCCTTACACTTCATATGTAATTGCAGGAATCGTGCGACATGTATCCTCACCAAGCCTAACACCAGCCTAATTAAAGGAGAGTCGCCCAGTTATATCGTTCTGCTGATCAGCAACTTGGCAGTTAACATGTCTAACATTAAAATATTTTTTTAAATAGCCACCAACTCTTTGAGTACTATTAAAAAATAGGTGCAAAACCAAAACAGCGACTCAGTGAGTAGCGCAGGAGTATAAATAATACCATGTGTAGGGTGTCAGAAGATATATGTAGGGGAAACAGCAAGACCTCTGGATATTAGGATCCGTGAGCACAAGAATGCAAGCAACCGTGAGGACCGTAAGAACGCGTGTGTCCAACACAGAGACGATTCAGCGAGGCCAGATTAATCTTTCAGAAAGATTATACAAATAGACGAAAGTGTTTAGAGGCAGCCCTAATTCCCTAGTTCCTCAGTTACATAATATGCAGACTGTTTATTAACAGTACATTGTCCATCATGGAGACCGCTTTAACGTTATACTTGTGTACTGTGTATAAAGGAGCACTGCAACAGGTCTTCTGGTCCATGCTGACAGGTCTTCCTCAAGAGCCTTATTTATCTCACAACAGCCATATTACCACCACAACCTTTACTAGCCTCTTGCAACTTACCAACTAACTTGCACCACTTTGTGTACTCATTGCTTAGTTATCTCTGTATTACGACTGAAGAAGCCACCCGTATCGAAATTTTTCCTGTAATAGATATTGTGAACTCCACATAAATGTCGTTTATCACATTTACCAAAAGTAAACTCTGGTGTACCATAGTTTAGCTACAATATTTCTTCATATATATATATATATATATATATATATATATATATATATATATATATATATATATATATATATATTATTGTATCCACGAACGAGTGGTATTGATCAGTAACAATGCGATTAGCCAAGGAGTCGAACCCATGCTGCTTTGACCCGCCTCAGGTGAGCGAAAACTCATGACGCTCTAGTCCACGGTACCATACAATCCAGAGAGACAGGTGAGGATGATCCAGCAAGACTGGACCTTGTATTCACCTTGAGTGGTTCGGACATCGAGGATATCACGTATGAAAGGTCCCTTGGAGCTAGTAATCATGTGGTTCTGTCCTTTGATTACATAGTTGAGCTACAAGTGGAGAGAGTAGCAAGAATAAGACGGGAAAACCAAACCTCAAAAAGGGGGACTACACAGGCATGAGGTACTTCCTGCAAGTCGTTCACTGGGAGAGAGAACTGGCAAGAAAACCAGTAAAAGATATGGTGGACTATATGACAAAATGCCAGTAGGCAGAGGAGAGGTTTGTTCCCAAGGGAAACAGAAATAATGGGAAGACCAGAAAGAGTCCATGGTTCACCCAAAAGTGGAGGGAGGCAAAAACTAGGTGCACTAGAGAATGGAAAAGGTACAGAAGACAAAGGACCCAGGAAAATAAAGAGATCAGCTGAAGAGCCAGAAACGAATATGCACAGATAAGAAGGAAGGCTCAGCGACAACACGAAAATGACATTGCATTGAAAGTCAAGTCTGACCCGAAGCTGTTGTATAGCCACATCAGGAGGAAAACCACAGTCAAGGACCAGGTAATCAGGCTGAGGATGGATGGGGAATTCACAAGAAACGACCAAGAGGTATGTGAGGAGCTCAACATGAGATTTAAAGAAATATTTACAGTGTAAACAGGTAGGACTCCATGAATTCAGAACAGGGGGGTACACCAACAGGTGCTGGATAAGGTACACATAACCGAGGAGGAGGTGAAGAAGCTGCTATGTGAACTTGACTCCTCAAAGGCGGTGTCACCAGACATCTCTTCGTGGGTTCTTATAGAGGGAGCAGAGATGCTGTGCATGCCACTAACAAAGATCTTCAACACATCCACTGAAACTGGGCAACTACTTCAGGTATGAAAGTTGGCAAATGTAGTCCCAATTTTTAAAAAAAGGAGACAGATACTAGGTATTAAACTACAGACCTGTCACTAACGTGTATAGTATGCAAAGTCATGGAGAAGATCAGAAGGAGAATGGTGGAGCACCTGGAAAAAAACAAGCGTATAATCGACATCCAGCACGGTTTCAGGGAAGGAAAATCCTCTGCCGCAAACCTACTGGAGTTTAATGACAAGCATTTTCTTGGACTGCAAGGCCTTCGACACAGTTCCTCACAGGAGGTTACTGCAAAAGCTAGAGGATCAGGCACACAACAGGAAAGGCACTGCAATAGATCAGAGAATATCTGACAGGGAGGCAACAACGAGTCATGGTACGTAACGAGGTGTCTGAGTGGGCGCCTGTGACAAGCCGGGTTCCACAGGGGTCAGTCCTAGGACCTGTGGTGTTTTTGGTGTATGTGAATGACATAACGGAAGGAATAGACTCTGAAGTGTCCTTGTTAGCAGATAATGTGAAGTTAATGAGGAGAATCAAATCGGTCGAGGATCAGGCAAAACTACAAAGAGACCTGGACAGGCTACAATCCTGGTCCAGCAACTGGCTCCTTGAATTTAACCCTGCCAAATGCAAAGTCATGAAAATCGGGAAAGGCAAAGAAGACCGCAGACAGGGTATAGTCTACGTGGCCAAAGACTGCATACTTTACTCAAGAAAAAAGATCTTGGAGTGAGTACATCTCCTGAGGCGCACATCAGTCAGATAACTGCTGCAGCATACGGGCGTCTGGCAAACCTAAGGATAGCGTTCCGATACCTCAGTATGGAATCGTTCAAGACTCTGTATACCATATACGTCAGGCCCATATTGGAGTTGCAGCACCAGCTTGGAATCCACACCTGGTCAAGCACGTCAGGAAATTAGAGAAAGTGCAATGGTTTGCAACAAGACTAGTCCCAGAGCTAAGGGGTTTGTCCTACGATGAAAGGTTAAGGGAAATTGGCCTGACGACACTGGAGGACAGGAGGGTCAGGGGAGACATGATAACGACATATAAAATACTGCGCGGAGTTGACAGTGTGGACAAAGACAGGATGTTCCAGAGATGGGACACAGAAACAAGAGGTCACAATTGGAAGTTGAAGACTCGGATGAGTCAAAGGGATGTTAGGAAGTATTTCTTCAGTCATAGAGTTGTCAGGAATTGGAATAGCCTAGAAAGTGACGTAGTGGAGGCGGGAACCATACATTGTTTTAAGACGAGGTTTGATAAAGCTCATGGAGCAGGGAGAGAGAGGACCTAGTAACAATCAGTGAAGAGGCGGGGCCAGGAGCTATGACTCGACCCCTGCAACCACAAATAGGTCAATATTCACACACACACCAGTGAAGAGGCGGGGCCAGGAGCTAGGACTTGACCCCTTGAACCTCAACTAGGTGAGTACACACACACACACACACACACACACACACACACACACACACACACACACAAGATATTCATTTTGAAAACAGATTAAAAATATATGAATGTTTCACTCCTTAGTATCCTCAGATTAATATACATTAATATATACTTTATTTAAACTGGATTTCCTGAGAGATTTACATATATGACGTTACATTTTTCTAGTTTTAAAACATCTAAATATATAATAAATGACAGTTGAGAAGTGTACCAATATAAACAAGTTTATGGCCCCATTGACACTGTTTTCCTCACAGATATTATTATTATTATTATTATCATTATTAGTTAATATTATTATAATTATATTCACGGGGGCGCTAAACCAATAGGGGGCCATATAGGGCTTCCGGGAAATAGGAGGCAACAGATTCGATCCAATATAGATTGAAAGGAAAGGTAGCTCTAGTTCCCTGCATCAAGATCGCTTCACTTGAGAGGTAAGAGGTAAGCTAGAAGTAATCTTTCACTTAAGTGAATTGCAAATGCAAATGCTGGAGATAAAACGTGTCACATGTATTATCTGGTAACTTGTTAAGTGTCTGATATGAATTATGAAGACTGAGATGATTTAAATATGAAATATACAACTGAGCCTTTGCAAAACACATTAATTCACTGCCGACCTCGAGGTACTCAAGTTATTTTTACTTAGAGTCTAACTCTCATCCAGTTACACATTCTGTCATCAAACTGCGCTGAGCTGTTGTAGTTACTGCGCTGACCTGTTGTAGTTACTGCGCTGAGCTGTTGCAGTTACTGCGCTGAGCTGAGCTGTTGCAGTTACTGCGCTGAGCTGTTGCAGTTACTGCGCTGAGCTGTTGCAGTTACTGCGCTGAGCTGTTGCAGTTACTGCACTGAGCTGTTACAGTTACTGCACTGAGCTGTTACAGTTACTGCGCTGAGCTGTTGCAGTTACTGCACTGAGCTGTTACAGTTACTGCGCTGAGCTGTTACAGTTACTGCACTGAGCTGTTACAGTTACTGCACTGAGCTGTTACAGTTACTGCACTGAGCTGTTACAGTTACTGCGCTGAGCTGTTGCAGTTACTGCACTGAGCTGTTACAGTTACTGCGCTGAGCTGTTGCAGTTACTGCACTGAGCTGTTACAGTTACTGCGCTGAGCTGTTGCAGTTACTGCACTGAGCTGTTACAGTTACTGCACTGAGCTGTTACAGTTACTGCACTGAGCTGTTACAGTTACTGCACTGAGCTGTTGCAGTTACTGCGCTGAGCTGTTACAGTTACTGCACTGAGCTGTTACAGTTACTGCCCTGAGCTGTTGCAGTTACTGCACTGAGCTGTTGCAGTTACTGCACTGAGATGTTGCAGTTACTGCGGTGAGATGTTACAGTTACTGAGCTGAGATGTTACAGTTACTGCACTGAGCTGTTGCAGTTACTGAGCTGAGATGTTGCAGTTACTGCGCTGAGCTGTTACAGTTACTGCACTGAGCTGTTGCAGTTACTGAGCTGAGATGTTGCAGTTACTGCACTGAGCTGTTGCAGTTACTGCACTGAGCTGTTACAGTTACTGCACTGAGCTGTTACAGTTACTGAGCTGAGCTGTTACAGTTACTGCACTGAGCTGTTGCAGTTACTGAGCTGAGATGTTGCAGTTACAGCTCTGAGCTGTTACAGTTACTGCACTGAGCTGTTGCAGTTACTGCACTGAGCTGTTGCAGTTACTGCGCTGAGTTGTTACAGTTACTGCGCTGAGCTGTTGCAGTTACTGCACTGAGCTGTTACAGTTACTGCGCTGAGCTGTTGGTTACTGCACTGAGCTGTTGCAGTTACTGCGCTGAGCTGTTGCAGTTACTGCGCTGAGCTGTTGCAGTTACTGCGCTGAGCTGTTACAGTTACTGCGCTGAGCTGTTGCAGTTACTGCACTGAGCTGTTACAGTTACTGCGCTGAGCTGTTGGTTACTGCACTGAGCTGTTACAGTTACTGCGCTGAGCTGTTACAGTTACTGCGCTGAGCTGTTACAGTTACTGCACTGAGCTGTTACAGTTACTGCGCTGAGCTGTTACAGTTACTGCGCTGAGCTGTTACAGTTACTGCACTGAGCTGTTGCAGTTACTGAGCTGAGATGTTGCAGTTACTGCGCTGAGCTGTTACAGTTACTGCACTGAGCTGTTGCAGTTACTGAGCTGAGATGTTGCAGTTACTGCGCTGAGATGTTACAGTTACTGAGCTGAGATGTTACAGTTACTGCACTGAGCTGTTGCAGTTACTGAGCTGAGATGTTGCAGTTACTGCGCTGAGCTGTTACAGTTACTGCACTGAGCTGTTGCAGTTACTGAGCTGAGATGTTGCAGTTACTGCGCTGAGATGTTACAGTTACTGCACTGAGCTGTTGCAGTTACTGCGCTGAGATGTTACAGTTACTGCACTGAGCTGTTGCAGTTACTGCACTGAGCTGTTGCAGTTACTGCGCTGAGATGTTACAGTTACTGCACTGAGCTGTTGCAGTTACTGAGCTGAGATGTTACAGTTACTGCACTGAGCAGTTGCAGTTACTGAGCTGAGATGTTACAGTTACTGCACTGAGCTGTTGCAGTTACTGAGCTGAGATGTTGCAGTTACTGCTCTGAGCTGTTGGTTACTGCACTGAGCTGTTGCAGTTACTGAGCTGAGATGTTGCAGTTACTGCTCTGAGCTGTTGCAGTTACTGAGCTGAGATGTTGCAGTTACTGCTCTGAGCTGTTGGTTACTGCACTGAGCTGTTGCAGTTACTGCTCTGAGCTGTTGGTTACTGCACTGAGCTGTTGCAGTTACTGAGCTGAGATGTTGCAGTTACTGCGCTGAGATGTTGCAGTTACTGCGCTGAGCTGTTGCAGTTACTGCACTGAGCTGTTGCAGTTACTGAGCTGAGATGTTGCAGTTACTGCGCTGAGATGTTGCAGTTACTGCTCTGAGCTGTTGGTTACTGCACTGAGCTGTTGCAGTTACTGAGCTGAGATGTTGCAGTTACTGCGCTGAGATGTTGCAGTTACTGCGCTGAGATGTTACAGTTACTGCACTGAGCTGTTGCAGCTACTGCTCTGAGATGTTGCAGTTACTGCGCTGAGATGTTGCAGTTACTACGCTGAGATGTTACAGTTACTGCACTGAGCTGTTGCAGCTACTGCTCTGAGATGTTGCAGTTACTGCGCTGAGATGTTGCAGTTACTGCGCTGAGATGTTACAGTTACTGCACTGAGCTGTTGCAGCTACTGCTCTGAGATGTTGCAGTTACTGCGCTGAGATGTTGCAGTTACTGCGCTGAGATGTTACAGTTACTGCACTGAGCTGTTGCAGCTACTGCTCTGAGATGTTGCAGTTACTGCGCTGAGATGTTGCAGCTACTGCTCTGAGATGTTGCAGCTACTGCTCTGAGATGCTGCAGTTACTGCTCTGAGATGTTGCAGTTACTGCGCTGAGATGTTGCAGTTACTGCGCTGAGATGTTACAGTTACTGCACTGAGCTGTTGCAGCTACTGCTCTGAGATGTTGCAGTTACTGCTCTGAGATGTTGCAGTTACTGCGCTGAGATGTTGCAGCTACTGCTCTGAGATGTTGCAGCTACTGCTCTGAGATGTTGCAGCTACTGCTCTGAGATGTTGCAGTTACTGCGCTGAGATGTTGCAGTTACTGCGCTGAGATGTTACAGTTACTGCACTGAGCTGTTGCAGCTACTGCTCTGAGATGTTGCAGTTACTGCACTGAGCTGTTGCAGCTACTGCTCTGAGATGTTGCAGCTACTGCTCTGAGATGTTGCAGTTACTGCTCTGAGCTGTTGGTTACTGCACTGAGCTGTTGCAGTTACTGCTCTGAGATGTTGCAGTTACTGCGCTGAGATGTTGCAGTTACTGCACTGAGATGTTACAGTTACTGCACTGAGCTGTTGCAGCTACTGCTCTGAGATGTTGCAGTTACTGCACTGAGATGTTGCAGTTACTGCGCTGAGATGTTGCAGTTACTGCGCTGAGATGTTGCAGCGCTTCCATCATGCTTATTAGACAAGCCTGGTTCAGATATTTTATTAAAAATACACAATATTCATCGCACTGCAACATGACGTTGACAAATTAGCTAAAGAAAACTGTGGAGGACGATGAGCATGATCATAGCAATATGACTTCACTTTCATTAAAGGAAAATTGCATAAAGAATTATACCACAAAAATATCACAGTGAGACTTAAAACAGTACCTGACCAGCCAGGCTGTAGATCGTACGTCGGTTTGGGTACAGCCAGCAGTAACAGCCTGGTAAATCAGGCCCTGATTCCAAAGCGAGGGCTGGACCCCAATGTAAATAAGTCACTCTGACTTTTTGGGTTATCCTAGGTACTTAACACATATGCTGCTATATATGATAATTCTATGTAACTGTATTTGTGTATACCTGGATGAACTTACACGGATCAGGCCGCGGGGGCGTTGACCCCCGAAACCCTCTACCTGGAGTCTTCTTGGAGGGTATTCCGGAGATCAACGCCCTCGCGGCCCGATCCACGACCAGGCCTCCCGGTGGATCAGTGTCTGATCAACGAGGCTGTTACTGTTGGTCGCAAGTAATCGAACGAACGAACCACAGTTAATTTATTATGCACCCCATACCCATCCTGTGGGCGGTAGTCAAAAGATTACAGAGGTACATAATTGGTCCAGGGACTGGACTCCAAAGTTTTGATAGCTGAGCAAGTTACAGAGGTAACTACAGCCCGGCTGATCCGGCACCGACTTTAGGTATCTGTCCGACTCCCTCTTGAAGACAACCAGGGGTCTATTGGTAATTCCCCTTATGGCTGGTTGGAGGCTGTTGAACAGTCTTGGGCCCCGGACACTTATTGTGTGTTCTCTTAGTGTACCAGTGACGCCCCTACTTTCACTGGGAGTATATTACATCGCCTGCCAAGTGTTTTGCTTTCGTAGGGAGTCATTTCTGTGTGCAGATTAGGAACCAGTCCCTCCAGAATCTTCCAGGTGTAGATTACGATATATCTGTCTCGCCTAAGCTTAAGTGAGTACAAGTCAAGTGCTTCCAGGAGTTCCCAGTAGTTAAGGTGTTTGATGGAACTTATACGTGCAGTAAAGGTTCTCTGTACATTCTCTAGTTCTTCAATTTCACCTGCCTTGAATGGGGATGTTAATGTACAGCAGTATTCCAGCCTAGAGAGAAGTGATTTAAATAGGATCATCATTGGCTTAGCATCTCTTGTCTTGAATGTTCTCATTATCCATCCTATCAGTCTCCTCGCAGAAGTGATAGTGGCATTGTTGTGATCCTTGATGGTGAGGTCTTCGGACATTACCACACCCAGGTCCTACACATTACTTTTCAGCTCTATTGTGTGATTAGAGTTTGTAGTATGCTCAGTCCTAGCTATTATTTCCTCCAGTTTTCCATAACGGAGTAGTTGGAATTTGTCTTCATTGAACATCATATTGTTCTCTGAACATCATATTGTTCTCCGTTGCCCATTGGAAAACTTAGTTTATATCTTCTTGGAGATTTGACGTGTCCTCAATGGATGACACTCTCAAGCAGATCCTAGTATTGTCTGCAAAGGATGATACAGTGCTATGGTTTATATCTCTGTCTATGTCTGATATGAGAATGAGGAACAGGATAGGGGCGAGCGCTGTGCCTTGTGGAACAGAGCTCTTCACTATGGCAGCTTCCGGTTTAACTCTGTTTACCAGTACTCTTAGCGCGCATTTTGTGTGCTATTACACCATGATCGCACTTGTCAAAGGCTTTTGAAAAATTTGTGTATACTACATCTGCATTCTGTTTTCCAGTGCACCTAAGACAATATCATAGTGGTCTCACAGTTGCGAGAGGCAGGAGCGACCTGCTCTAAAACCATGTTGCCCTGGATTGTACAGTTTTTCTGAGTCCAAGTGGTTTGCTATCCTTCTTCTTGGAACTCTTTCAAAAATTTTTATGATGTGGGACGTTAAAGCTGTTGATCTATAGTTCTTAGCTATTGCTTTGCTGCCACCTTTATGGAGTGGGGCTATATCCGTTGTTTTAAGTGACTGTAGAATCTCACCTGTGTCTATGCTCCTTCTCCATAGCATACATAGGGCCTGTGAAAGAGGTTTCTTGCAGTTCTCAATGAATACAGAGTTCCACGAATCTGGGCTTTGTGCAGAGTGCATGGACATATCGTCGATGGCTTTCTCTAAGTCTAGTGGAGTTAGGGTAATGTCAGAAATTTGGCATACGTTGGCAGGGTTTTGAGGCTCATTCATGAGCCTCAAAACGCTCGCTGAACACAGTCATATTGAGATTTCAATATCTCACTCATTTCTTTGTTGTCATCTGTGTAGGATCAGTCTTGTCTGATCAGGGGCCCTATACTAGAAGTGGTTTTTGCCTTGTTTTTGGCAAATGAAAAGAAATATTTCGAATTTCTTTCAGTTTTACTAATCGCTTTTAGCTCCTCTTTTCTCTCCTGTATCCTGTATGAGTCGTTTAACTTTAGCTCAATGTTTTCCACTTCCCAGGTTAGCGCTTCCTTCCGTGTTTCAGATAATCTGGCATTCTTGAGGAACTCAGTGATTCTTCGCCTTCTGCTGTAGAGGGTGCGTCTCTCTCCAGTTTACTTCTTCTCTTCTTTTTTCTTAGGGAAATAGTCCTTGAACATACTTCAGCTACAAGGAGGTTGATCTTATCAAGGCACTGGTTAGGGTCCATGTAATTTAATTTATCTGCCCAACATGTTTCATTCAGGGCATAGTTTACCTGGTCCCAGTTGATGTTTTTGTTGTTGAAGTTGAATTTGGTAAAGGTACCTTCAAAGCTGTATGCATTTTGCTGATCAGGACCCCTGTGCATGTAGGTCTGGACTTCAATTAGATTGTGATCAGAATTAGTTGTTTTTGATATTATGTTTATTACCAGGTCCTCATTATTTATGAAAATAAGGTCTAGTGTGTTCTCTAGTCTTGTTGGCTCCACTATCTGCTGACTTAGGGTGTGTTTATTGCAGAAATTCAGCAGCTCTTGTGTGTGTGACTTTTCATCTGAGCTGCCTCCAGGGATTATTTCTGCTACGACATTATTTGCTATATTCTTCCATTTTGTATGTCTTAGATTGAAGCTACCGAGCAGCAAGATGTTTGGGGATGGGGTTGGAAGGTTTCCAGACAGGAGTAAATTTTTGCTAGGTGCTCTTTGAACTGTTGAGAAGTTGCATCTTGCGGCTTATATACAAGTACAATGACTAAGTTTTGGTTCTCGATTTTTATTGTTAGAACTTCAACTACATCACATGTGGTGTTCAGTATCTCCGTGCAAATGAGCAACTCTTTGACATACAAGCCAACCTCCCCCTCCCCCCTCCCCTCACTTGTTGCCTCTTCTTTCTGTCGCATTTGAAAAGGTTGTACCCAGATATCCATATTTCACTGTCAAAGTAATCTTTTGCGTGGGTCTCTGTGAAGGCTGCAAACATTGCATTTGACTCCCCTAGAAGTCCACTACTGAAAGGTATTTTGTTGTTGGTGGATGGTTTAAGGCTCTGTATATTAGCAAATATAAATGAGGTTGTGTTGCATGTTTGTTGGGGGGATTTTGTTGTTGGCATCAGTAGTTGTGAGGCGTGAGAGCTGTGATCTTCAGATTAAGGTTTGGTTACAAAAACATTTCTTAATTTGACATGTATATACATACTTATTAAAACAAAAGTTTACTCAGCATTACGTGCTTACATGTTTGTTTTCTTAGTGACAAGAGACAAACTATAATTTAATCATATTTATATAAAAAACACAATCCTTGGGAATTAGTTTAATTTGTTTTTAACAGATGTTACATAAATGTACTAAACTCGGCATTGTAAATGTGTCAAAATCTTCCGGCTTAATTCTCTGAGGTTCTGTGTCAAAGCTCTTGTGTACGCCTGTGATGCTGTGCTGAGCACAAGGTGGATGAGTGAACACAAGGTGGATGAGTGAACACAAGGTGGATGAGTGAACACAAAGTGGATCAGTGAACACAAGGTGGATCAGTGAACACAAGGTGGATCAGTGAACACAAGGTGGATCAGTGAACACAAGGTGAATCAGTGAACACAAGGTGGATCAGTGAACACAAAGTGGGTCAGTGAACACAAGGTGGGTCAGTGAACACAAGGTGGATCAGGGAACACAAGGTGGATCAGGGAACACAAAGTGGGTCAGTGAACACAAGGTGGGTCATTGAACACAAGGTGGATCAGTGAACACAAGGTGAATCAGTGAACACAAGGTGGGTGACTGAACACAAGGTGGATGAGTGAACACAAGGTGGATGAGTGAACACAAGGTGGATCAGTGAACACAAGGTGGGTCAGTGAACACAAGGTGGATCAGTGAACACAAGGTGGATCAGTGAACACAAGGTGGATCAGTGAACACAAGGTGGATGACTGAACACAAGGTGGATGAGTGAACATAACATGGATGAGTGAACACAAGGTGGATGAGTGAACACAAGGTGGATGAGTGAACACAGTGGATGAGTGAACACAAGGTGGATGACTGAACACAAGGTGGACGAGTGGACACAAGGTGGACGAGTGGACACAAGGTGAATGAGTGGACACAAGGTGGATGAGTGGACACAAGGTGGATGAGTGGACACAAGGTGGATGAGTGAACACAAGGTGGATGAGTGGGCACAAGGTGGACGAGTGGGCACAAGGTGGACGAGTGGACACAAGGTGGACGAGTGGACACAAGGTGGACGAGTGGACACAAGGTGGACGAGTGGACACAAGGTGAATGAGTGGACACAAGGTGGATGAGTGGACACAAGGTGGATGAGTAAACATGGATGAGTGAACATAAGGTGGATGAATGAAAAAGTGGATGAGTGAACACAAGGTGGAGGAGTGAACACAAGGTGGATGAGTGAACACAAGGTGGATGAGTGAACACAAGTGGATGAGTGAACACAAGGTGGATGAGTGAACATAACGTGGATGAGCGAACACAAGGTGGATGAGTGAACACAAGGTGGATGAGTGAACACAAGGTGGATGAGTGAACATGACGTGGATGAGTGAACACAAAGTGGATGAGTGAGCATAACGTGTATGAGTGAACACAAGGTGGATGAGTGAACACAAGATGGATGAGTGAACACAAGGTGGATGAGTGAACATAACGTGGATGAGTGAACACAAAGTGGATGAGTGAACATAACGTGGATGAGTGAACACAAGGTGGATGAGGGAACACAAGATGGATGAGTGAACACAAGGTGGACGAGTGAACATAACGTGGATGAGTGAACACAAGATGGATGAGTGAACATAACGTGGATGAGTGAACACAAGATGGATGAGTGAACATAACGTGGATGAGTGAACACAAGGTGGATGAGTGAACACAAGATGGATGAGTGAACACAAGGTGGATGAGTGAACATAACGTGGATGAGTGAACACAAGATGGATGAGTGAACATAACGTGGATGAGTGAACACAAGATGGATGAGTGAACACAAGATGGATGAGTGAACACAAGGTGGACGAGTGAACATAACATGGATGAGTGAACACAAGATGGATGAGTGAACACAAGATGGATGAGTGAACCCAAGATGGATGAGTGAACACAAGGTGGATGAGTGAACATAACGTGGATGAGTGAACACAAGATGGATGAGTGAACATAACGTGGATGAGTGAACACAAGATGGATGAGTGAACACAAGGTGGACGAGTGAACATAACGTGGATGAGTGAACACAAGATGGATGAGTGAACCTAACTTGGATGAGTGAACACAAGATGGATGAGTGAACACAAGATGGATGAGTGAACACAAGGTGGACGAGTGAACATAACGTGGATGAGTGAACACAAGATGGATGAGCGAACATAACGTGGATGAGTGAGCATAACGTGGATGAGTGAACACAAGATGGATGAGTGAACACAAGGTGATGAGTGAACACAAGGTGGATGAGTGAACATAACGTGGATGAGTGAACACAAGATGGATGAGTGAACATAACGTGGATGAGTGAACACAAGATGGATGAGTGAACACAAGATGGATGAGTGAACCTAAGGTGGACGAGTGAACATAACGTGGATGAGTGAACACAAGATGGATGAGTGAACACAAGATGGATGAGTGAACAGAAGGTGGATGAGTGAACATAACATGGATGAGTGAACACAAGGTGGGTGAGTGAACACAAGATTGATGAGTGAACACAAGGTGGATGAGTGAACACAAGGTGGATGAGTGAACACAAGGTGGATGAGTGAACACAAGGTGGATGAGTGAACACAAGGTGGATGAGTGAACACAAGGTGGATGAGTGAACATAACGTGGATGAGTGAACACAAGATGGATGAGTGAACACAAGGTGGATGAGTGAACACAAGGTGAATGAGTGAACACAAGGTGGATGAGTGAACACAAGGTGGATGAGTGAACACAAGGTGGATGAGTGAACATAACGTGGATGAGTGAACACAAGATGGATGAGTGAACAGTAGGTGATGAGTGAACACAAGGTGGATGGGTGAAGATAACGTGGATGAGTGAACACAAGATGGATGAGTGAACATAACGTGGATGAGTGAACACAAGATGGATGAGTGAACACAAGATGGATGAGTGAACACAAGATGGATGAGTGAACACAAGATGGATGAGTGAACCTAAGGTGGACGAGTGAACATAACGTGGATGAGTGAACACAAGATGGATGAGTGAACACAAGATGGATGAGTGAACAGAAGGTGGATGAGTGAACATAACATGGATGAGTGAACACAAGGTGGGTGAGTGAACACAAGATTGATGAGTGAACACAAGGTGGATGAGTGAACACAAGGTGGATGAGTGAACACAAGGTGGATGAGTGAACACAAGGTGGATGAGTGAACACAAGGTGGATGAGTGAACATAACGTGGATGAGTGAACACAAGATGGATGAGTGAACACAAGGTGGATGAGTGAACACAAGGTGAATGAGTGAACACAAGGTGGATGAGTGAACACAAGGTGGATGAGTGAACACAAGGTGGATGAGTGAACATAACGTGGATGAGTGAACACAAGATGGATGAGTGAACACTAGGTGATGAGTGAACACAAGGTGGATGGGTGAACATAACGTGGATGAGTGAACACAAGATGGATGAGTGAACATAACATGGATGAGTGAACACAAGATGGATGAGTGAACACAAGATGGATGAGTGAATACAAGGTGGACGAGTGAACATAACGTGGATGAGTGAACACAAGATGGATGAGTGAACACATGATGGATGAGTGAACACAAGGTGGATGAGTGAACATAACGTGGATGAGTGAACACAAGGTGGATGAGTGAACACAAGATGGATGAGTGAACACAAGGTGGATGAGTGAACACAAGGTGGATGAGTGAACACAAGGTGGATGAGTGAACACAAGGTGGATGAGTGAACACAAGGTGGATGAGTGAACATAACGTGGATGAGTGAACACAAGATGGATGAGTGAACACAAGGTGAATGAGTGAACACAAGGTGAATGAGTGAACACAAGGTGGATGAGTGAACACAAGGTGGATGAGTGAATACAAGGTGGATGAGTGAACACAAGATGGATGAGTGAACACAAGGTGGATGAGTGAACACAAGGTGGATGAGTGAACACAAGGTGGACGAGTGGACACAAGGTGGACGAGTGAACACAAGGTGGACAAGTGAACACAAGGTGGAAGAGTGAACACAAGGTGGACGAGTGGACACAAGGTGGACGAGTGAACACAAGGTGGAAGAGTGAACACAAGGTGGACGAGTGGACACAAGGTGGACGAGTGAACACAAGGTGGACGAGTGAACACAAGGTGGAAGAGTGAACACAAGGTGGACGAGTGGACACAAGGTGGACGAGTGGACACAAGGTGGACGAGTGGACACAAGGTGGACGAGTGAACACAAGGTGGACGAGTGAACACAAGGTGGAAGAGTGAACACAAGGTGGACGAGTGGACACAAGGTGGACGAGTGAACACAAGGTGGAAGAGTGAACACAAGGTGGAAGAGTGAACACAAGGTGGACGAGTGGACACAAGGTGGACGAGTGAACACAAGGTGGACGAGTGGACACAAGGTGGACGAGTGAACACAAGGTGGACGAGTGGACACAAGGTGGACGAGTGAACACAAGGTGGACGAGTGGACACAAGGTGGACGAGTGAACACTCTAGCCACATTGATGACAAAGTTATAATGAGAGATAATTGTTTAACTTACCGGTATTTCTATAATTAATATAATTATTTGAACAACCTGTACGTTCTTTTATTTCTAAACGTGTGTGTGTGTGTGTATGTGTATGTGTGTGTGTGTGTACTCACCTAATTGTGGTTGCAGGGGTCGAGACTCAGCTCCTGGCCCCGCCTCTTTACTGATTGCTACTAGGTCCTCTCTCTCTCTGCTTCCTGAGCTGTATCATACCTCTTCTTAAAACTATGTATGGTTCCTGCCTCCACTACTTCACTTGCTAGGCTATTCCACTTCCTGACGACTCTATGACTGAAGAAATACCTCCTAACGTTCCTGTGACTCGTCTGAGTCTTCAGCTTCCAGTTGTGACCCCTTGTTCCTGTGTCCCCTCTCTGGAACATCCTATCTCTGTCCACCTTGTCTATTCCCCGCAGTATCTTGTATGTCGTTATCATGTCTCCCCTGACCCTTCTGTCCTCCAGTGTCGTCGGTCCGATTTCCCTCAGCCTTTCCTCGTACGACATCCCCCTGAGCTCTGGGACTAGCCTTGTTGCAAACCTTTGTACTTTCTCTAACTTCTTGACGTGCTTGACCAGGTGTGGGTTCCAGACTGGTGCTCCATACTCCAGTATGGGCCTAACATACACAGTGTACAGTGTCTTGAAAGATTCCTTATTAAGGTATCGGAACGCTATTCTCAGGTTTGCCAGGCGCCCGTATGCTGCAGCAGTTATTTGGTTGATGTGTGCCTCCGGTGACGTGCTCGGTGTTATGGTCACCCCGAGGTTTTTCTCCCTGAGTGAGGTCTGTAGTCTTTGTCCACCTAGCCTATACTCTGTCTGCGGTCTTCTTTGCCCCTCTCCAATCTTCATGGCTTTGCATTTGGCAGGATTGAATTCGAGAAGCCAGTTTCTGGACCACATGTCCAGCCTGTCCAGGTCTCTTTGCAGTCCTGCCTCATCCTCATCCGATTTAATTCTTCTCATCAACTTCACGTCATCTGCGAATAGGGACACTTCAGAGTCTATTCCTTCCATCATGTCGTTCGCATATATCAAAAATAGCAATGGCCCTAGAACTGACCCCTGTGGGACCCCGCTCGTCACAGGCGCCCACTGTGATACCTCTTCACGTACCATGACTCGTTGCTGCCTCCCTGTCAGGTATTCTCTGATCCATTGCAGTGCCCTTCCTGTTACACGCGCCTGATCCTCCAGCTTCTGCACTAATCTCTTGTGGGGAACTGTGTCAAAGGCCTTCCTGCAGTCTAGGAAAACGCAATCAACCCACCCCTCTCTCTCGTGTCTTACTTCTGTTACCTTTTCATAAAACTCCAGGAGGTTTGTGATACAAGATTTGCCTTCCATGAACCCATGTTGGTTTTCATTTATAATCTTGTTCCGTTCCAGGTGTTCGACCACTCTCCTCCTGATAATCTTCTCCATGACTTTGCACACAATACATGTCAGAGACACAGGTCTGTAGTTTAGCGCCTCGTTTCTGTTTCCTTTCTTAAATATGGGGACTGCATTTGCTGTCTTCCATTTCTCAGGTGTTAGTTACCATTTTGTCCTAGGCACATGTCGATTAGACACTAGGCCTGTTGTAGTGCGCGTGTGTGTGCGTGTGTGTGCGTGTGTATGCGTGTGTGTGGCGTGTGTGTGTACTCACCTAATTGTACTCACCTAATTGTGGTTGCAGGGGTCGAGACTCATCTCCTGGCCCCGCCTCTTCACTGTGTGTGTGTGTGTGTGTGTTTGTGTGTGTGTGCGTATGTGTACTCGCCTAGTTATACTCACCTAGTTGAGGTTGCAAGAGTCGAGTTCAAGCTCCTGGCCCCGCCTCACTGGTCGCTACTGTGTGTGTGTGTGTGTGTGCGTGCGCGCGTGCGTGTGTGCGCATGTGCCTGTGTGTGTGTGTGTGTATACTCACCTAATTGTGGTTGCAAGGGTCGAGACTTAGCTTCTGGTCCCACCTCTTCACTGATCGCTGCTAGTTCCTCTCTCTCTCTCTCTCTGCTTCCTGAGCTTTGTCATACCTCGTCTTAAAGCTATGTATGGTTCCTGCCTCCACTTCGTCATTTGCTAGACTGTTCCACTTCCTGGCGACTCTGTGACTGAAGAAGTACTTCGTAACATTCCTTTGATTCGTCTGAGTCTTCAGCTTCCAGTTGTGACCCCTTGTTTCTGTGTCCCATCTCTGGAACATTCTGTCTCTGTCCACCTTGTCTATTCCACGCAGTATTTTGTATGTCGTTATCATGTCTCCCCTGACCCTCCTGTCCTCAAGCATCGTCAGGCCGATTTCCCTCAACCTTTCTTCGTAGCACATTTCCCTGAGCTCCAGAACTAACCTTGTTGCAAACCTTTGCACTTTCTCTGGTTCTTGACGTGTTTGACCAGGTGTGGGTTCCAAACAGGTGCTGCATACTCCAGTATGGACCTGACGTACACAGTGTACAGTGTCTTGAGCGGTTCCTTACTAAGGTAACGAAACGCTATTCTCAGGTTTGCCACGCGCCCATATGCTGCAGCAGTTATCTGGTTGATGTGTGCTTCTGGAGACGTGCTCGGTGTTAAGCTCACCCCAAAATCTTTCTCCTTGAGTGAGGTTTGCAGTCTTTGGCCACCTAGCCTATACTGTGCGGTCTTCTTTGTCCTTTCCACCATTCTTCATGACTTTGCATTTGGCGGGGTTGAATTCTAGAAGCCAGTTGCTGGACCACGTGTTCAGCCTGTCCAGGTCTCTTTGTAGTCCTGCCTGATCCTCCTCTGATTTAATTCTCATTAACTTCGCATCATCTGCGAACAGAGACACTTCTGAGTGTATCCCTTCCATCATGTCATTCACATATACCAAAAATAGCACTGGTCCTAGGACTGACCCCTGTGGGACCCCGCTCGTCACAGGCGCCCACTGTGATACCTCATCACGTACCATGACTCGTTGTTTCCCTGTCAGGTATTCTCTGATCCATTGCAGTGCCCTTTCTGTTATATGCGCCTGATCCTCCAGCTTCTGCACTAATCTCATGTGAGGAACTGTGTCAAATGCTTTCCTGCAGTCCAAGAAAATGCAATCAACCCACCCCTCTCTCTCGTGTCTTACTTCTGTTACTTTGTCATAAAATTCCAGAAGATTTGTGACACAGGATATGCCTTCCTTGAATCCATGCTGGTTTTCGTTTATAATCGTATTCTGTTCCAGGTACTCCTCCACTCTCCTCCTGATAATCTTCTCCATGACACTGGTCTGTAGTTTATTGCCTCGTTTATGTCTCCTTAAAAAATGGGGACTACATTGGCCGTCTTCCATACCTCAGGTAGTTGCCCAGTTTCAAGGGATGTGTTAAAGATTGTGGTTAGTGGCACACTCAGCGTCTCTCCTCCTTCTCTAAGGACCCACGGGAAAATGTCCGGTCCCATCGCCTTTGAGGTATCAAGGTCACTTAGCAGCTTCTGCACATCCTCCTCCGTTGTGTATATGTCACCCAGCACTTGTTGGTATATTCCCTGTTGGTGTTCTCCTCTGTGCTGTCTTCTCAGAGCCCTTCCTGTCTCTACTGTAAATACGTACTTAAATCTCGTGTTGAGCTCGTCGCATACCTCATTATCGCTTCTTGTGAGTTTCCCACCTTCTTTCCTCAGCCTGATCACCTGGTCCTTGACTGTTGTCTTCCTCTTGATGTGGCTATACCGCAGTTTCGGGTCAGACTTGATCCCTCCTTACCTGTGCATACTCGTTTCTGGTTCTTCGACTAATCTCCTTATTTCCCTGGGTCCTTTGTCTCCTGTATCTTTTCCATTCTTTGATGCACTTAGTTTTTGCCTCCCCAGACCTTCGGGTAAACCAGGGGCTCGTTCTGGTCTTTCCATTATTTCTGTTGCCCTTGGGAAGAAACCTCTCCTCAGCCTCCTTGCATTTTGTTGTTACGTATTCCAACATTTCGTTTACTGACTTTCCTACCAGTTCTCTGTCCCACTGAACCTCCTGCAGGAAGTTCCTCAAACCTGTGTAGTCCCCCCTTTTATAGTCTGGCTTTTCCCATTCAACTCCTGTTACCCTCTCCACTTGTAACTCTACTGTGCATTCAAAACACTGTACTCACCTAGTTGAGGTTGCGGGGGTCGAGTCCGAGCTCCTGTGTGTGTGTGCGTGTGTGTGTGTGTGCGTGTGCGTGCGTGTGTGTGTGTGTGTGTGCGTGTGTGCGTGTGTGTGTGTGCGCGTGTGTGTGTGTGTGCGTGCGCTTATGCCTGTGCATGTTCGCGTGTGTGTGTGCGTGTGCGTACGTGCGTGCATGCGTGCGTGCTCACCTGTTTGTGTTGACCAGCCTGTGGTTGCAGGGATTGAGTCTCGGCTCCTGACCCTGGCTCCATACATTGCGAACCTTATCGTACCTGTTCTTAAAACTGTGTCTAGAGCCTTTCCTTAGTATAGGAATGCGTCACAACACACACAAATGCACGGCAACCAACAACATTGCGTCACAACCTACAACAGTGCCTCACAAGACAATGCGTCACGCCGTACAGCAGTGCGTCACACGATGCCCAACTGCTTTGCAAAATTCCTCTTCCAAAAATCTCACGCCGCAAAATTCTTGTTATGAAATTCCCTCTGAGGTTGTCTGCTCATTCATATGCTTGAGAGCGAGCCTCCTACCCCGCCCCCAGCGCTGTAATATGAAGACCACACATCTCTGTGAAGACCTCAGCTAGACAACTTCTGGGGTGTGCATGTTGGGGCTCACTCTGTGCACTCACCTATGCTTTCTGGAGGTTGAGCCCTGGTTCTTGACCTCATGTTAACCTTGAATCACCTGTCATAGTTAATTCTTAGCCCTAATAGCTTCGTAGCCAGTCTAGTGGTAAGCCATTGTACTTATGCTGTAACAGATGCAGGTTCCATGGAGGTGCTGCAAACTCGAGGATGTGTACGTTTGAAACAGCATTTTCATTAAGTTTCTGAAAGTAGGTCTTACCTATGCCAGGTGTGCATGCAACATTAATGTTACACAGTTCTTGTGCGTATCAAGAGATAGGTTTGGTGTAATGTCTACCTTCTGAGCATCGTCTTTGCTCGATATCTGGAGTTAATTTCCTCATGATACGGTATCACCGGTTTCTTTTCTCAAACTCGATCTTTTAATATATTACTTTTACTGGGTTTGTTTGCTAGCACCAATATCTAAGAGCATTCTTGCAGAATTTAAGTACAATATATTGTGTCAGATAGGCACATATAGAAGTCTATTCCTTCTGTCCTCTATTCTATATTTTTTTTATCAAATAGAGCAAACTGTCACTGGCCTGTATCTTCAGTCTGTTGATCAGTCGCAGGTGAAGCACTTCACTGAAAGTTTCCTGAAAGTCAAAAAATAGGCAGGCCTCCTAGTCTCTCCTGTCTGGGTTTTAGTCAGCCTTTTCTATAATTCTATTAGGTTAACGTGGCAGGATTTGCTATCTCTAAACTCATGTGTGTGCTGTGTGGCAGCATCTGCTATACTCACCAGACGTTCCGCTAATCTCTTCTTTCTCTGTCATCTTTCTCAGCATGCATATAAGTCTGCTCTTGTACAGTTATGGCTTTCTGTCATTTTCTTTGAAATTTGTACCAGATTATCTTTCAGATGTTCTTCATTTTCACTATCTCTATTGGGTTTTAGCTCTTTGTTAATACGTACGGTGAGAACCTGTCTGGCCCCAATTTTCTGTGTATGCAACTCTTCCAGACGCACAAGAATTTTTTTCAATTGTTAACCTTAATCACCTGCCATGGTTAATTCTTAACTCTAATAGATTCAGAGCCAATCTGGTGGCAAGGCATTGTACTTCTCCCAGGCATTGTACTTCCCCCAGGCATTGTACTTCTCCCAGGCATTGTACTTCCCCCAGGCATTGTACTTCCCCCAGGCATTGTTCTTCCCCCAGGCATTGTACTTCTCCCAGGCATTGTACTTCCCCCAGGCATTGTACTTCCCCCAGGCATTGTACTTCTCCCAGGCATTGTACTTCCCCCAAGCATTGTACTTCCCTCAGGCATTATACTTCCCATAGGCATTGTACTTCCCACAGGCATTGTACTTCCCCCAGGCATTCTACTTCTCCCAGGCATTGTTCTTTCCCCAGGCATTGTACTTCCCCCAGGCATTGTTCTTCCCCCAGGCATTGTTCTTCCCCAGGCATTGTTCTTCCCCCAGGCATTGTACTTCCCCCAGGCATTATACTTCCTCCAGGCATTGTACTTCCCCCAGGCATTGTACTTTCCCAGGCATTGTACTTCCCCTAGGCATTGTACTTCCTTCCAGGCATTGTACTTCCTCCAGGCATTGTTCTTCCCTCCAGGCATTGTTCTTCTCTCCAGGCATTGTACTTCCTCCAGGCATTGTTCTTCCCTCCAGGCATTGTACTTCCTCCAGGCATTGTTCTTCCCTCCAGGCATTGTACTTCCTCCAGGCATTGTTCTTCCCTGCAGGCATTGTACTTCCTCCAGGCATTGTTCTTCCCTCCAGGCATTGTACTTCCTCCAGGCATTGTTCTTCCCTCCAGGCATTGTACTTCCTCCAGGCATTGTTCTTCCCTCCAGGCATTGTACTTCCTCCAGGCATTGTTCTTCCCTCCAGGCATTGTACTTCCTCCAGGCATTGTACTTCCTCCAGGCATTGTTCTTCCCTCCAGGCATTGTACTTCCTCCAGGCATTGTTCTTCCCTCCAGGCATTGTACTTCCTCCAGGCATTGTACTTCCTCCAGGCATTAACTTTGATACTATATGTTTCTGTGTACTTGTGTGCTTGCTAACCTGTGTTTGCAGGGATCGATGTTTACTTCCTTGGTCTAATATCTCAACCTCTAACCATTCGATATCATTCATTTCTAACTCCTTCAAGCTGTGTGCACCTAATTAACCGCAGCTACCTAGTGTAATTCGCTAGTATTGAACCTAATCTTCTGGGTCCGCCTTTTAAAATTATTTTGGCTGATTCAATCTAATTGTTTCAAATATGTATGTGATGCTAGGGAGTGTTCTACCCGCCACTATATTGCTATCAACACGAGTCTACATGTCTACTCTTGTAATACTACACAAGACCTGAATAACGTCATTTATCATTCAGTTTCCATCTACATGACTTCGTTCCTATGGTATGTGCTAGACAGTTTGTCTTTGACAGCCTCTCATATTAATAGAGGCATTTTGTATGATGTGATCATGTCTCCTTTTTTTCCTGTTTTCTCTACAATCGGATGTTCGCCCAGTCTTGCTTCGCAGTACTTCTAAGTTACGGTATCATCCTTACTGTAAACTTGTGGATACTTTTGTTATGTGTCAGCTCTACGCCGGCTTCCCGTATTCGAGAGTTGGTAGAACATATTACGTGATTTTTCTGAACGCTTTCTTACTTAGATTTTTGAATGTCATTGTTATTTGGGTTTTCGTGTATTTGCTATTTAGTTTAGTAACATTTGCTCGTAACTCTTTCTGGATTGTTCTTAATCTTCTAATTATTATTCTCACTTCTGACAGGTTGTTTCTATTTATCCTCCCATTTTTATTATTTTGTTTTTGGTGGAGTTAAAATCGAACAGCCGTTTTTTTCTGACCATTTCTGTATCCACTTTCTTTTGTGCTTAACGATATTTTATTACACGTAAACTACATTTTGTAGACTGCAGGAAAAAATAAAGTTTGTTTGATTTGTTTTTGTTTCCTTATATTTGCGTCGTTTGGTAGCATTGACATGTACGATTCTGTGCGACCGGTGACGTCATTATGGTACACCTTGAATGTAATAGACACCATCCTAGATCCTAGTTGAACCTCATTCATTACGATTAACAATCTTTATACTTTGTTTTCCACCAAAGTTCTTCGAAAGTCTTTCCTTTTATTTACTTTCTCTGTCATCATTACATTACTGTGCTGACAAGTTGACTAATAACACACATGTGCACGACCGGGTATCTTTATTAATAAATACTTTCACCTCTACAATAGAATTCTTTTTTTTTTTAATTTAAATGTAGATGTGATTTAAATGGTGAGAACTTTAAGTTGATCAGCCTCTTAACTTTGATTAAAGATATTGAGTTCCTTAGCCTTGATTTGTCTGAAACAGAAGTATGAGCATAGAGGCTTACATATTGAAGCCAGAGGAAAGGTGAAGCAGTTGAAGACATTGTTACAGGTGGGGGGTACCTTATAGTGGAAGTAGGTCATGCCCTTAAGCTGAGTCACAGATTAGCAATAAAATTGTAAAAAAATATACTTTGTAGTAAGATTCGATGTTATCGAGTCAGACATGTTATTATACTAAGGGTATTTAGTACCGACAAGTTTATTAATAAGACACCTGGTGATATCCCTGGGCATGGTATGTAAATAAGACACAATGAGGGTTATGGCACTCTATGTCTAATTTGCAGAATACCTAAATAGCTTTATTGTTTACATTGGTGCCAGTGTGAGCAGTGTACACTGGTGCCAGTATGAGCAGTGTACACTGGTAGCAGTGTGAGCAGTGTACACTGGTGCCAGTATGAGCAGTGTACACTAGTACCAGTGTGAGCAGTGTACACTGGTACCAGTGTGAGCAGCATACACTTGTAGCAGTGCGAGTAGTGTACACTGGTAGCAGTGTGAGCAGTGTACACTGGTGCCAGTGTGAGCAGTGTACACTGGTGCCAGTATGAGCAGTGTACAGTGGTACCAGTGTGAGCAGTGTACACTGGTACCAGTGTGAGCAGTGTACACTGATAGCAGTGTGAGCAGTATACACTTCTAGCAGTGTGAGTGTTGCAACCCCTGAATGGGTTACAATGATTATTATGTATATATATAATGTATATTACCTTTTCATTTAATTTTATATTGCTTATATTTGCGATAATAGCTAAATCGTAAATGTATGACTTTATATTATTATTTGAGTGTTATATTGTTATTTGACTTATGTTGTTAGGATGTACATATGTGCTCAGTTCAAGTCTTGATTGTCAAACTACTGTAATTATCGCTTGTCGCTCGTTATACTGCCGGCTTCTGAGCTGTGCTGTCCACGGGGCTATCACGTGATCGAGGGGGGGGTGTCCTCACCTCTCGTGAAGTATTCAGTCTGCTCTAGACTCGCTTGGTGGTTGGACAGATTGTCTGTCTCATTATTCTTGTTAGTTCTGTAGAACTCTGTTCACAGAACATTGTATACAACTTCGTGATTTTCGACGTTGTACTGAGGTTGTGTGTCGCTTAGACACTCTGAACATCTCAGGTCCTTAGCTATAGCTTCTGACCTAATTTTGTACTGGTTTCTGTGTATTGTCACAGTCAGGGTTTTTCCTATGCTGAACTTAGATTCAGTAGTATGGGAGTTTTGTAACTTTTGTGGAGGATCTGCAGATGGTCCCTACTTAGTGTCGTTATATAATCTCCTTGTTCCTGATTCTATGTCGCAGTCGCTTGTTATATGGCTATTGGGCTTAGCATTCTTTTCATTGTTCAAGCAGACTGTTCTGGTTGCCAGTCGGTCAAGAAGTTATTTTATTAGAGGACTTTGTCAGTCACTTTTTTAAGTCTAGTCGAGTCGTGAGACAGAGAACTACTTAGAGCACTTACACACATACACAAACTTACTTGTACATATTTGTAATATCTTATTAAATGTTAATGTACCAGACGGTACTTAAGAATTATAAATGTGATATGTGCTTTCAGCACAATAATATTGAACTCGAGAGATTGATTTTATTTTGATTGCTGTGATTAATTTAATTTGATAATATACCTCTAGACAACGTAATGATTAATAAATTTATTAAATTTTAATTTCTCTAGTTAGTAGCCTACCAGTTGTAATCCTGAAGCACTATTGAATAATACTGAATTTTAATGGTTAATTGGACAAGGATACTGACTACTTGTTACGAAAACCCAGTAACAGGCTGGATGCTAGAAGGGCAGTCCTTTCTAGTATTCACTGGAGATCTCTAAGCTTTTAGAATCGCGTTTTTTGTAACAGTGAGCAGTGTACACTGGTAGCAGTGTGAGCAGTGTACACTGATAGCAGTGTGAGCAGTATACACTTCTAGCAGTGTGAGCAGTGTACACTGGTAGCAGTGTGAGCAGTGTACACTTGCAGCAGTGTGAGCAGTGTAAACTGGTAGCAGTGTGAGCAGTGTACACTTGCAGCAGTGTGAACAGTGTACACTGGTAGCAGTGTGAGCAGTGTACACTGGTAGCAGTGTGAGCAGTGCATACTGGTAGCAGTGTGGGCAGTGTACACTGGTAGCAGTGTGAGCAGTGTACACTGGTAGCAGTGTGAGCAGTGCACACTGGTACCAGTGTGAGCAGTGTACACTGGTAGCAGTGTGAGCAGTGTACACTGGTAGCAGTGTGAGCAGTGTACACTGGTAGCAGTGTGAGCAGTGTACACTGGTAGCAGTGTGAGCAGTGCACACTGGTAGCAGTGTGAGCAGTGTACACTGGTAGCAGTGTGAGCAGTGTACACTGGTAGCAGTGTGAGCAGTGTACACTGGTAGCAGTGAGCAGTGTACACTGGTAGCATTGTGAGCAGTGTACACTAGTAGCAGTGTGAGCAGTGTACACTGGTAGCAGTGTGAGCAGTGTACACTGGTAGCAGTGTGAGCAGTATATACTTCTAGCAGTGTGAGCAGTGCACGATGGTAGCAGTGTGAGCAGTGTACACTGGTAACAGTGTGAGCAGTGCACACTGGTAGTAGTGTGAGCAGTGCACACTGGTAGCAGTGTGAGCAGTGTACACTGGTAGCAGTGTGAGCAGTGCACACTGGTAGCAGTGTGAGCAGTGCACACTGGTAGTAGTGTGAGCAGTGCACACTGGTAGCAGTGTGAGCAGTGTACACTGGTAGCAGTGTGAGCAGTGCACACTGGTAGCAGTGTGAGCAGTGCACACTGGTAGCAGTGTGAGCAGTGTACACTGGTAGCAGTGTGAGCAGTGCACACTGGTAGCAGTGTGAGCAGTGTACACTGGTAGCAGTGTGAGCAGTGCACACTGGTAGTAGTGTGAGCAGTGCACACTGGTAGCAGTGTGAGCAGTGTACACTGGTAGCAGTGTGAGCAGTGTACACTGGTAGCAGTGTAAGCAGTGCACACTGGTAGTAGTGTGAGCAGTGCACACTGGTAGTAGTGTGAGCAGTGCACACTGGTAGCAGTGTGAGCAGTGCACACTGGTAGTAGTGTGAGCAGTGCACACTGGTAGCAGTGTGAGCAGTGTACACTTGCAGCAGTGTGAGCAGTGTACACTGGTAGTAGTGTGAGCAGTGCACACTGGTAGCAGTGTGAGCAGTGTACACTTGCAGCAGTGTGAGCAGTGTACACTGGTAGTAGTGTGAGCAGTGTACACTTGCAGCAGTGTAAGCAGTATAAACTGGTAGCAGTGTGAGCAGTGTACACTGGTACCAGTGTGAGCAGTGTACACTTGCAGCAGTGTAAGCAGTATAAACTGGTAGCAGTGTGAGCAGTGTACACTTGCAGCAGTGTGAGCAGTGTACACTGGTACCCGTGTACACAGTGTACAAGGGTGCCAGGGTATATTGCTAAAGCACATCACTAGCACAATGGAAAAAACTCGTTTTTCCACACCAACACTTTTCCAAAGACTCTGTTGAGCAATATAAAACTCTAGTGGTCATTTTCTGCAACGATTGACTTCGTATTGGTGGCGCCATTTTTCGAGTGTTCCAAGAAAAACAGACTGGATGGAAATCATTTTAATCAATGTGTATTGGATTCAAAAAGGTTTATCCCTCTGGACTCTGCTGGTGCTTACGTTGAACTGCTGGCAACTAGCACTAATAGTCTGACTAGACCCCTCATCCAGGAAGCTTGACTCGAGACCAGGCAACGGAAGCTATGATCCATGAAGCCATAAACAGACAACAGGAAATTGTCTTGCTACCGTTGAATGTTATCCAAGTATTATCATCTTTTGTTGTGTGTGATAATGTTCGCTTTTATTAAAATATTTCTCTGGAAATCAAATAATTTATTATCCGCTCTTTTGACAGTCGTGTTTTGTCTTAATATAAAATTATTACTATTATAGAAGAATGTACAGAGTTTATGCCAGGCAAGCCAATCAGTGTATGCCAGGCAGAGGAGAAGTTGACACTCAGCAAGCCAATCAGTGTATGCCAGGCAGAGGAGAAGTTGACACTCAGCAAGCCAATCAGAGTATGCCAGGCAGAGGAGGGTTGACACTCAGCTGTTATTACTGTTCTTACTGCTGAACAGCGGTTTAGTGCCGATGAAGGTAGCGTAGGTAGCAATGATACGGCCGTGGACTAGATTGGCTTTAATCGGGTAGGAGTGAGTACACAACGGGCAGTGTGAGGGAGTGACCGCAAGCCAGTCCGTGGAGGGGGAGTACTTGTGTACGTCAAGTCGGTCGGTCCAGGAGTGAGAGAGGGTGGTCTGTGCTTCCCACCGACCTAGGTAGGCCTACAGAGGGCAGCACTGAATGCCGCGAAATATGAACTAGTCAGAGCAGACGGCTAGGCTGTGTGCTCTGACAGTACAGGCTGTCTACATTTGCTCGGCCACGCACCTCGCGTCGTCCCGACGCGACAATACTGGTGGGCCCATAGGTATAAAGGAATTACACTAGCTACCCCAGAGAGGGACTGGCTTTCGCTCACTAGTAAATAAAAAATGGACAAAAAAAAATGCGACAGGCAAAAAAAAAACTCTCCCATCCAGGGGAAGAGAAAACTGGTTTGCCCGCGCTGTTTCATCGAGTAGAGAGCCCGGAGACGTCAGCACTGGAACTAAAATCTTCTATATACAGGTTGTCCGCAGGGCTGAACATCAGTTGACCACTCGTCTACTAACGTTGTTGCACGCTCACATCTGCAAACAATGACTGACAGTAGCATTTCCTAAGGTGTGACATGTAACTCAGAGGGCAGCACTGCCCTGACCGTAATACAGGCTTTTTTTTCTTTTGTTATAAAACACTGGTGCACATATGTACAATAATACTATATCCATGGAATTCATTACACTCTGGGTACCCTTCTAAAAGTATTTACATAATTACATGATGTTGTCCACCCTGACTCTATTATCGACTAGCTATACAATGTGTGTGCATTTATACCCATTTCTGCAAGCAAACAATTAGCATAACTAGCGTAGGAGTCAGACAAGTCAGTAGGTACGTCAATGTCACAGAAATGTACTGTTGTCCTGGGTCGCAGGCCATAAGTATGGAGCCTTACTGGGCCGTCTTCCGTACCAGTAGTAGTGGGAGAAGGGATAGACGGTTTGTCCCTAACATTAGTCTGATCGTGGCGTTGCAACGCACGCACCTCCAGCTCTGCTTCGGCCTGCATATGGTCCACATACTTCATGTGATCAAGGTGGGCTTCCTTGATAGTTCCCGTAGCAATCTCCCTCACCTCGAACTTATTGCCACGGAGCTGTCGTAGGACACGGTAAGGACCCACAAACTTTGGGACAAGTTTGTGCATACCTGGGGTCTGCACTGGGTTGAGCAACATAACTTTGCAACCTGGTTCCACTTTGCTTTCCTTGGCGCGGGCATTGCGCTCAGACGTGAACCTATCAGTAGCTTTCATAAGGTTCTCTCGTACCCGCTGGAAGACAAGCTGCGTTGTCCTCATCTTTACTACACTGGGGTTATCAGTATCGTAAGTAGGTCTAGGTGGAGTAAACAGAATTTCATATGGTAAGCGCTTGTCATAGCCATACAAAGCAAAATGAGGTGTCTCACCGATCGAGCTGTTGAGGGAGGAATTTAATGTACACTGAACATCTGGGATAGCCTCATCCCATGTAGTACAACTTGGGTTAACGGTTACTCTGAGCACCTCCAGGACTTTGCGATTTGTACGTTCAGCAAGACCATTACTCGCAGGGTGGCGTGGAGCTACTGGCGCTTGATGAATGTTGAATCTGGAGCAAAGATCCTGCATTATGCCATTTATAAACTCAGACCCATTGTCTGACAGAAGGACACGTGGGCAAGTATGACGAAGAACAACATGCTCACGGAAAGCACTAGCGACCGTTTCCGCGGTTTTATCAGGAATGGGTACTAATTCACTGTACCGCGTCAAGTTATCTACCATTACAAGCAGGTGCTTATTTCCCTTCTCCGAGGTCGAGAAGTTCGTCAACAGGTCGACAGAAGTTCTCTCCCAGGGCTCCTTTGTAATGGGATACTTTAGAATGGGGTTAGGACCTGTAATGGTACCCTTGTGCTGTAGGCAAACAACACACTGGTGTACATGCTTGGCAATGTCCGATGCCATCTTAGGCCAGAAATATTTCATTCGTGCCTGTTTGATACTGCGGTCCTTCCCGGGGTGCGCTACACCTGGGACATTGTGGATCAACCTAAGAGTAGCTGGTATCATGGACTCTGGTATCACCAGTTGGTATACGGTTCTGCCGGGGTCCACCAGCTGTGCAACACGGCACAGTACTCCTTGGTTGACCACTAAATCCTTCAGTGGAACGGGAGACTTGACCTGTAAGTCAACGTCCTCCTTGGTCAGGAAACGAAGGACTGGAGACCACACAGGGTCCTGTCGTTGGGCTCTCTCGAGATCCTCAACAGAGAACGAATTGCCGACACTCACGAATGCTATATGTCTCGACAGGGCATCAGCTACAACATTTTGCTTACCTGGGACATAGCAAATTTCAGGGTTGTAGTCATTGAACGTGAGCGACCACCGAGCATGCTTTCCCGAGAGGTTCTTATTCGCAAAAAGGGCCAATAAGGGTAAATGATCTGTATAAATCTTGATAGGATAATGATAGATGATATCCCGAAAATGACTCAGGGCCCATACAATGGCTAAAGCTTCTAGCTCTGTCACTGAATAATTGACTTCCGCTTTAGTAAGAACACGGCTAGCATAGGCAATAGGCTGTTGCTTACCATTAGATTCCTGTGACAAGACTGCACCGATGCCAACTTTGCTGGCATCAGTCGTCAAGGTAAATGCCTTGGTGAAATCAGGGAATCTAAGGGTTGGGGCTGATGTTAACTTGTTCTTAAGAATGACAAAAGCTCGTTCCTGATCACACGTCCACTCAAAAGGGGCATCCTTCTTGAGTAAGCGTGTCAGGGGTGCAGCAATGGTGGAGAAACCTGCGATAAAGGTGCGGTAGAAACCCGCCAGGCCTATGAAGGACCGGACTGCATCCGCCGTCATGGGTCTGGGGAATTTCTGCACGGCCGAGATTTTAGACTCGTCCGTCTTTATGCCATTCTGAGTTACTACGTGACCCAGAAATTTTATTTCCTTCCGGAGGAAATGACATTTGGAGAGCTTTACCTTAAGATTTGCCTGAGCTAGCCTGTCCAATACCCTGTCAAGTTTCTCAAGATGTGACGGGACATCTTGCGACATGACTATGAGATCATCCAGGTAGACCATGAGCGTGCCACCTAGGAGGGTACGGAAAATTGTCGTCATCAAACGACTAAACGTGATTGGGCTTCCGCGCAAGCCGAAGGGCATCCTCCTGAACTGGTAATGACCAGTTGGCGTAGAGAAAGCTGTCAACTCTCTGCTCTCATCATCGAGGGGGATCTGCCAGAACCCTTGAAGAAGATCAAGAGTTGAAAAGACCTTATTATCGCCGATGTTCTGCAACAGGTCGTTCAGAACTGGCAATGGAAAACGGTCTGGGATGGTACATGCATTCAGTTTCCTGTAATCGATAACAGGGCGCCAGGTTCCGTCTTTCTTGGGAACCAGAATAAGGGGAGCATTCCACGGGGAAGTGGACTCCTCAATAACTCCATCACGGAGCATCCGTGTAATGAGTTCTTCGGCGAAGACTCTTTGCGCATGTGGCAGGCGATACGCAGGTACATAAATGGGTTTAGTACCTTTGTCAAGTGGAATACGGTGAGAGATCAGTGGGGTCAAACCCATCGACTCACCATCTAGTGCAACTGCAGAACGTGCACGATTGAGAACCTGGAGAAGTTTTGGGACCTCTTCAGGATAGTCTGTCAAAGCTAGATCATCTTCCTGCACTGGCCGGGTGTTGGAAGAGTCAGCAGCAGACTCGCCTGGGAGAACTGCACTCACAAGGAAGTCAGCTGGGGCTTCACCCTCCACTCTCACCGGGAGAGGGAATCTGACAAGGTCGACAAGTGAGGTATTCTTCCGCAGGGGAAATTCTCGACTATGCATGTTGACAACAAGGACTTGCAACTTACCACGTTGCACTGTGTGCAAGGATGGTTCAAGGGAGAGGCCCTTGACTCGGCATGTGTCGTTGTCAACCAGCACATGGTCTCCTTCAAAAGCTCTGCTCACGTACACCGTAACAGGAGTGAGCGAGTTAGCTGACAAAGTGACGTCATACTTTGTACAAGCAGTAACTCTGCTCGCTGATGCCATGACACGAGTCAGACAGTCGCCTGCCGACAGGGATACTGCGGCTTGACAACTGCTGGTCTCTACAACAGCGTCAGAGTTAGAGTGAAGGTTAGACTGGGCGTCCCCAGACTGGGTTTCACTGGTAACTACGCGCTGATGGCCAGGAGGTGATGGGCAACGAGCTCTACTACGAGGTCGATCAGGACAAGAGACCGACCCCGGGGAGAATGTGCTATGGAAACCACCGGTTTCCAACGATTCTAGGCACTGTGCATACTCTGAGACAGAGTAGCACGTAGTGGATCCTAAGCGCACGCCCCAGAAGGGCACATCCACTCCGTTGAATTCCGCTTTCCACTCAGCTGGATCTAAACGGATCCTAAGATCTGCCATGGTTTTGAACCCTATGAGCAGGTCACCATGGAAAACAATACCATCTACGACTAAGAATTTTGCGGACAGCTTGTGACCCTGGACCACAAATTCTAGCGTTGTGCGACCGCGAACCGTCAGCGGTTTACCTGAGACTCCTCTCAAGGTCTGAATGGCAGACGGCTCTGTCAACATGGCCGCGTGAAGGCCAATGTCTCGGAAAAAAGTGGAGCGGACAATGTTAACCACCGAACCTGTATCTAGGAAAAGCTGAACAGGCTTATTGTGGACAGTGGACTCGATGAGCGGTCCACATGGGTTGTCATACCGAACATGAAGGCATGACAGGCCGACGAGATCCCCGGAGTCACAGCTGCTCGAGGCTCGACACTTGTTGACGAGGCTCGACCTGGAAGGTACGGTACGAGTCTCGGCAACAACGTCAAGACACTCGGTTTCCTCACTGTCGGCAAGCGTATCACTGCCCAGGGCGGCGAATGCATTGCGGACAGGGACGGAATACAGCGACTCCGACAGGGTTACTATGTCTTTCGCTGGTTTTGCGGACGCGCCTCTTCCCCCGAACTAGTGGAAGGGCTTCTACGAGCACGTGCATTGCGCGACGACTGCTTGCTCCACTCAGCTGACAGTATACTTCGCAGCTTGTTACACTCATGGGAGGTATGACTGGAAGTATTGTGGTAAACACAGACTCCCTCGCGAAGCTGAGCATGGGGACGGTGACGGTTACCTTGATACTGAGCATGGGGACGGTTATGGTTACTGGGATACTGAGCATGGGGACTGTGACGGTTACTTTGCGGGGACTTAGGTTTGTAACACTCCGATCGGTAGTGCCCTCGTTTGCCACAGTTGAAACAAGTCACTACACGCTTAGCGGGTGAGGTTGGGGGTGGTGTCTGCTGGCGACGTTTCGCCCTGGTCCAGGAAGTCGATGACTGCCTTTTTGTATGAGACCGACTGTTGTTACTGTGGTCAATATTTTTACTTAGGCGCGTGTTAGTGGGACTGGGGTTAGAAACTTTGTGGGCTGGCTGTCTGACAGCAGCAGCAAAAGTGACTTCCGGCTGCGACCGCGGGGTCACTGTGGACGGCGCCGGAAGGATGGGTAGGGGATCATCCGCAAAGCGGCAAACCTTGCCTTGCTCGGAAGGCGGCTTGAGCGAGTCGATGGCGTCATATGCACCCAGGACGTCGTGCTGAGGGCCGAGTCCTAGCGCATCAATGGCAGCCCAGAGGTTAGGGGCGGCATCCCTCCGCATGATGCCGACAGCCAGCATGGGGATGATGTCTTTAGCAGCAATACGGCCATCACCATCCACCCACTTAGTGGAGTTGATGGCATCAGTAAAGTCCGTGGCGGCTTGCTCGAACCGGCAAACGCAAGCCAGGGGGCTTTCGTGCCGGTATTGACATTCGGCCAAGACGCTGGTAACGATGTCAATGTAATGGCGTTGGCGACTACGCCGAAAATAACGCCTAAATTCCTCCTTAAGTTCATCCCAAGACTGAATCTTACAAACGCGCTTGAGCTGCACAAAGGCACCTATATCACCCTGGGTGAGATCCACTGCTGCAACAGCAGCACGAATGTACTGTGTATCCGTTGGACTATCAAATAGAGCCTGAACAGTCGTCTCGACTGACTGCAGCCATGGCTCTAAACTATTTGCACGACCGTCAAAAATAAGGGTCAGGTATGGACGATGAGCCGGCCCACTGGTGGTCGAGGCTTGAGCCACAAGTTGACCAACTGTCGCTGGGGCTTCGATGCCCTGCCGCGTGTTCACGCTGGCTGAGGCACCATTGCTGGCACCAGCAGAATCTGGACTAACGGCATGGCCACTGCGTGTCTTAGTCATGACGTCAATTGTTCAAATGCAAGTAGGTCACGAAGAGGGTAAACAGGTCAGAGCAAGAAATGGTATGCACTGGCTACAATTCAAAACAGAGTCAAAGAGAACTCAGCACCACAGTACTAGGTAAACTGCTTAGTGATAGAAATAATTTGAGCAAAACAACAATAAAAAGGGAAATAGTGATACACTCTGAACACAAAATAAGAGATGTATGCAAGTGAATGTACTACAGGGAAGTGCACAAAATGAAGCTAAGGATAGTCAATAATTTCACCAGGAATCTGGCAACAAAATTTATGAAAAGGAGTTGAACTGTAAACACTGGTAGCAAAAATTGCACAAAATTAAAATAAATCAGGTACTACACAACACTAAACTGTGCTGCAAGCACAGTTTAAAAAGATTGCGGGTGCTAGCAGTTGCAAATTGAAACGCAAAAAAAAAGGGTAATTCACTTGCACAAGGGAAGTTGGCACAGAAAAGATATCAGAGTATGGAATAGTGCCAAAAATCACAGAAAAAAAAATACACTGTATCCAGAATTGCTATATTGCACACAAAATAAAATTAATAAAAATGCAAATTATTAAATTCAAGAATATGGCAAAGGTTAACTGGTGTTAGCAGGGTGTACACTGGCAAAAAGAAAAAAAATTTGCACAATCTCAAGGTCAAAATTAATTAACTTCACAAGGAATTTTGGTAATTAATGGTAAATAAGCAGGTTCCCAAAAATACACTCAATGACTTGGGTATACAAAATAGCAAAATGCAATGCACATAGGTGAATATTCACTGATAAAACATAGAATATATGTAGAGCAAATAAATGGGGAAACAGAAGAAAAGTTTAATGGGCTAGGCACAGATTGTATCACTGCAGGTAGAATAAACTAATACTTAAGTACTTGAAGATTACACTTATTAAAAGAAAAAAAAACACTAACAAACAAAACAGTGCAAGGGTGTCAACAATCTGTGGCTAACTTGCAGGTGCAACTAACAAAATAACAGCACACAGGAATTACATGAAAACTGTATGTGAGAGGTAAATTGTATAAATGGTTAACACTGAACAATTTAAATCAATAACTGAGGTGCAAGAAGCAGAATAAAATACTGGAATTTAAAATGTAGGAGTGCAAAAATAAATTTACAAAATTTAAGAAGCTGTAGGTAAGTGGCAAAATGTGCACTGATGACACTGAACAATTTACTGAAGTATGGCTTCAGTAACTGTAACTGTATTGGTGCAGGACAGTTAAATAATGTCACAAAATATTAGGAAATGCTAGGTAAGTCACTGTTTACTTAACTTTGAGTGCAGATGGACGAAGGTACGGGTGCTGCAGGTCCTGGAACTTTCAGTGATGCTCTAGTAACACTACACGCCTCGTAGCATTTGTATACTGCTATGGGGCTTCAATGTCGTAGGAAAAATTATCAGAATGGACTTGGGAAGAACAGGAAAGACCGGGGTAACTCTGTGGAGGTATAAGATATTAGAAGACGTGGATACCCGGCGTGAACCACAGCTGTGTGTTGGTTGTTTACACTGGCAAGCGTGTCTGGGCGCGCTGACTGACTGCGGCTTCAGCACACGGAGAACAAAACATTTACTGCACTACTCGAACGTGCTAAAAACAAGCTTAAGTGAAACTTTGAACTGGGACGAGTAAGTTTTACTGTAACAAATCACTGGGGAAAACAGAACTGGTGATGAACTGGGAATAAAACAGCAAGGGAAAGGGAAAAAAAAAATTTAAACTGGGCAACACAAAAAAAAAAAACTGCACTGGCTGGAGATACGTAGACGCTGAGTAGTTGTAGACACTATGATGAGTCACGAGCTGCTGTAGACGCTGAACTGAGCTGGCTTAGGGGCTAAGCCAACTGGGTTCCCACGTGGTTAAGCCAGGTAGAACTTCTTGGAGGAAACTGGGAAGAACACAACACACATGGACGGCGAGATGGACGTCGTTGCGTAGCAGAGAAGGCTGTAGAGAGGCTGGTGTGTTTACGCGCTGATTAGGGTATAAACCAACCCCAGAGCTGCCTCGTGGTCACTCGTGGAGCCACACGAAGCCAACACACTAAACGACCTCACCTCTACTTCTTGTAGCTGAGAAGGGCGTAGGGACGCTGTAGGAGGCAGGAGAATGGTGCTGGAGAGTGTTGAAGGGCTGTAGAGAGGGTGATGAGGTGAACACGTGACTGCTAAGGCTGGAGATGACGCCGTGACGCCTATGTCCAGATTTTGTGGGAAAAATCTAGGACGAAGATCTATCTCAGGTCCCGTCAAGACGCTGGGAGTAACAGATAACTCTTTAGGCCAGCAGGTGCGTTGGATGACGACGGATGATGTTGACTGGCGTCGACCGATGGTGTTGACCCCTCCACCCTGAAGAGGCTCACAATGCCGCTGACTCCGCTGTCACCACTGTTATTGCTGTTCTTACTGCTGAACAGCGGTTTAGTGCCGATGAAGGTAGCGTAGGTAGCAATGATACGGCCGTGGACTAGATTGGCTTTAATCGGGTAGGAGTGAGTACACAACGGGCAGTGTGAGGGAGTGACCGCAAGCCAGTCCGTGGAGGGGGAGCACTTGTGTATCTCAAGTCGGTCGGTCGAGGAGTGAGAGAGGGTGGGCTATGCTTCCCGCTGAACTAGGTAGGCCTACAGAGGGCAGCACTGAATGCCGCGAAATATGAACTAGTCAGAGCAGACGGCTAGGCTGTGTGCTCTGACAGTACAGGCTGTCTACATACCAGGCAGAGGAGGGTTGACACTCATCTAGAGAATCAGAGTATGCCGGGCAGAGGAGGGTTGACACTCAACTAGACAATCAGAGTATGCCAGGCAGAGGAGGGTTGACACTCAACTAGACAATCAGAGTATGCCAGGCAGAGGAGGGTTGACACTCAACTAGACAATCAGAGTATGCCAGGCAGAGGAGGGTTGACACTCAACTAGACAATCAGAGTATGCCAGGCAGAGGAGGGTTGACACTCAACTAGACAATCAGAGTATGCCAGGCAGAGGAGGGTTGACACTCAGCTAGACAATCAGAGTATACCAGGCAGAGGAGGGTTGACACTCAGCTAGACAATCAGAGTATGCCAGGCAGAGGAGGGTTGACACTCAGCTAGACAATCAGAGTATGCCAGGCAGAGGAGGGTTGACACTCAACTAGACAATCAGAGTATGCCAGGCAGAGGAGGGTTGACACTCAACTAGACAATCAGAGTATGCCAGGCAGAGGAGGGTTGACACTCAGCTAGACAATCAGAGTATGCCAGGCAGAGGAGGGTTGACACTCAACTAGACAATCAGAGTATGCCAGGCAGAGGAGGGTTGACACTCAACTAGACAATCAGAGTATGCCAGGCAGAGGAGGGTTGACACTCAACTAGACAATCAGAGTATGCCAGACAGAGGAGGGTTGACACTCAACTAGACAATCAGAGTATGCCAGACAGAGGAGGGTTGACACTCAGCTAGACAATCAGAGTATGCCAGACAGAGGAGGGTTGACACTCAGCTAGACAATCAGAGTATGCCAGACAGAGGAGGGTTGACACTCAGTGATCATTGTTTATATCACTTTCTTTTCCTCAGGTAATGCGAGAAACCGCAATGTATATTTTAAGCTAAATATTTTCTGTATTCAGAAAACTATTTAGCAGTTATTTTGTGTGTGTGTGTGTGTGTGTGTGTGTGTATGTGTGTGCGTGTGTGTGTATGTGTGTGCTTGCGTGTGTGTGTGCGTGTGTGTGCTCGTGTGTGTGTGTGTGTGTGTAAAGAGTAGGAGGAGGAATGGAAGAGGGAAGAGGGGAGAGAAGAGGAAAGAAGGGAGAGAGGAAGAGAGAGAGAGAGAGTACATGCACATTGGAAAGACAGACCACACGGAAGTTATCTGCAGAGTGGTGGAGGGAGGAAGCTCTATACTGTATTCAAATATTGGACATTGGATATTTGATTGGAAGTTAGAGGTGGACTGAAGGTATTGCTACAACTACCACCGCTTTAGTAGTACTACTGTCAGCCACAACCAAACGTATACCACCACATCTATTTTTAACTATCGTGATCTGTTAAAACTATGTCCAAATGGACATCTAGTGTAGTTGTGAAACTTCCACCATGGTTCTGGTAGCCACTGCCTGGGTACTCTCTGCTAGAATCCAGTTGATGCAAAGGTTTTGTCCAGTTGATTCTTAGAGAACTTAAATTACGTGGCACTAATAACTTCTTGGTAGAGGCTACTTATAATACTCCACACAACTCAATTTTCTAAGAAAAAGACCTTAGCTGCAGTAATGTTACAGTCGTTCACCATTAAAGTTGACATCAAAGTTTCGTGTAATTTAATCACTTTGCTCTTGAAAAAGATTTTCATGCTTGAATATGCCGAATTTGTTCAGTATCGAGAAGGGTTTTATCAGGTCAAGAACAAATTACAGTAGATGAATCTCGGTCGCTGTGTGATTCGATAAAGACATCAACTATATTCCATAATCCAGGGCCTCAGTGCACGCCACTAGAATTATGCAGAGTGCGGCTTCAGCTGATAATGCAATTAAATATTAACGTTGAGGATTTGAAGGGAATCAGAAGAGCATTCACTAGTCATCATAAGGAAATTGATATCCAATCTTCTTCATTAAAATGGTAAATTAGGATATCACACATTCCCAATCTAATTCGAAACTTTCAAAGAAATAAAAAAAAAACTCAATATCCTAAAATTTACAGTCACATTAAGCGTGAAGTCACTCGGAAGTTACGGTATCAACTTATCAGCTTGGAAGAGTTTAAGCTAATTAGATGGGACACTCAAGTTAGCGGATGAAAGCAGTATTTCAGTTTTTCCAGTTTCCAGAAAAGGTAAATTGGTACCTACACCGGCCAGAATCAATCTATACTCTTCTCTAAGATTGACCATCTTGTAAGAAAGTACAGTAAATACGTAAGTTTTATGAACGCTTATGTACATAACATACAAATGCTTAACAATGGCCTTCAGGGCACATAGCACAAAAGTGCACTCAGCTTGTATACTGAGCGCCCTTGGTTCAATCCCTGGTACGGGTGGAAACGTTGGACATGTTTCCTTACACCTGCTGCCCCTGTTCACCTAGCAGTAAGAAGGTACCTATGTGTTAGTCGACTGTTGTGGGTCGCATCCTGGGGGTGATCATCTACCTTAGATAGGACTGGGTCTTTGAAAAAGGCAGAGGCAGGATAACCAGGAAAAAACAAATGAAGTCAAACACTGACTTATTTCTGATCAGAAGAAACATTCTTCATTATTTCAAAGAAATCAATTTAATTGACAAAACTGACCCATGATAACTTACACAACCTAATATCAAGAGATTATTTTCTTGGAGGAAAACACAACAATACTGTTTAAAGTTGACCAGACGAGGCATTTTCCAGTTATTGCTTAAATTCGCACAAAATTTGTACCTACGAGATTTCATCCCATGAAATCTTCCATCCGTTTTATACGATGCAACAGTCAGTGAAGATTGATGTCGCTCATAGTTATATTTCATTCAAAGGAAAGTGCTAAAACCGTAGGGGTCACATAACGCCTAGAGAATGGGAGGCATTTAAATTTGATCCAAGCAGGGGAAATAATTGCAGTTCCTTGGATCAAGAGCCCCTCACCAGCATTAAGACTAAATGCAATATAGTAATATTATACCATTACGACCCCTCAAGGGAGGTTCCTTGACGCTGGTGAGGGGCTCTTGATCTAGGGAATTGGATCTGTTCTCCGGTTCCCTGAATTGAACCTGAATGCCTCCCCCCCCCAGAGGCGCTGTATAATCCTGCGGGTTTAGCGCTTCCCCTTGATTATAATAATAATACCATAACGAGATTAAAAGTGACAAAATGACATCTACACACTCCAGTAACTATATTAACCTTCTTCTAAGTAGGACTCAACAGTTTCGGAATTTTGAGGTCGCAGGAGGTTGTCTCCACTTATCAGACGGAAACCAAATTTGGGAATTACTGTGTAACACTGAACATAGGGCACCAGTGTATGCCAGTAGTCCCATGAATCTTGTCGCAAGATATATTACACAAGAGTTGAAAATTTGAAGCGGATCGAGTAATAAGTTCTTGAGTTATGAACGAAAATTAGTGAGACAGTAAACAGAAGCGTCTCTGAGAATGTTCAAAAAATAATTGGAAAGTTTTTCCCTCGTTAAACTTCAAAACGTTATAAAACAACAGATTTTTTCCTGTTTTCTTTTCCATTTACGTTACGTTTAAAATTCTCTACAATTTTACAAGATAAATATTTGATTTTGATTTAAAAAAAAATGATAAAATTACCAAAAAATGGCAAAATGGTACTCACACTGGCCAAAATTAATTCAAAATACTTCCTCTTAAAATACACCAGCTTTTATGGTTTGAGGTTGATCAGAAGATGCATTCTCTAGTTATTGCAGTGAAAACAATTTACTTAATAAAACTGGCAGATTTAAATTTAAAAGATGGAGGAAGAAAAAAGAAAAAAATTCAGGCAACCTCGTCAAGGTTTCTTTCAGGGATTCTTATGATTTAAATTTTTTTTTATGGTTTGTTCTTCAGAGATACAGTTTTTCCCTCCAGCAATTTCCCAGTTTATCGTCTTTTTTTGTATATGTATTAAGAATAAGAGAGAGTCGAGGACTGGTCTCGGAGTGCACCATCCATCAAGCTTGAGTGCACCATCCATCAAGCTTGAGTGCACCATCCATCAAGCTTGAGTGCACCATCCATCAAGCTTGAGTGCACCATCTATCAAGCTTCACTACTTACCATACTGGGATAACAAATTTGTCTCAGACATTACAGGTGCTGAGAGTACAGAAAGAGTAACTGTTCATATTTCCGGGAAAGTAACGTCTAAGATTCTTGTAGTGCTTAAGTTCGTCCCAGGAACTCGTGAACAAATTGCGGTCGAAGATCGTGATTTCAAAACTACTCGCTGTTCCCTGTCAGTGATTTAGTCACTGATCTGTTCCTGGAGATTGTACCCTATGCCATGAGACTAGTTTACTTAGTAATCATCTCTGTGCTACTTTTCACAATACCTTCGGAAGTCAGTGTACACTACATCTTACGGAACTTTGCTCTCTCATTTTTGTGTGTGTAAATGTAGCTGAGGACTTCTAGTAAATTTCTTTGGTAGTATCATTCAGTTGCGAACATATTTTTGATTATTGGTTATTGCTGATTGTTCATGAAATTAAACGATATTGCTCCTAATTATAGTTTCCAATAGTTTACCAACAACTCGTGTCAAACTGACGGGACTATAACTCAGAGAGCAGGACTGATCATTCAATACTCGAGTAACAAAAATTTCCAGATATTTTGCCTTTTTCACTTTACTTATTGACTGATATTTCATTCAGCGATGTAGATTTTTATCAATGGTCAGTTTTTCTATGTATTATTATACTTTATTGTAGCCTCAGCGCAGCTTTAATTGATATTTGGATAGTTTATTATAATTCCTTTAATAATGTTTTGTGACTTAGAGACGGAGAGAGGATACAGAGAATGAGAGAGAGAGAAAGAGAGAGAGAGAGAGAGAGAGAGAGTGAGAGAGAGGGAAAGTACGAGCAGGTAAATGTATGCAAATGTTCTTCAAAAATAGCGGAGATAGGCAAGTTTATGATTATTTTACAATATGGTGGAACAGCGGTATACATAACGTTTCTAAAGAGCGGCCTTCACTTGCTGCATGGCAGCATAGTGCCGTAAAATAGACGTGCAGCCTCCTCTATACCGTCGCCCACACGTAACTCTGCCAAACAAAGCAATTTCATCACAGTGTGGGACGTCAGGTAACTGATCTTGCAAACACAACGGACGTTATTTTGCAGGCATTGTGAATCGTGCATTTCTGCCCGATCTGTATAACGTTAGTTTCTGAATATTGGTTGTTTTAAATTAGGCTAGGTTGCTTAACAAGTATTATGTATAGTTAACCGGCTAAGTTGGAGGATTGTTTGTATCAGAGGATCGATAAGACCTACTCGTCCCATAGGGGAAGGTCTGACCTCATTGTGATCTACTTATAATATGGAGAGTCAGAAAGTTATCTGCTGAGGACTATCTATTTGTTCCTTGATTAGAGACTACCAGTTATTAGCTAATTGAAAAGACGCTAAAGCAGCATCTGATAAAACATTCTTTGCAGGAGAAAGATAATCCTGATAATGTTTCCATTTGCTGCATGTGTCTTCATCATCTTCATCTTGTAGGTATTTTCATACCATCTATTAATACTGCTATTATCTAAATGGTTGAGGCAAGGATAGTAAAACAGAAGGCTCTCTCCCAGCCTCCTATCCTACCACTGTCGGGATGTAATGAGGGAACGAAAATATACCATATCATATTAGAAAAAAACGAGATGGAATTTATTGGAGAGAGAGAAGCGAATGGAAGGTGTGGGCAATACACTACCTCTGTTGCTTAGTACTGGTTCTACTTCTGAGTACCACTAGTTTTAAGAACATAAGAAAGAAGGAAAACTGCAACAGGCCTATGCGAGGCAGGTCCAATACTCCCAACGGCTTAAGCTCACTGACCGTCAAACCTAACTGACCTAGTGAGGTCAGACACGTCACTTAAGGGAGGAGCACAGCATCCGACCTAGTAGCACAAGCTAGTTAGGTCCAACTCATACCTACCCACACTCACTCATGTATTTATCCAACCTATTTTTGAAACTACACAACGTCTTAGCTTCTATGACGGTACTCGGGAGTTTGTTCCACTCATCCACAACTCTGTTACCAAACCAGTGCTTTCCTATATCCTTACTGAATCTGAATTTTTCCAATTTAAAACCATTGCTGTGAGTCCTGTCTATGTTAGATATTTTTAGCACGCTATTTACATCCCCTTTATTAATTCCGGTTTTCCATTTATACACTTCAGTCATATCCCCCTAATTCTACGCCTTTCTAGAGAGTGCAGATTCAGGGCACTCAATCTGTCCTCATAGGGAAGATTTCTGATACATGGGATCAACTTTGTCATCCTCCTTTGTACGTTTTCCAGTGCATCTATATCCATTCTGTAATACGGTGACCAGAACTGTGCAGCATAATCTAAATGAGGCCTAACCAAAGATACATAGAGTTGAAGAATAGCCTGAGGACTTCTATTATTTATACTTCTTGATATGAAGCCAAGGATTCTGTTAACTTTATTGCGAACACTTATGCACTCTTATCTTGGTTTCAGATTACTGCTAACCAGAACTCCTAAATCCTTTTCACAAACCATAATATTAAGATCTACATTATTTAGTTTTTAATGTGGCATGGTTATTTTCCTGTCCAACATTTAGAACTTTGCATTTGTCTATATTAAACTGCATCTGCCACTTCTCCGACCACTGCATCAGTCTATTCAAATCATCCTGGAGTGCTCTAATGTCCTCATTAGAATGAATTGGACGGCCTATTTTGGTGTCATCGGAAAATTTGCTTATGTCGCTATTTATTCTCTCATCTATGTCGTTTATGTAGATTGTGAACAACAACGGGCCCAACACTGACCCTAGTGGAACACCGCTTGTGACGTGCCCCCTTTCCGATTTCTCCCCATTTATGCAAACTCTCTGCTGCCTATTTGTCAACCATGCCTCTACACAGGAAAAAAATTCTCCTCCTATTCCGTGTGCCTTAAGTTTCCTCAATAGTCTACTGAAGTCCATATACACATTATCATATTCATTTCCATGATCTATCTCTTCAGATACCTTAGTGAAGAATGTTAGTAAATTCGTAAGACAGGAACGCCCCTTTGTAAAATCGTGCTGAGATTCATTAATCAATTTATACCTTTAAAGATGACTACGAATTGCTTCGGCAATTATTGATTCCATAAATTTTCCCACTATGGAGGTAAGGCTTATTGGTCTATAGTTCGAAGCTAAGGACCTGTCACCTGCCTTGTAAATAGGTATTACATTTGCCATTTTCCACTTGTCTGGCACTATGCCAGTTTGTAGTGATATATTGAAAAGATTACCCAAAGGTATGCTAAGTTCCTCTTTACATTCCTTTAAAACCCTTGCAAACAGTTCATCAGGGCCTGGGGATTTGTTAGGTTTTAATTTCTCTATTTGTCTGTGGACCATGTCACTAGTTACCCGAATCGTGCATAGTTTATTATCGTCCTGTTCTACATACTTTGTTATTTCTGGAATTTCGCTAGTATCTTCCTGAGTAAAATTGAGAGGAAGTAGGTATTGAAAAGTTCACACATTTCCTTATCACTATCAGTGATCTGACCTGAGTTATTCTTAATTGGGTCAGTCTTGTCCCTAATCTTAATTCTGTATACCTGAAAGAACCCTTTTGGGTTAGTCTTCAAATCCCTTGCGACTTTAGCCTCATAATCCCTTGTGCTTTTCTTATTTCTTTTTTTTTAATTCTCTCTTTAATTGAATATATTGATTTCTTAACTGCACTTCCCCTTTTTTGATACGTCTATATATACCTCTCTTTTGACCAATGAGATGTTTTAATCTATTGTTTATCCATTTGGGATCATTTTTGTTAGATCTAATTTCCCTACTGGGGACAAAAGTCGTCTGGGCAACCAGCATTATGCTCTGAAATACGTCACATTGGCAACCAACTCTACCTACCTGACACATAGTTAGATCGCCCCAATTTAGTCCACCCAGGTAATTTCTCATACCCACGAAGTCGGCCAAGTGAAAATCTGGGACAGCGACTTGATTGCAGTTATCTGGGTAATTCCATGATATATTAAAACTAAGTGATTTGTGATCACTTTCCCCTAGCTCATCAGTAACCTCAAGATTATTAACTAGTGATTCTTTGTTGGCAAGAACCAAATCAGGCAGTTTGTTTCCTCTAGTTGGTTTTGTCACAAACTGTTTTAAAAAGCAATCCTGAACCGTATCAAGAAAGTCACTAGACTCAAGATTTCCTGTCATATTGTTCCAGTCAATTTGTCGAAAGTTAAAATCTCCCAGTAACACAACATTTTCATATCTAGACGCACTCCCTATCAAGGTTTGGGGGCCTATAAATCGCACCCAAAATTAATTTTTCATGACCTTCGAGAAACTGTAGCCAAACAGATTCTGTGTCCGTTGTTTCTACTGTTACATCTTGTCTAACACAACAGTTTAAATTATCTCTGACATACATCGCCGCTCCACCACCCTTCCTGTTGACCCTATCAGTGTGGAATAGTTTATAACCCTGTATGTTGCATTCAGAAGGCATTTCTCTATCTTTCAAGTTGAACCAGGTTTCTAGATACTACGCTGTAGTAGGACGTGAACAACCGGATATGAAATGCGTCGAGACAAACGTCAGGATAACGGTAGCCACTGTACAGAGAGAGCTTGGCCTGGCATTGTCTTTTGTTCGCATTGTTAACATCCTTAATGGTTTTGGAGACGAGTTGATTTAGATTCCACAGCTTCAGTTGGGAGTCTATTTCAGTAAGAAATAACTGCAGCAGGACGTTGATAGGAGCTGAACGGAGCTGAGATGAGAAAGGTCAAATATATGATCTCAGTTGCGATGAGGATGAACTGTCATCACCTTGGAAGGCAATACCTAGTGAAGGCCACATGCAGTGAAAACAAGGAAATGGAAGGATGCCTATGCATATCAGAAAAAAACCCTGATTCGTGGTTCATTGCCTCAAATGTTTTATTACAGGCCAGCAAATTAGTTAGGCAGGAACGCCCTCTACTGATAGCATGTTGAGACTCATCAAATTATGCTTGTTAAGGTGGCTCCGTATTTCGGCTAAAACTTATTCTAACAATTCGCCTACGATTGATGTTAGACTTATTGGACGGTAATTTGACGAAAGTGACTTATCCCCCTGATTTAAAGATAGGAAAAACATTAGCCATCTTCCACATCTCTGGCACAACACCAGTTTGGATAAATGCATTAAACAAGCTGGTCAGCGGCTAGGTTCCCACTTGCACTTTTTAAGAACCTTTGAAAACAGTTCGTCAGAGCCCTGGGAATTGTTTTGTTTTAGTTTCTCTACTTGTTTGATAACCATGTCCCTCGGGACTATAATATTGCTTAATTTTTATTCACGACTTGAATAATTATTACCTTGCTGAGATGTCAATTGTCTTCTTGTGGTCCAATTTTTTCCCTCCTGATCATTGTTCCTAACACGTGAAAGAACCTTTTTGGATTTGTCCTTGATGAGCTACTTTTAAAAGTAGGTTAAACAGATACTTAAGTGAGAAGTGTTGGGTTTGAATGGGGTCTCCAGAACATGGATTAAGACTTATTGAAGCTTATACTCTGGGTAGCTTTCGGAATGTGATGGACCAATATTTTAGCTGTATACCTTTACCTTTGATGAATTTCTAGAGTATATCTGCTCTCTGAGCCCGGCCATGGGCCAGGCTCGTCTGGTGCTCGCCTGGTCAACCAGGCTGTTGCTGCTGGAGGCCCGCTCCCCCACATATCCATCACAGCCTGGTTGATCTGGCACCTGGTGAAGATACTTGTCTAGTTTCCTCTTGAAGGCTTCAACACTTGTTCCAGCAGTGTTTCTGATATCTTCTGGTAAGATGTTGAAAAGTCTGGGACCCCGGATGTTGATACAGTGTTCCCTTATTGTCCCCACCGCACCCCTGCTCCTCACTGGGTTTATTTTACACTTCCTCCCATATCTCTCACTCCAGTATGTTGTTATGGCAGTGTGCAGATTTGGGACCAAGCCCTCGAGCACCTTCCAGGTATATATTATCATGTACCTCTCTCTCCTCCGCTCCAATGAGTACATGTTCAAGACTTGCCGGCGTTCCCAGTAGAGTAGGTGCTTTACTGGTTCAATGTGAGCCGTAAACGATCTCTGTATTTGTTCCAGCTCCGATATTTCTCCTGCCCTGAACGGGGCCGTCAGCATTGAGCAATATTCTAAGTGAGAGAGCACTAGCGATTTGAAGAGTGTCACCATCGGCATTGTTTCCCTTGTTTTGAAAGTTCTCAGTACCCACCCAGTCATCTTCCTGGCTGTCGTGATCTTTGTCTTGTAATGGTCTTTAAAAGAAAGGTCCGCTGACATAATTATTCCCAGGTCTTTTACGTGTTCCTTACGTTCTATTTGGTGACCCTCTTGAGTTTTGTATATAGTGCTCCTTTTGAGTTCTTCATTCTTTCCATACCTAAGCAGCTGGAACTAATCACCATTGAACGTCATGTTGTTTTCCACTGCCCACTGGGAAACCTTGTTTATGTCTTCCTGTAATTTTTCAGTGTCCTCTACCGTAGGGGGATCGATCTGAACAAAGTATGGGCCAGTTGGGCAATGTAATGGCAGAGTATACTGACAGTAGGTAAAGATAAGACGCACAAAGTAGGTTATGGTATTTTGTGGTGAGAACGTTTCGCCCACCAGGGAACAAGATATGGATGTTTATGGGGGTTGTAGGTCGTGAAGTCACATGTGAATAGCCAGCAGAGGTTAGGTGGTCGTAGTATTAGGTATTTGGAAAATAAGTCAGTATTAATAATGTTGCTAAGAATTACCCTCAGTATGTTAGGTAAAAGGACACATGTTCAACTAATGAGTTATTCTCCTACTGCAATTTGTCGCTCCCCAAGATTTTTGACGAGATTCACGAGGCTCCTGGAGAGCGAAACGTTGTCGCAAGGAAATGTCTCATTAGTTGCTCATGTGTCCTTTTAATAGGCGTCTGCAATGTTCCTCCAATTAAATTTCTTACTGTCTGTGACCATCTGGTATTGGCGGAAAGTTATACCTAACAATAAATTGAATAACTGATGATTTTCACAACAGAAGCGGCTTTTGAGGGCTAAAGGAAGTTATGGGAGATGAAGGAAGTTATGGGAGATGAAGGAAGTTATGGGAGATGAAGGAAGTTATGAGAGATGAAGGAAGTTATGGGAGATGAAGGAAGTTATGGGAGATGAAGGAAGTTATGGGAGATGAAGGAAGTTATGGGAGATGAAGGAAGTTATGGCAGATGAAAGAAGTTATGGGAGATGAAGGAAGTTATGGGAGATGAAGGAAGTTATGGGAGATGAAGGAAGTTATGGGAGATGAAGGAAGTTATGAGAGATGAAGGAAGTTATGGGAGATGAAGGAAGTTATGGGAGATGAAGGAAGTTATGGGAGATGAAGGAAGTTATGGGAGATGAAGGAAGTTATGGCAGATGAAAGAAGTTATGGGAGATGAAGGAAGTTATGGGAGATGAAGGAAGTTATGGGAGATGAAGGAAGTTATGGGAGATGAAGGAAGTTATGGGAGATGAAGGAAGTTATGGCAGATGAAGGGAATTATGGAAGAGCTGAAGGAAATTATGGGGAAGCTTTTGGCAGTTCGTTATTGTCATCGTTGTTCTTTCATTTTATGTATTTATAGTCAGTATTTTACCAACCTAAAGGAGAGGAGGGAAGGGGGGGGGGTAAAGTTTACAAATATTGCAACAACCTTATTAAAAAAATGTATTTAAGTGTTCTAGGTAAAAAAAAGAGCAAGATGTGCTTTTATTGTAAAAATATCAGTAGTGTTGGGTGGGCATCAGATCCATATTTAATTTTATTCATGGGAGGTATTTAGGTTCAATCCAAGGAGGGGAAGGTTTAATCCAGTTCCTTGGATCAAGTATTAGCACCATTATGATGCAGTTTATGCTTGTAATAACATCATCAGCATTTCAAAAATGTTTGTTTACTTATGAAAATATTACCAATTATTTTTGCGATTATCTTTATTGTTATTGTTATGTGTAGTTGTTCACAGTGACACTTTATGTAGGAGTTAAAAAAAAAATGCTTTTTGTTTAAGGTTGTCTTTTTCCTATAGATTTAGATTTTGCCAGCCAAGCAGTTAGTGTATTGTGCATCCAATATCCATCATATGAACGTTAGCGCATGGGTATATGGACAGGCAAAAGCAGTAGAATCTAAGCTTCAAAACGTTAGCATACACACAAAAAGTCTAGGGACTAGGGCTCCCCCCCAAAAAAAAAAATATATATATATATCGGTAGTACATATGGATATATATTTAGAATTATTTGTTGTCTGGTATATTATTTTTATTAATAAGACGACATATCACACACACAGGTTATAACATCTCTAAATTCCTCAATAAGTGGACAGTTAAGCACACACTGTTTCAAGAAAGTGACCATAAGACTTACCATTTAGTCTGATCATTTGCATGTTTGCTGAACTGTCTGAGGTAACTGTAACCTAGCCAAAGCCTGTATGCTATTTATAACATCAGTCTTTCCATATTGTTCGTTGCTCCATACACTATTTAATCTACGTTCATGTTATTATAGTGATCTACTCATGCTTCTAACTGCATTACTGTAACATTGTTTCATTTAATTATCTTCTAAGAGTAATCATAATGCAAGACACAGATACACCAAAGTACTATTCTACCTTTTTCTTCACGGTACTTTCTTTGGCTAACTTATCAACTTTATCATGAGACAGAAAGTCTCGTCAACATTTCCAAGATTTCTGACAACCCTATCACCACTGGATTTTAAAAAAGCCATTGACAGCATGTCCACACAGTCTACCCCAAACCCAGACTAGTGGAGCTCTATTTCATCAAGAACTGCAAGAAACCCAGTACAGCCTGTGAGGCAAGACCAGGGGGAGGGAGTTCGTCCCAGCATATCGCTGTGTATGGGCCACATTCCATCGCTGCCACCAGGTAGCTGGTATGCGACAATCCACCTTGTTCGTAATTGAATGGTTGATTGGCGTGGTAGATGGCGAGTTATTATGATTTTGACATTTTGTTATTGACATTGTCGTTCTTTCAGTCCATGTATTTATATTCAGTTAGGTTAGGTTAGGTAAGGATCAGTGTTTTACAAACCTAAACCTAAAACCTATTTTACAAACAAAAGGTTCACAGTATTTTACAAACTTTAAGTTTGCAGTATCCTGCCGCCCAGATAGTGTAAACTCGCATATACTAGACCGTGGTTTATCGGCTGCGGGTTACACCAGCAGACAAGAGTGTGGGCAGCCAGTGCTAAGACCAGGAGAGGTGCTGACCACAGGGCAACTGTCGAGGGAGAGAGGAAGGCAAGTACTCATGACCTCACATTAACTCAGTAACGGGTCACCTACCGAGGCTTACGAGAAACAGACCTAGGAGGCGATTTTGAAATTACGGGTAGGAACCTGGTTACATATACTTGATGTTAGTGGCTAAAGGAAATGCTTAATTTATGAGCCTTAAACCCACTCAGAGTAACAAAGACAGGCCCTTAGACACGTGAGAGTGAGAGAGAGAGAGAGAGAGAGAGAGAGAGAGAGAGAGAGAGAGAGAGGGAGGGAGAGAGATAGAACTACCTTAATTTTTAGTAATAATTTCAATTTGATGGCCAGTAATTATCTAACTGGCACTGATTAACTACCTGACACTAACTGACAGTGACTGACACTAATACTGACAGTGATTAACCACTTGACACTAACAGACACTAACTGACAGTGACTGGCAATAAGTGACACCAATACTGACACTAATATTGGTACTAAGTGACACTAATACTGACACTAAGTGACACTAATACTAACACTGAGTGACAGTAATACTGACTCAGGTTGACTGCATGAGATTAGGGAGTGAGAGTGATCTCTGGCACTGAGGGAGGGAAGAGTCACTCAGGATATCTGCTACTTTACAGCTCTCCTGCTAGTGCCATTAAGAGGCAGGACATCCAAAGTACACAACCATAAAACTTAATGGTGCTTGTGAAGGACCAAGGAGAGGACCGAGAGCATAAAGGGCACAACCACAAAGGCACTGCAGAGGCCGGGAAGATGGGCTAGGATGTGGCCCAGGGGGATGATACCGCCTGGGGGAGGGATAGAGGGCTGCCTGGGGGATGATACAGCCTGGGGGAGGGATGAAGGGCGGCCTGGGGGATGATACAGCCTAGGGGAGGGACAGAGGGTGGCCTGGGGGATGATAAAGCCTGGGGAAGGGGCAGAGGGTGACCTGGGGGATGATAAAGCCTGGGGAAGGGGCAGAGGGTGACCTGGGGGATGATAAAGCCTGGGGAAGGGGCAGAGGGTGACCTGGGGGATGATAAAGCCTGGGGAAGGGGCAGAGGGTGGCCTGGGGGATGATAAAGCCTGGGGAAGGGGCAGAGGGTGGCCTGGGGGATGATAAAGCCTGGGGAAGGGGCAGAGGGTGGCCTGGGGGATGATAAAGCCTGGGGAAGGGGCAGAGGGTGGCCTGGGGGATGATAAAGCCTGGGGAAGGGGCAGAGGGTGGCCTGGGGGATGATAAAGCCTGGGGAAGGGGCAGAGGGTGGCCTGGGGGATGATAAAGCCTGGGGAAGGGGCAGAGGGTGGCCTGGGGGATGATAAAGCCTGGGGAAGGGGCAGAGGGTGGCCTGGGGGATGATAAAGCCTGGGGAAGGGGCAGAGGGTGACCTGGGGGATGATAAAGCCTGGGGAAGGGGCAGAGGGTGGCCTGGGGGATGATAAAGCCTGGGGAAGGGGCAGAGGGTGGCCTGGGTGATGATAAAGCCTGGGGAAGGGGCAGAGGGTGGCCTGGGGGATGATAAAGCCTGGGGAAGGGGCAGAGGGTGGCCTGGGGGATGATAAAGCCTGGGGAAGGGGCAGAGGGTGGCCTGGGGGATGATAAAGCCTGGGGAAGGGGCAGAGGGTGGCCTGGGGGATGATAAAGCCTGGGGAAGGGGCAGAGGGTGGCCTGGGGGATGATAAAGCCTGGGGAAGGGGCAGAGGGTGGCCTGGGGGATGATAAAGCCTGGGGAAGGGGCAGAGGGTGGCCTGGGGGATGATAAAGATGGTTATTGTCAAAGACTCGCTACCAAACATTTAGGTCATTTTTTATGGTAAATGTTCAGGTGTTTCTTAGTGAATCTCACAAGTTGATGGTTGTTCCACTTTTCTTCACATATCACGGATCTGGGGCTCTATACACCACCCTGCATTACTTTTTTTTTTATTGGTAGGTAGTCAGCTGAGAACTTTATTACCATGTATATGGGACCAGCTCCCTCGTATTCCAGTTAGGTATTCCTATTGTATGTAAGGTAGAGTTAATACACGGAGCGAAACAATAATGGAGGAGGGAGTAAAAAGGGTAAATGAAGATTACGGACTTTTACTGATACTGAAATAGGCGCACTTCATTTAGACAAATTTTACACAAATACCAGATGCTGTGGAGTATCTTAAAGGTGGAAATACTAGCAGGTACTGTAACATCAGGCTGTTTTACTCACTCGAGAATACTGCAGACTTGTATTCCCAGCACACCAACTCTTCCACCAGTCTTAGTCAGCCACTCAACTCTCACTGCATGAGCCCAGCCAGGATACACCCTCTCTCTAATTTCCTCTCTCCTAACTACTTATGCTGCTTGTGGTAGCGAAATTCACTCCCACGAGGGGGAGTGGAAACTGTGATTATTAAGGCAGAAAGTCAAAGCAATTTGCATTCCCTGCAGTCTTAATACTCTCCTAAGATTATTGGAGTCATTCAACAAGACTTGTAGACTCGACCATGACATTATTTTCTTACTCTGAAAACACCTTAGAGGAACCTGAAGTCTGCTGTCTTATAAACATAAGATAACAGTGCTCATACTGTACGTCGCTACCCTTATTAGGTACACCCACAGTTATAGTTACTCCATTAGGTACACCCACAGTTATAGTTACTCCATTAGGTACACCCACAGTTATAGTTACTCCATTAGGTACACTCACAGTTATGGTTACTCCATTAGGTACACTCACAGTTATAGTTACTCCATTAGGTACACCCATTAGGTAGACCCACAGTGTGCAGCTTCTCCATTCAGTATGATACCTGATTTGTAGATACTCCTGCAGTGTGCGGCTACTTTATTTTGTATCAGAGAAACATTACAGATACAATAGGTAGCTATGTTTCTTTGTCATACTTCATCATACACGATGAGTTTCGCACATGGAGTGTTAAAAATGTGTCAGTTTGAGCAGGGAGACGTCAGTAAGACACTGAGGATACGTTATAGTCAGACCTTCCACTGTTTACCTGGAGTTTACCTGGAGAGGGTTTCTGGGGTCAACGCCCCCGTGGCTCGGTCTGAGACCAGACCTCATGGTGGATCAGGTCTGATCAACCAGGCTGTTACTGCTGGCCGCACGCAAGCTGACGTACGAACCACAGCCCGGTTGGTCAGGTCAGTGCCTTCTTGAAGACAGCCAGGGGTCTATTGGTAATCCCCCTTATGTATGCTGGGAGACAGTTGAACAGTCTTAAGCCCCGGACACTTAATGTGTTGTCTCTCAGTGTACTCGTGGAGCCCCTGCTTTTCATCGAGGGAATGTTGCATCTCCTGCCGAGTCTTTTGTTTTCATAGAGAGTGATTTTCTTGTGCAGGTTTGGTACCAAGCTCTCCAGGACCTTCCAAGTGTATATTATCATGCATCTCTCTCGCCTGCGTTCCAGGGAATACAGATCAAGGACCTTCAACCGTTCCCAGTAGTTTAGGTGCCTTATCGTACTTGTGTGTGCCGTGAAAGTTCTTTGTACACTCTCCAGGTCTGCAATGTCGCCAGCCTTGATGGGGGCCGTTAGTGTTCAGTAGTATTCCAGTCTAGAGAGAATAAGCGATTTGAAGAGAATCATCATGGGCTTGGCATCACTAGTTTTGAAGGTTCTCATTATCCATCCTATCATTTTCCTAGCATATGAGGTAGATACATTGTTGTGGTCTTTGAAGGCGAGATCCTCTGACATTATCACTCCCAGGTCCTTTACATTACTTTTTCGCTTTATTGTATGGTTAGAATTTGTCGTATACCCTGATACCTTTTTAATTTCCTCAAGTTTCCCATATCTGAGTAGTTGAAATTTCTCCAAATCTTCTCTCAACCATTCGAAGATTTGGTTGATGTCCGCTTGGAGTCTTGCGGTGTCTTCGATGGAAGTCACTGCCATGGTAATCCGGGTGTCATTCGCAAAGGAAGACATGGAGCTGTGGCTTACATCTCTGTCATTGTCAGAAATGAGAATAAGGAATAGAATGGGAGCGAGTACTGTGCCTTTTGGAACAGAGCTTTTTACCGTGGCTGCCTGGGACTTTACTCTGTTTACTATTACTCTTTGTGTTCTATTTGTCAGGAAGTTATAGATCCATCTACCCACTTTTCCTGTTATTCCTTTATCACGCATTTTGTGTATACTACATCTGTATTTTGTTTATCCTCTACAGCATCCAGGACCTTGTCATTAAGGTCCAGTAGCTGGGACAGGCAGGAGCGACCTGCTCTAAACCCATTTTGCCCTGGGTTGTGTAACTGATGGGTATCTAGGTGGTTGGCGATCTTGCTTCTTAGAACCCTGTCAAAGATTTTTATGATATGGGATGTTAGTGCTATCAGTCTGTAGTTCTTTGCAATTGTTTTACTTCCACCTTTGTGAGGTGGGGCTATGTCTGTTGTTTTTAGTGTGTGTGGGATGACCTGTGTCCATCCTCCCTCTCCATAGAATGCCGAAGGCACGCGATAGGAGCTTCTTGCAATTCTTGATGAACACGGAGTTCCATGAGTCTGGGCCTGGAGCAGAGTGCATGAGCATGTCATTTTTGCCTTTTCAAAGTCTTGTGGAGTTAGAATAATATCCGAGATATTTGAGATGACCAGATTTTGGGCTTCGTTCATAAAGAATTCATTTGGATTGTCGACCCTTATTCTGGGCAGCGGCTCGCTGAAAACTGAGTCATATTGGGACTTTAGTATCTCACTCATTTCTTGGCTGTCATCTGTGTATTTCCCATCTTGCCTAAGCAGGGGCCCAATACTGGATGTTGTTTTTCCCTTAGCTTTGGCATAAGAGAAGAAGTGTTTTGTTTTTTTCAGTTTCCTTTATGGCTTTTAGTTCTTCCTGTGATTTTTATCTCCTGTAAGATTCCTTCAGCTTAAGTTCGATATTTGCAATTTCATTGACCAGTGCCTCCCTTCATATTTCAGATATATTGGCCCCTCTCAGCAGCTCTGTGACTCTTCACCTTCTTCTGTATAGGGAGTGTCTCTCTCTTTCTAGTTTACATCTTCTCTTTCTTTTCCTTAATGAAATGTGTTTTGAGCAGATCTCAAGAACCACATAATTTTTTTAAGGCAAATGTTCAGATCCGTGTTTAGGCTATCTTCCCAGCTTGTTTCATTTAGGACATGATTTACTTGATCCCACTGTATGTTTTTGTTACTGAAATTGAATTTCGTGAGGAGACCTTCATGACTGCTCACATTTTGCTGGTCAGGAGCCCTGTGCATTCATGTCTGCATCTCTATTATCTTGTGTATTGCCTTTGTTACGGTTATGTTATGTATCAGATCATCGTTGTTAGTGAAGATGAGGTCCAGCTTATTTTCTAGTCTTGTAGGCTCAGATATTTGCTGGTTTAAGGTGAATTTGGTGCAGAGATTTAATAGTTTGTGTGTGTGAATTTTCATCTGAGCTGCCTTCTGGGGTTATCTCTGCTAAAACATTGTTTGCTATACTCCTCCATTGTAGGTGTCTCAAGTTGAAATCTCTTAGTAGTAAGATGTTTGGGGCAGGATTTGGGAGATTTTCCAGACAGTGGTCAATTTTCACAAGCTGCTCCTGGAATTGCTGGGAAGTTGCATCTGGAGGCTTGTATACCACCACAATGACAAGGTTTTGGTTTTCAGTCTTTACCGCCAAAACTTCAACTACATCATTTGAGGTGTTTAGTAATACTGAGCAAATGAGCGACTCTGTGACGTACAGGCCAAACCTCCCCCCCCCCACCCTTGTTGTCTGTTGAGTCTGTCGCATCGAAATAGGTTATAACCTGGGATCCATATTTCGTTGTCATAATGATCCTTTATGTGGGTCTCTGTGAATGCTGCGAACATTGCATTTGACTCCATGAGCAGTCCCTTGATGTAAGGAATTTTGTTGTTTTTTGAAGGCTTTAGACCCTGTATGTTTGCAAAGACAAATGTTGTTATATTGGTGGAATTTAGGGGGGTTTTATTTGCTGGCTCTAATATTTGTTGTTCTGGAGTGGAGGCCAGTGTCCGTGCCTCTGCTCCAGAAGTGTTTTTAGTTGATGTAGGATTACTGTCATTTCTTGCCAGTCTTTTTTCCCTCCTGGCCCTAAAAAAAACCTCTGTCCCTGGAGAGGTTGTGGCTCCCCTCTTTTGTTTCCCATATTCTGTGTCGTCTTGTCCCGTTTAGGTGATGTGCCTGGCAGTATGCGTTGTAGCATTTTCTGTCATGGATTGATGAGTGACACATTTTTGGGTGAAATAAGTTACAGGAGGGGAAATTGTACTCTCCTGTTGTCACGTGGGCGCGGCAGGTTTTGGGATGGTCAAAGTTGCATGTCCCGCCTGTTTTACCAGATATACCTTGCCCACAGATAACCAAGGCATAGTATTTACATAGATTGTAATTTTGTTTGCTAGGATTTGTTGTTGCTGCATTCACTGCTGGTGCATTTTTTTTCTGTTTCCTCCCTGTCTTTCACCCCTGTATGGACATCAGTGCATCCACCAGGTTTTGCTGGTAGTGTGTCGACACCATACCCTGAGGCATCATTCCCTGTGGTTTCAGTAGCTACGAGAAATTTAAAGGCTTCGTTTCACCAGGACTGGAAATACTGTTTCTTAAGATTGGTGAAACTGTTGACGATTATCGCATGATGGTGGTTTTGGTGAGGGTGGTGAGGATCACAGCAGCGGTGTTGGTGTTGACGGATATGCTGGTGAAGATGAAGAGTATAAATTACAGTTGTGGGGGTGTTGGCGATGGTGGTGAGAGCAGTGGAGAATATATGAAGCAAGACATAACATGTTAGAGGCGAGTCAGGTGTCGTGGAGGTGTGACAATAAGTTTGATGTCCACTGATGGCAGAGTCCTGAGGGTTCAGGATGTATCTCACCAATACTTTGGAGATATATGCGTAATCCTGGAAAAGCAACTAGGATGAGAATGACGGTGTATGTGGGAAACGGCTGACCAGTTAAAATAAAACGTTTGTATGCACTCAAACTGTTATGTATCATAAACATATTATTATTATTATTCTTTAAAGAAAACACTTTCATTGAAAAGGTCAGTTCCTTAAAATTTCTTAGAATATCCCCTGAGTTTACGCAACATCGGTAATTTAAACCAGAATTACAGTGAATGTTATATGTCAGCTGGAGTTATTTGGAAAATGTTGCCACAGTCGCTGGATGAAGCCCACACGAACCTGGCGTAGTTTGTTTCACTCTCAACACTGGTGTTTAAAGTTATATATGAGAGCACTGTCCTGTTCCTCCTCCCTCCTTCCTTCCTCCTCTCCCCTCCCTATCCCCTCCCCCCCCCGACTTCCACCCTTCGTAACTCTCTATCTTTGTCTGTTTGCCTTTCTGTCTCTCTCCCTCCTTCCCTCTTCAATTCAATTCAATTCAAAGTTTATTCTCTATAAGGATTACAATGCTGAGTTTACAGAATTTGGTTATTGTGTGGTTTACATGTAGTAAAATAATAATTACAGTGTACCACTAGAACACCTAGCATGGCTAGGCATTTCGGGCAGACTTATATTAAATCTTAAGTTTAAAATATTACAAAATTATGAGGTAAGTTGGTATTATGGCTAAGTGACTAAATACTAGTTGTGAGTTTAGCAATGTGAATGCTTTTGTTTTGGCACTATACATAGTTTCAGTATTGGAGCATCACAGACCAACTTATGACTAGTTAAGATTCATTATTTTGAGATTGAGATTGATATTTCTGTTTATGGTCAAATGGGTGAGTGAGTGTAAGTGTAAACCACCAGGTGGTATTCGTATTATTAGTTGACAGGGTGTATCAGGGAGATAAGATGTTTTCTGATGGTAGTTTTGAAGGTGATGAATGTGTCTGCAGTTTTGGAATTTTCAGGTAGGGTGTTCCAGATTTTAGGGCCTTTGACATACATTGAATTTTTGTAAAGGTTTAGTCGGACACGGGGAATGTCATAGAGATGTTTGTGTCTGGTGTTGTGCCTGTGGATTCTGTCACAACTATCAAGAAAGCGTTTTAGGTCAAGGTTAATATTGGAATTTAAGGTCCTGTAGATGTAGATTGCACAGTAGTAAGTGTGGATGTACTGAACAGGGAGTAAGTTTAGATCTATGAAGAGTGGGGGGGGGGGTGTTGCCAGGGATGGGATTTAGTGATTATTCTTACTACGGCTTTTTGTTGGGTTACTCTTCGCCTCCCCCGTACAATTTTTTGTTCATCTTCTTTCGCTTCCTCTTTCTTTTCCCCTCACCTTATTTTACCCATACTCACTCTCTGATTTCGTCCCTCATTCACTCTTTCACTTCCACCCTTCTTCCGTCCCTCCCTCTGTACCAAATACTCTTCCCCATTTACTTCTCAATTTACACCTTTTCATTCTTCCTTCACCCCCCATTCATTACCAACACCTCTGCAGCTATGCAAATGACACATGTGCAAAGCTTGGAAATTTTTATTAGGTTACATTTCTCCCACCAGGAGCTTTATGTATCGCCAATGCATCGGAGATGTTGAATCAAGGATCCCTGGTCATTGATTTAAAAAAAAAATGGATGGAAATATATGAGAAAATTTTCAGAATCTGGGAAACGGGCGAATAAAATCCTCCTATAAGTGAGCAATATTTCATTTGGTTATAAGTAATGTTTTAATTAACTGCAGATTTCTAACGACTTCATCACTTCCATAAAGTGAGCAAAGCTATGTAAATATTTGCGTACAAACATGCGGGTGTTAATATCATGTAAAAGACTTGGGTATAATAATCTCAGATGATCTATCATATTGTAGATAAAATGAGGCATACACCTCGAAGGCTAGAAAAAAAAATCGGGTTGAATAACTGAGAACCTTCAAAACAAGATAAATAATGTTCATGGTGATACTATTTACATCGCTCTGTTCGTCTTAAATATTGTTCATTGTTGATGTCTCTCTTCAAGGCAGAAGAAATATCAGAGCTGGAAAAGATACAGGCATCGTTTTCTGCCTACATAAAGCAAACAATATAAGTAAACTACAGGGAATATCTCAAAGTTTTTAGAGCGTGCTCCCTGGATCAAAGAAACGATGCCTGGTAATATATACCTGGAAGATACTTGAGAACGTAGTCTCAAATATACAAACTGCAAAAACAACATACTGGAGTGCAAAATAAACCCAGCGAAAAATAAGGGCGCCATGGGCACAATAAGGGAATGCTGCGTCAACATTCGTGGTCCAAACTTCTTACAAGCAGATATCAGCAATTAGCCGGAATAAATGTAGAAGTCTTCAAGAGGATACTGGGAATGATAAAGTCAGAAAAGCTCACGTTTAAGTAGCACAAATTTGTTAACTGCAAGGAAAATGATAGTTTGGATAACTAGAACCTTCAGAACAAGAGATAACTAGCCAATCAGGCCTCCTGGTTACTGGCCTGATCGATAGAACTGTTAGTGCCCACCGTGCACAGTCCAACACATGCACCACAAACCAACTGATCAGGAGCTCTTTTGAGGAATCTGACTCTTCAAGTCACTCATTCTTCAGGCTGGAATATTGCTGTATGCTGACGGTCACCTTCAAGACGAGGAATTGCTAAGCTGAAAAATGTACTGAGAGCTTTCACAGCTTCTATAAACTCAGCCAAGCACCTAAATTACTGGAAGCACTTGAAATTCTTAGAACGTATGTGACAAAGATAAATCATAATCTGTGCCTGGAAGATACAGGAGGGAGTGGTCCCAAACCTGCACACCAAAATAACTACATACTAATACAAGAGACAGACGGTGTAGGATACCTTCAAAAAAGCATGGAAGTGATGAATACACTGAGAGAAAACTCAGTAAGTGTTAAGGGACCACAACTCTTTTAAAACCTTCCCATAGTTGTCTTCAAGTGGAAACTCGTCAGATTCCTCAAAAGAGCTCCTGATCAGCTGGTTTGTGGTGCATGTGTTGGACTGTGCACGGCGGGCACTAACAGTTCTATCGATCAGGCCAGTAACCAGGAGGCCTGATTTGGAACGAGGCCGCTGTGGCGGTCACCTCCGGAAGCGACTTCATTTAAACTCCAGGTAATGGATCATCTATTTTGTAAATTATGTTGGCGCATTCCTAGTGAATTGTGTGTTGTAAATTCTTGATATGTTGAAAAAAGGTAGATCTTTCTTACCTGTACCTGACTGGACGCTGGAGCTCAGGGACCCAACGTCCCTGACAATTTTTTTCCGTACTGTTGTTCTCTGTTTCCTTTGTTGTAGTATAAGTTTTAGAGCAGTTTTTGTTGGCTTTGATTAACCTTGTCTGTATAAACCAATTTGGATTCCCGAGTTTAGAGAATTGTTTTCTGTTTCTTTCTGTTAGTTAAGGAGCCTGGTTCTATATATCCTCAGGATTCTTAAAAAAAGAAAAAAAGCCGGAAAGTGCGTTTTGCTTTTTGAGGAGTGATGACTAACCAGATGTTAGTCATGGTGTTCATGGGTCTCTGTACACAGTAACTCAAGACGTTGTTCGTGTTTGATGAATAATACACTGAAGAAAGATAGTAGATTATGTTTATTTCATTCTACTTTGAATATGATGGATGACACTAGTTGGTTAAGCTTGTTGGAGAATATAATGAAATCAGAGGAAGTTTAATCCAAAACAGTAAAAATATTATCTACAAAACGAAACCATATCTTACCTGGAGGTTTGATTTAGACACGTATATAGATTCTGCTTAAACAGAATACATTGGTGGAGACAAAGATTGGTGAGCACAATGATTCTCTCCATGAGGTTGTAGTTCATCTTGTGAGAGTCAATTACTCTCACAGGAAATTCTCAGAAGATTTAAAGCAGAACCCCAGTCTCCGTGGTTTTATAGACTACACAAAACACAACGAAAGTTTGCCACTACGACCCATCATATCTAGCAATTACCAATTGTTTCTGTAGTCTCATCTCACCCATCCTGGTTAAATTTTCTAGCTCCCACATTATCCACTCTGAACATTTCGTTACAAATTCAAGAACCATAATTTTCACAACAGAAAAATACTGAATTTGGACGTTGGCTTCTTCACTAAAGTACCGCTTGATGATGCATGGGATGCTTGTCCGATAAACTGCAGCCCATGAAGGGAGCACAAAAATAGTGTTAGGCTTGCCGACACTAACAATGCTCTTTTCTGTCACGTTAGAGATCACAGCCATCCTATAGACTGGTCTTCTGCTAAAACTGTCTTCCCTACTTCCAACTTTAACAGTCGCCGTCTTGTTGAATCCTCTCTAATACACAACTTTCCTTGTATGAATCTTAGTCGTGGCTTCGTCTCTGTAGATGCCTTCCTCTCCCACTACATTGTAAAATGCTCCAAACTTCAGAACACCTGTGACTTAACCTGATTCCTCATTTTTTCTTCTTCTCCCTCTTTCCCTTTCCTCTTTCATTTTTTTGTCTTTCTTCTGTCGCGTGTTTCTGTTCCTTCATTATTTATTTCATCACTTCCCCTTCCCCCCACCTCTGTGCACTTGCTCTCCCTCTGTGGGTACCTAGCTCCCTTGCAGTGCTCCCCTTTCTTTATATTTGACTGGCTCCTCTTCCTTAGTTCCCCACTTCTACTACTACTACTACTACCACTACCATTACTACTACTACTACTACCACCACTACCTCTTCCTGCGTATATATAGCCGTCCTGCTCCACTTCTGGTTAGTGTGACTTTGTAAATGGTCCAAGTCGGGCCGAAACGTCGTCGTAAGCTCCTCTCTTCTATGTGCGGGTTATTTGTGTGTGTATATATATATATCCTAGGTAATAGGTTGGTAGACAGCAACCGCCCAGGGAGGTACTACCGTCCTGCCAAGTGAGTGTAAAACGAAAGCCTGTAATAGTTTTACATGATGGTAGGATTGCTGGTGTCCTTTTTTCTGTCTCATAAACATGCAAGATTTCAGGTATGTCTTGCTACTTCTCCTTACACTTAAGTCACACTACACATACATGTACAAGCATATATATACACACCCCTCTGGGTTTTCTTCTATTTTCTTTCTAGTTCTTGTTTATTTCCTCTTACCTCCATGGGGAAGTGGAACAGAGTTCTTCCGTAAGCCATGCGTGATGTAAGAGGCAACTAAAATGCCGGGAGCAAGGGGCTAGTAACCCCTTCTCCTGTATAAATTACTAAATTTAAAAAGAGAAACTTTGGTTTTTCTTTTTGGGCCACCCTGCCTTGGTGCGATACGGCCGGTTTGTTGAAATATATATATATATATATATATATATATATATATATATATATATATATATATATATATATATATATATATATATATATATATGTCGTGCCGAATAGGCAGAACTTGCCATCTTGGCTTAAATAGCAACACTCATCTTGCCATATAGGACAAGTGAAAATTTGTGTATGCAATAATTTCGCCAAAATCATTCTGAACCTAACGAAAAAAATATATTTCACTGTGTTTGTTTAGTATTAAATTATTATAAACAAATCTAAAGTATATTTAGTTGGGTTAGGCTAAAATAAATTGTTCTTGTTATAATAAGGTTAGGTAAGTTTTCTAAGATTCTTTTGGAGCAAAACTAAAAATTTTTATATTAACATTAATGAAAAAAAATATATCTTTAAACGTATAAGAGAAAATTTTAGAAATGACTTAATTTTAAATGAGTTCTTGCTAATTGACCAGTTTTACATATTCGGCACGATATATATATATATATATATATACATATATATATATATATATATATATATATATATATATATATATATATATATATATATATATATATATATATATATATGTGTGTGTGTGTGTGTGCAAACAATCGCAGACGGGCGATCTTAACTATGCAGGACAAACCACGGGGTGGTGGAAATTCAATTCAATTCAATTCAAAGTTTATTCTCTATAAGGATTACAATGCTGAGTTTACAGAATTTGGTTATTGTGTGGTTTACATGTAGTAAAATAATGATTACAGAGTGTACCACTAGAACACCTAGCATGGCTAGGCATTTCGGGCAGACTTAGTTTAATTCTTAATTTTAAAATATTACAAATTATGAGGTAAGTTGGTATTATGGCTAAGTGACTAAATACTAGTTTGTGAGTTTAGCAATGTGAATGCTTCTGTTTTGGCACAGTACATAGTTTCAGTATTGGAGTATCACAGGATTCATTATTTTAAGATTGAGATTAATATTTTTGTTTATGGTCAAATGGGTGAGTGAGTGTAAGTGTGAACCACCAGGTGGTATTCGTGTAGTTAGTTGACGGGGTGTATCAGGGAGATAAGATGTTTTCTAATGGTAGTTTTGAAGGTGATGAATGTGTCTGCAGTTCTAGAGTTCTTAGGTAGGGTGTTCCAGATTTTAGGGCCTTTGACATACATTGAATTTTTGTAAAGGTTTAGTCGGACACGGGGAATGTCGTAGAGATGTTTGTCTCGTGTTATGCCTGTGGATTCTGGCACAACTATCAAGAAAGCGTTTTAGGTCAAGGTTGATATTGGAGTTTAAGGTCCTGTAGATGTAGATTGCACAGTAGTAAGTGTGGATGTACTGAACAGGGAGTAAGTTTAGATCTATGAAGAGTGGGGGGGGGGGTGTTGCCAGGGATGGGATTTGGTGATTATTCTTACTGCAGCTTTTTGTTGGGTTATTATTGGCTTTAGGTGTGTTGCTGCAGTTGATCCCCAAGCACAAATAGCATAGGTGAGGTATGGATAAATGAGTGGTATAGTGTGAGAAGGGCATTTTGCGGCACGTAGTATCGTATCTTGGAGAGGATCCCAACCGTTTTGGATACTTTTTTGGTTATGTGTTGGATATGGGTGCTGAAATTCAGGTTGTTGTCTAGGTATAGGCCTAGGAATTTGCCCTCATTATGTCTGGTAATTAGAATGTTGTCGATCTTAATGTTAATTTGTGCATCTCCTGCTCTGCTACCAAACATAATATAGTTGGTTTTGTCAGTGTTAAGCATAAGTTTATTGGCTGTCATCCATGTCGATATTTTGATCAGCTCCTCGTTAACAATGGTGTTGAGGGTGGCAAGATTAGGGTGAGAGATGACATAAGTCGTGTCGTCAGCAAAGAGAATGGGTTTCAGGTGTTGGGATACGTTTGGAAGATCATTGATGTATATGAGGAAGAGCAGGGGACCAAGGACACTTCCCTGCGGAAATCCAGTATCAAGTGGCCGTGTTGTTGATGCTGTGTCTTTAATGGTGACATACTGATATCTATTAGTAAGGTAAGATTTGAAATAAGCAAGCGCATGGCCTCTTATACCGTAATGGTCAAGTTTGTGGAGTAGGATGTCGTGGTCTACTGTGTCAAAAGCTTTTCTTAGGTCAATAAAAATTCCTAGTGGATATTCCTTATTTTCCAATGCTGTGTAAAGCAGATCTAGCATTTTTATGATTGCATCATTAGTGCTTTTATTTTTCCTGAATCCAAATTGGCAGGGGTTGAGTATGTTTTGTGCCGTTATAAATGAATATAGTCTCCTGTGCACGAGTTTCTCAAAGATTTTGGATAGCAATGGTAAGTTTGATATTGGCCTATAGTTGTTTAAGTCTGTAGGGTTACCACCTTTATGTATTGGTGTAACCCTTGCCATCTTGAGTAGTTTCGGGAAGGTGCTAGTTTCTAGTGACTTGTTAAAAAGTAATGAAATAGCATGCGAAAGGACATGGACCGCTCGCTTGTACAGTAATGGTGGGACATGAGACAGATTCCCTGAGTTATTTTTAAGTGACTTTATAATCTCGGTGACTTCCGTGGGCTCAGTTGGTGCAAGATAGAAGGAATTTGGGAAATTCTCATCTAGGTAGTCCCCGGCATGGGCATTGGTATGTGGGATTTTATTGGCGAGATTAGATCCTATGGTTGAGAAGAAGTCGATTATCTTGGTTTTTTTTCAGTTTGTGGGTCCCTAGAATCTGAGAGAGTGTTTTCCAGGTCTTTTTTTATATCTCGTCTAGTGTCTGTGAATCTACTGGAGTAGTATAGTTGTTTGGCTTTCTTTATTACTTTGGTGAGAACTGACGAATAGTGTTTAAGAATATCTTTGTGTATTAAGCCCTGTCTGTATTGCTTTTCATATTGGTGTTTCTTGTCAATGGATTTCAGAATGGTGCTGGTTAGCCATGGGCAACCAAGCCATTTGTTTGTGATCTGTTTCGTTTTTATAGGACAATGTTTGTTGTATAGTCTAAGTAATTTGTTAAGAAAAATGTCTGTCCAGTCATCAATACCATTGGTATGGAGAATTCTGTAGGCCAGTCAACAGTCTCTAGGTCATCTGTGAACTTCCTTATTGAGGCCTCATCATGGAGTCTAAATGAGACTTTGTTGTATTCAAGTGGTGGTTTACCAATGTTTGTCAGGAGGAAGGTAGGGTAGTGGTCTGTAGTGCTATCTGTGATTATCCCTGATTTAAGGGGGGCTAGTATATTGGTCCATATGTGGTCTATTATGGTTGCACTTGTCTCAGTGAGCCTGGTTGGTTTAGTTATTGTTGGTATGAGAAGTGTGTTGTTCATATTGTTGATGAAATCAGTTACAGACTGATCATCTAGTATGCCAAGGTTGATGTTGAAGTCTCCAGCTAAGAGAAGGTGGTGCTTATTCATTTGTCTGTTTGTTATTAGTGCCTTTAATTTCTCACTGAAATTTGGGATGTTTGTGTGAGGTATCCGGTAAATGGCACCGATTGTTATAGGTGTCTTAAGGTTTATTACAGTAAAATTAGCAAAAATGTATTCCCCATATTCATCACTAAAGCAAGTGGTGCTAATACAAGATAATTGGTTAGAGTAATAGATTGCAATACCACCCCAACTTGGTTTGGTCTGCAGTTGTGAATTGCTGTGTATCCTGGTAGAGGGTAAATATCTATTGTGTCCTGCTTAAGCCAGGTCTCAGTAAGAATAATGCAGGAGAAGTGTGTCTTTAGTGATTCAAGGAGGGCCAGGAGGTCATCATAGTGTTTGCTTAAGGACCTGATGTTGTAGTTAAGTACTGATAGACTTTTAGCATTGTTTAGGATCTTTAGCTCAAGTACTTTCACACTTCTCAGTGCGTCATCAGGAGCTGCGCAATGTTGAAAGGGAACAACCAAAGCAGGGAGAGAAGATATATATATATATATATATATATATATATATATATATATATATATATATATATATATATATATATATATAAATATACAAAACCACGGGGGGAGTCGAAAGATAGCTCTAGGCATTTCATGTTGCAATCAACACATCAAAAGCTTGCAGTGTTGCAGAAATGAGGAATTCCAGGCAAATTCGTTCAAGGAACTTTTTTTTTTTTTTTTTTTTGCTCGAATGAGGTAGGGAGGAGACGCTAAGTGTCCCAGGCATAATAGTGCCCAGTGCCAGAAAGATTGAACATTAAAACATTAGAAGACAGCCAACCTACAAGCACTGATAATGAAATTATGACCAAGCGACCGTAACATAGGTGAAATGGTGATTATAAAAAATTCGGTTGTCTTAGGAAAATTCCGTACATTTAGAAAATGGGTCTACGGCTGACTCACTCATAAATAAAGGAAGACATCTGTAGTTTATCCCTAGGAAGACGGTCATATTTAATCTATCCCACAAGATTATTGGGCAGATGCTGGTCTAACCATCAATAACAAACAGGAAAACAGACCCCTGATTCCTCGGTGTGGAACTACAACACTTGTGACAATCCATAGCATTCGTATAGGAATCCGGTTTTAAGCTACGCATGGTAGCTTCAGTTATAAAGAAATAGTTTGAAAAATCCTCCACTATTATTACATAATGAATGTTTATCATGTTTAAGAAGTAGCGATTCTAAAATATCTCTTCCAAGCCATGAAGTACAAGGAAATAAGACTTTGGCTTCCAACCAATTTGAGAGATTGTTGCAAACTCAGATGTGGTTGAATATCGCATTTGATTCCTGAGCTGTTCATATTGACGATTGGTGTTATTACGAACACAGGTGTAGATATGGCTTGCACACTTGCCGTAATGAGATTACCACTTGGGAACGAGCAAAAGACAGCAGCGAATAACCGAATTATATTTCCTTCATCAAAACAAGCTGGTATTTACAGTGTATTATAGCCTATGCATAATATTTACACTATGTATAATAAGGCAAAAGCAAGCATAAGACACAGTGAATGAAGCAAATGCAAGCACAAGACACAGTGAACTTTGAGCGACCAGCAGTGAAGGCAAGTCTGCCATGGTTGTTTCACGAGTGTACCACATCGCTTCGTAGCTTTGGCAGGCTTCCTTATGATTTGCTGGTTGAATTGAGGTACTGGTATAACGACGGGGCCTCTTTGATCTTTAAACTTTTAGCACCTGGTTCACTGGTCGGGAGGCAGCCTATATGGGTACGTGATATACACCAAATAAAATGTAACATACTCTTAGCATGCCACAGTTGTTGTTATTCTAACATCTAGACGTTTGCCTGTCTGTCCCACGTGAGATAAGTTGCAGCCATTGCACCCAATCCTGTAAACACCACCAACACAGTATTGCAGGGAATTCTTGATCAGCATACACTTAACAGTCCGTGAATTCTTAAAAACAACTTGTATATTAAGTATTATTAGGACATTTGGAGATAAATTCTCATTTTATGAAAGGAGCAGTACATTCTTGATCTGAGTAGTTATTCTAGGTTCAGTGCTATTACAGGTTTTCCTAGTTGCTAGCAAATCCGTCTCTACAAGCTCCTTAGGGTTATGTAATTTCATAGCAGTATAAAAGATTTTCCTAATTTCCTCATCAAGAAACTCTGGGCTGCATACTCGGTAAGCTCTTAAAAACATAGTGAGAAAGACACTCCTTTTTACTGTTGTTTCATGTTTAGAATAGTAGTGGATATATGAACACATATTAGTGGCCTTCCTGTATACTGCAAACTTAAACATATTAACATTCAAGCAAAAAACGTTTCCCTGAACAATTTTGCTGGTACTTTCTTGTTTCTGCAACATTGTAAGCTCTTGATATGTTTATTGTAACATATCAAAGTTGTTTTGCATCTTGTGTCGCCTGTTCACAATTTTATATATATATATATATATATATATATATATATATATATATATATATATATATATATATATATATATATATATATGTCGTGCCGAATAGGCAGAACTTGCGATCTTGGCTTAAATAGCAACGCTCATCTTGCCATATAGGACAAGCGAAAATTTGTATATGCAATAATTTCGCCAAAATCAATCTGAACCTAACTAAAAAAATATATTTCACTGTGTTTGTTTAGTATTAAATTACTGTAAACAAATCTAAAATATATTTAGTTGGGTTAGGCTAAAATAAATTGCTCTTGTTATAATAAGGTTAGGTAAGTTTTCTAAGTTTCTTCTGGTGCAAAATTAAAAATTTTTACATTAACATTAATGAAAAAAATATATCTTTAAACGAATAAGAGAAAATTTTGGAAAGGACTTAATTTTAAATGAGTTCTTGGTAATTGACCAGTTTTACATATTCGGCACGACACATATAAATACATGTATACATATATATATGTATATATATGTATATATATATATATATATATATATATATATATATATATATATATATATATATATATAAAGACACTTGACCTGTTGTATATGCGTGTGTGTGTGTGTGTGTGTGAACACACTTCTCTCAGGGTTTAGCATTTTCCCATAATTATAACAGTACTAATAACTAAGACTGACACAGTCTCTGTGCTATTACTTGCTTAAATTTTGTGCTATACGTCAAATCTTATTGTTTAAATTTGGTTTAATACCATTTTTACTATGTATCCCTTTTATATTTTTGTATGATTATTATTTGTTTAGTCTCTATATAATGTTTTAGAATAATTCTTTGCATACCTGTATTTTGCACTGCCTTTGATAAGTTTTCTTATTACGTCCAGTGCAATACTGAATCCTAACAGCTGTGCAACACTGAATTACTACTTGTCGCATAGGAAGAGTTCGCTTGAGAGGCGGCGAAGCAGTTAATTAGTGACACAGCTAGAAGGTAAAGATACAAATGACTTACAAGGATGTCAGGAAGTATGTCTTCAGCCTCATGGTTGGAAGGAAGGGTAATGAATTCGACGAAGGAGTGGTAAAGGCAGGCATCACATGTAGCTTTGACAGAAGGCATGACAGGATCCTCGGAGCTACGACGGGATAAATTTGTCAAGCGATAAATTGAGAAGTAGGGCCAGGAAATAAGATTTAACCAACCACATATAGGTAAGTAGTTATAAGTACATACACACACACACACACACACACACACACACACACACACACACACACACACACACACACACACACACACACAGATTAAGGGAAATCGGCCTGACCACACTGGAGGACAGGAGGGTCAGGGGAGACATGATAACGACATATAAAATACTGCGTGGAATAGACAAGGTGGACAAAGACAGGATGTTCCAGGGAGGGGACACAGAAACAAGAGGCCACAATTGGAAGTTGAAGACACAAATGAGTCAGAGAGATAGTAGGAAGTATTTCTTCAGTCATAGAGTTGTAAGGCAGTGGAATAGCCTAGAAAATGACGTAGTGGAGGCAGGAACCATACACAGTTTTAAGACGAGGTTTGATAAAGATCATGGAGCGGGGAGAGAGAGGGCCTAGTAGCAACCGGTGAAGAGGCGGGGCCAGGAGCTAGGACTCGACCCCTGCAACCACAAATAGGTGAGTACACACACACACACACACACCAAGAGCTAAGACTCGGCCCCTGCAACCACAAATAGTTGAGTACACACACACACACACACACACACACTACAGGTGTAATTCTTGGAAGATTTTGAGATATTGCGTAGTTGTAGTGAATGTCTTTCCCGTGATATATTGCTGATCGTTACCTGCAACCAACAGTAGCTAGAAGCTGCAGCAGAAAATGAAGGCTCCAGCAGACAACACTAGTGACGACTCTAGCAGACAACACTAGTGAAGTCTCCAGCAGACAGCACTAGTGAAAGCTCCAGCAGACAGCACTAGCGAAAGCTCCAACACACAACACTGGTGATGACTCCAGCAAACAACACTAGTGATGACTCCAGCAGACAGCACTAGTGATGACTCCAGCAGGCAGCACTAGTGATGATTACAGCAGACAGCACTAGTGATTCCAGCAGGCAGCACTAGTGATGACTCCAGCAGGCAGCACTAGTGAAGGCACCAGCAGACAGCACTAGTGAAGGCACCAGCAGACAGCACTAGTGAAGGCTGCAGCAGACAGCACTAGTGAAGGCTCCAGTAGACAGCACTAGTGAAGGATCCAGCAGACAGCACTAGTGAAAGCTCCAGCAGACAGCACTAGCGAAAGCTCCAGCAGACAACACTGGTGATGACTCCAGCAAACAACACTAGTGATGACTCCAGCAGACAGCACTAGTGATGACTCCAGCAGGCAGCACTAGTGATGATTACAGCAGACAGCACTAGTGATGACTCCAGCAGGCAGCACTAGTGAAGGCACCAGCAGACAGCACTAGTGATGGCACCAGCAGACAGCACTAGTGAAGGCTGCAGCAGACAGCACTAGTGAAGGCTCCAGTAGACAGCACTAGTGAAGGATCCAGCAGACAGCACTAGTGATGACTCCAGCAGACAGCACTAGTGAAGGCTCCACCAGACAGCACTAGAGATGACTCCAGCAGGCAGCACTAGTGAAGGCTCCGGCAGACTGTATTAGTGGTAACTCCAGCGGACAGTACTAGTGAAGGCTCCAGCAGACAGCACTAGTGAAGGTTCCGGCAGACAACGCTAGTGATGAGTCCAGCAGACAACATTAGTGAAGGCTCTAGCAGACACCACTATTGAAAGCCCCAACAGACAGCACTAGTGATGAGTCTAGCAGACAGCACTAGTGAAAGCTCCAGCAGACAGCACTAGTGAAGGCTCCAGTAGACAGTACTAGTGAAGGCTCCAGCAGGCAGCACTATTGAAAGCTTCAGCAGACAGCACTAGTGAAAGCTTCAGCAGACAGCACTAGTGAAAGCTCTAGCAAACAGCACTAGTGAAGGCTCCAGCAGACAGCACTAGTGATGACTCCAGCAGACAGCACTAGTGAAGGCTCCAGCAGACAGCACTAGTGATGACTCCAGCAGACAGCACTAGTGAAGGCTCCAGCAGACAGCACTAGTGAAGGCTCCAGCAGACAGCGCTAGTGTTGACTCCAGACAGCAGTAGTGATGGCTCCAGCAGACAGCAGTAGTGAAGGTTCAAGCAACACTAGTGAAGGATCAAGCAACACTAATGAAGGATCAAGCAACACTAGTGAAGGTTCAAGCAACACTAGTGAAGGATCAAGCAACACTGGCGAAGGTTCAATCAACACTAGTGAAGGATCAAGCAACACTAGTGAAGGATCAAGCAACACTAGTGAAGGATCAAGCAACACTAGTGAAAGTTCAAGCAACACTAGTGAAACTTCGAGCAACACTAGTGAAAGTTCGCGCAACACTAGTGAAGGTTCGAGCAACGCTAGTGAAGGCTCAAGCAACACTAGTGAAGGATCAAGCAACACTAGTGAAAGTTCAAGCAACAGTAGTGAAGGTTCAAACAACGCTAGTGAAGGTTCAAGCAACACTAGTGACGGTTCAAGCAACGCTAGTGAAGGTTCAAGCAACGCTAGTGAAGGTTCATGCAACACTAGTGGAGGCTCCAACAACACTAGTGAAGGTTCAAGGAACTCTAGTGAAGGTTCAAGCAACACTAGTGAAGGCTCCAACAACACTAGTTAAGGCTCAAGCAACACTAGTGAAGGCTCCACCAACACTAGTGAAGGTTCAAGCAACACTAGTAAAGGCTCCAACAACACTAGTGAAGGTTCAAGCAACACTAGTGAAGGCTCCAACAACACTAGTGAAGGTTCAAGCAACACTAGTGAAGGCTTCAACAAAGCTATTGAAGGCTCCAACAACACTAGTGAAGGTTCAAGCAACACTAGTGAAGGCTCCAACAAAACTAGTGAAGGCTCCAACAACACTAGTGAAGGTTCAAGCAACACTAGTGAAGGCTCCAACAACACTAGTGAAGGCTCCAACAATACTAGTGAAGGTTCAAGCAACACTAGTGAAGGCTCCAACAACACTAGTGAAGGCTCCAACAACACTAGTGAAGGCTCCAACAATACTAGTGAAGGCTCCAACAACACTAGTGAAGGCTCCAACAACACTAGTGAAGGCTCCAACAACACTAGTGAAGGCTCCAACAACACTAGTCAGGGCTAAAACAACACTAGTGAAGGCTCCAACAATACTAGTGAATGTTCAAGCAACACTAGTGAAGGCTCCAACAACAGTAGTGAAGGCTCCAACAACACTAGTCAGGGCTAAAACAACACCAGAAAGAGGCTCTAACATCATCATGGGTGTTGCTTGTGTGTTTGAGCCTCTCAAATGTAGATGACATTTCCGCAGAATTATCACTAATGTTTTGATGAGCCGCTGTCGTTACATATTTCATCCTCCCATAACTGTTTCAATGCCGTCAAATCCTGGGCCGTTGACGGGACTGTCACGTCTGTCCTCCCTCACACATCGATTCGATTGAAATAATTGCTACTGAAAATTTGACCGTGGAAAAAACAAACCAATTATTATGGTTTTTTAATTCAAATAAAAAAACATTTGAACCACGGTATGAGTGGGAACTGAACTCGCGGCAAGCGAGTCGAAAAACTCCAGGCCAGCACCTGAGCTACTGGGCCAGCTGACTACAATAAGATTCGTCCAACTAGGTATATATATACACCACAGGGAGGTTAGCATATTCACCACTGTGACCATAGATGCAAGTTTTTATAGATGAATCTCCCTCCTCGCTGGCGGGAGATTCATCTGTGAAAACTTGTATTTGTTGTCACTGTGGTGGCCCATGCTAACCTCCCTATGGTGTATAAATATACCTAGTTGGATGACTCTCATTGTAGCCAGCTGGCCAATTGGCTTGCACACTAGCCTGGAGTTTTACGACTCACATGCCGGGGGTTCCATCCCCACCCGTTCCGTGGTTTTGTTGCAATCGTTTCATTACGATTTCGTGAGTCTATAAAAATGATTGCTACGGATGCTAGAGCAGATCAAATATTATAGAACGATCCATTGCTATACATAGGCTGATGAAATAAGCTTCCATAAGTGACTGAAAGAAGTGTATTATAAATATCTGATCGAGTGATTACCAGAACAATTAAACTCTAAGTTAATATCATTTAAACTCACTTAGAAATAGTAATTATAGTATTTTCGTGAAAGAATATGTTGCACGGAATGGCATAACAGATGATAAAAATAGACAAGACTATAAAAAGTATATTAATCTTAAACAGTTTTCAGATTAATTAAGTGTGATATTCCAAGGAATATATAAATATAAATGTTAACTACTGGGTCACCTTTTGGTCATCTAGCATCATTCCAGAGTTACTTATTTTCTTTAGGTTAAACAGCGGCACACATCTGATACACTAAACTTTTCCTTCCTGAACTCAGTGTAACACTCTTAGTTTACCTGAAACTGACATAATTCGTACTATCATATAATTCTTTTACCAATGAAACACGTTCTACATTTAAATTAATATTGTAAACACCTTGTTACAGTTCTTACACTCTTACATATACCACTAACAATTTTTCTAAAGTTTCTTAATTAGTAGAATCTTTTATACCTCTGGATGTAATATTGCATTTCGTCAACCTAATGCATTTCGAAGTAATCTGCTTCATGTTTCTCATCCTGCTATGGATACTTAAAGTGCTTATAATTTTTCTGTTCCTGGTGGTGGTAGTAATTCCTGCTCCTCTTGCATCCTTTAATACGTTGCTGAAGATTTTCGCTTCCTTGACGACAGACTTAAAGACTACAGAATTATTCTCGCCTTCGGACAATAACAGTTCTTTCCTGCAATGCTAAGGACCATTACTATCCCATAAACTGGTCTTCTTCCAAAGTTACCTCTCTTTGTTTGAAGCTTCACAGACGGCGTCTTGTTAAATCGGTCCTAATAAACCATCCCTGACCAGAATGTTAGCCCCTTCTGAAGATGCTTGCGTCTCCCAGTGCAGTGTCAAACGCCTAAATATTTAAAACACACGTGACTTGACGTGACCTTTGCTGTCTGCTTATCTCCCACTGTCTTCGTCTTATTTCTGCTGTACACCATTCCCTTACTAAATCCACAGGTTGAAAATGGTCCAAAAGGTCTCGAATCGACATATGTTTTTTTTTCTTTTTTCGACTGGGGATTTTGTCATATATGGACCACAGCCTGAGGTGGAAAACCTTGAAGGTACCAGTTGATTTGTTGTGTTCCTGTAAGGATATTTAAGCATGATAATTATTAATAATTCTTTGTATATATTAAACTTACCTCCTCTTTCGGGGGTGTTAATAATACAGTGTGAAGTCATATATGTCGCTGGAGGGAATGAGCGTATAAGCTAGTGGTTCTGTGCAGGGAGAGGCTGGCATGTTAACCAAAGTTATGTTAATCGGATGTGTTTGATGTTTATCATATGGACATAAATGCAAAATAAAATTACTGTTATTTTTATTATTTAGCTGAAGCAAGGAAGAAGAAGACTTAGAAGAACAAAGGGATGTGTGGATGTATATAGTAAAATAAGAAATATAATACAAATGATATCATATAGTGTTTATGAAGTGTTTAAAAAATCTGTAAAAATATAGTGGAAATCTTCTTTAAATACAGATACTGCGGAGAAAATGACTAAACGATTCTAAAGACGATGATATAGAGTGCAAGAAGAGCGAAGCAAGAGATGAAAAGAATAGAATAAATAAATGTATAACAGAAGTAATGAACAATATCGAAGGATCAGAGAAGGATTAACGCAAGAGTCTGAACGAGGATAAGAGAAGAAAAATGGCAATAGAATGTAAAACGAAATGAAATGGGTGATTGGGAGAATTAAATAAGAACTAGGAGGTATGGAGACACAGCTGACACGCAGAATGTGAAGAGAATCGAAACTCTATAAAATATGCACCAAGGCACACATGTCGGCAGGTTTTAAAAGATGTTGTTGTGTGTTGTGTGAAGGTGGTGGTGGTAGGTGCAGCTGCGTCTGCCACCTCTAACACCTCTTCCAGCGACACCTGCCTTCTCTTGTATTTATTATGATTGTATTCTTCAATCCACTGAGGACTTCAGCAGACAGGACTAGTGAAGACTCCACAGACTGCACTGTCAAAGACTCCAGCAGACAGTACTAGTAATGGCTCTGGGAGTATTATGCTCTTATCAGAAAAAAAAAATATATAAAAGTACCAACAGGAAATTAAAAAAATCTGTCCTAGTCCTCAATAGTATGAATGATGCTTATATTGAACCATTGGGAAAATATCAGTGAATGGCGCCTTTCTGTCGACAGCATTCGTTATAATAAGTGAAATTGTGTAACTGAAAGCTTTATATTAAAGAGTATGATAGTTGACCACAACAGCATGTGCCTCACGTGAGGGAAGGAGAGGCAGTTCCTGCGCAAGCTCTACACTCGCTCGCTCCCTGATTCGCTGCCTCGCTGCTGGCTCTTACCAATCAAAAATCCTGAACATTTTATTTTAAGATTCTGATTGGCTGAGTCATTCATCGTTTTGCCCCATCCTTCAAGTCCAGAGATATAACATATTCCAGAAAACAGAGAGAGTCGTTTTAGTTTTTTGTTTTATTTAATTGCAACATCATAACTTCTGTATGGAATATATTAAAAGACTGGCTGGTGTGTGGAGGTATGGGAGAGTGAGGGTGTGTGTGTGTGTGTGTGTGTGTGTGTGTGTGAGGGTGTGTGGGGCGGCGGGTGGTAGGTATAAGGTGTGTGTGTGAGAGCAACAGCAGTCAGTGTTGTGCTGCCTGTGTGGCTGCTCAAGTGTGGCTGCTGTCTGCTTTTACATCAGCGCCACACTAGTCCCACATCAGTCATACACCCGCTCTACACCTGTTATCAGTGCTAAGTGAGCCAGTAGAGCCACTTCCGCAGTGTGTACATTGCCAGTGGGGCCGCTCTTCTTCGCCCCATAAAACACTCGCCTGTAAGAATTTCGACATATCAATATAAATATGAACATTAAACACGATGGCTTTCTATATAGTGTACAAAAACACAGAACATTTCACAGACACGAGAATCGGAAAAAAAACCAGTTAGCTGAAGGTTGCAAACGAATGTAGATCTGAGTTTGACAGGGAAGTGAAAAAAGGTGTTTTTGTTATTCATACAGACGTGTGGCATGATTTTAAATGTTATCAAAGGATGTTGTGTGCATGTAGAATATATGTGAGGTTGTATGCTGGCTTGGTCACGTGGTCAGCGGTGGCTTAATCACACTTAACAGATTTTAGCTTCATTAATCCTATCATACCCATTCTTAAAATTTTGCGTAAGTCTATTTCCACCACTTTCTCATCGAGATTGTTGCACTTTCTGACTACCTTTATCTTGAAGGAATATTCTCTGTCATTGCTATGGCTAATATATTTCTTTAGCTTTCATTTATACCACTCTCCTTCGTGATCATCACTTTTCAGTCTGTCTGTCCGTTTTACCAAGTCTCTGAGTAAAGAACATCAAAGCACAATACCGTGACTGGAACAGAAATAACCCGCACATAGAAGAGAGGAACTTGCGACGTCGTAAGCTCCTCTCTCCTATGTGCGGGTTATTTGTGTAAAGTCTATGAGTATCTTATACCTTGCAATCATATCTATCTGATCCTTCTGTTCTCTATTGTCGTTCGATTCATTCCTTTCGTTTCCTCATTGCTGAATCTTGTCAACTCTGGGCTCGGTCTTGCATCGAGCCTGAAGACTTTCTTTAGATTTTGAACATTCTTGATCAGACATTGGTTCTACTGTGGCACTACACTAGTATAGTCCTATTTGATTATAAATTAAAGTTCCCGAAAGCCGTTTTTAGCTAATAGAATGTGCTACACCGCGCGGCTTTTAACTCAGTAGTAGAGCGTTCAGATTACAATAGAAGAATCAGGGCTAGATCCAGGGGCGGGTAGAGACATTGACCATTTTCCTCACGAATGATGCCCTTTTTCACATAGTAAAGAAGTACATTTTTAATCAGATGACTGTTGTAGGTCGTGTTCTAAGTGGGAAGGGAAAGGGAGGCTGGGGAAATGGAGAGTACACCATGCAGAGGACTAGTCTCTTAAGTCTCCGAAAAAATAACTGATGAAGGTTAATAGGTTTAAGTTTGTAAATTTAACTAATCAAAAGAAAAGCTATTTGAATAACGAGCACCTTCGGTGAAATGCTTATTTCCATGTCTATCTTGTATGAAGACTGCTGTTTTATATATCTTAAGCTGTACTCCATTACATGGTAGCGCTAATATATGACTTGAGTCATATATTGGCTGGTGCCACCGCGCTACTTTACTCTGAAAAAACTTAACCCTATTTCTCCTGTTGCTGCCCATGCAACATTGCACAGCTCCTAATGACGCAGTGAGAAGTGTGAAAGTACTCAAGATAAAGAGTTCCACCCCCGTGGCTTGTATTGCAAATATATATATATATATTATATATATATATATATATATATATATATATATATATATATATATATATATATATATATATATATATATATATGTCGTGCCGAATATGTAAAACTGGTCAATTAGCAATAACTCATTTAAAATTAAGTCCTTTCCAAAATTTTCTCTTATACGTTTAAAGATATATTTTTTTCCTTAATGTTAATGCAATTTTTTTTAATTTTGCACCAAAAGAAACTTAGAAAACTTACCTAACCTTGTTTTAACAAGAGCAATTTATTTTAGCCTAACCCAACTAAATATATTTTAGATTTGTTTACAGTAATTTAATACTAAACAAACACAATGAAATATATTTTTTTCGTTAGGTTCAGAACGATTTTGGCGAAATTATTGCATACACAAATTTTCGCTCGTCCTGTATGGCAAGATGAACATTGCTATTTAAGCCAAGATCGCAAGTTCTGCCTATTCGGCACGACAAATATATATATATATATATATATATATATATATATATATATATATATATATATATATATATATATATATATTTATATATTTATATATATAATCACAATATGCAGAACCACCACTGTAAAAAAATAGCGAAATTCCAAGCGCTTTCGTGACTTCTAACATTATCAAGGAACTATAAAAATAAAAGGTTAACAGGAAGGCATGTAAGGACGAGACTGCAACTCGCTGCCACCCCCCAAACAACACCTGATGTTTTATGATGTTGGAAGGTAGTCAGTGGTCCGTGAAACACAGCTTATATTCTACCCAAAAATATGTCTAATGTATCTTAAATTCTTCTCATATTTTATTAATTATAAATGAAGGGTTTAGGATGCTGATGAACCATAAACCACGAGAGGAGTGACTTGGAACCAGCAGAGAAAACTTGCCAACAAGACGTTTACCAAAAATTCAAACATGACAAAAATTAATATACAGTGGAGGGAAGAAAAATTATCTTTAAGACTGGAGATATTAGACAAAAGAAAAGCTGAAATTTCTCTTTTTTTCATATTTGCTCACTGTTGACTATGTGAAAGACAAATCGCAAAGAATTAAGGATGACTACAATAACAAAAACTTGGAGAAAGAAATGCAGGAGATAATGCTAAAATCCAGAGAGCGGAGATGGACACTTAGCTGCAGTAGGAGCAGTCAGTGGTAATGCAAGAAATTATACAAAATCCATAGAGGAAGTTAATAAGTTATTATTGGATATCGACAACATTTAAATAGACCCAAATTAGATAGCGTCTTGTCAATTAAAAAATGACTACGTATAGTACCAGTATGAAAAAAAATTGACATATGACCTTTTGAAATATAGCGTCTGTCTCAACGACAGTCGTTTATTGGAAAAAGAAATTGGAAAAATAACATACCAGCCAAAAAACTACTTACTAGCAGACTATTTATTTTTGTAATCAGCGAATTCTTATTTATCAAATTCGTTAAGACGTAAGGATAGTTATAAATATTCATGAAAAAAGATGGATGGGCAGATTACATCTAATTTCATATTCTTAGAAAACATTCAATAGAGTTCCTCAGTGAAGACTAATCTGTTAATTACAAGCAACAAAGGGACTGAGAACCAAACTGTTGTAGTCGACGAGAGATTTACCACTTGCAAGGAACATTCAAGCAGTAATATAACTTTTGTGTAATAATGTTGGTGGAATTACCTGTAATATGTCAAGTAAAAGGACACGTGCAACTAATGTGGCATTTTATTCCGGCAACGTTTCGCTCTCCAGGAGTTTTGTCAAGACAACATAAGCATGTATACATAGGGTATATACAGATAACTGGAGGTGAAAGGGCTAACCATTGCAGGAGGCCTACTGGCCTATCATATTATAAGTGGTAATAGTAGTACTAGTAGTAGTAGTAGTAGTAGCAGCAGCAGCAGTAGTAGCAGTAGCAGCAGTAGTAGCAGTGGTGCTGGTGATGGGTAGTAGTTCTGTGCTATCATTATTCTCTTTCACCTCACGTTGTTACATATAATGAAAATGAGAAAATATCAGCAGGCTACATAAAGAATATGGATGGTGATAAATTATAACCAAATGTTAGACGAATTAAAAGATTCAGAAATTGTCAAAAGATTTTCACCGGATGATCATACTGCATGGGAGGGAGCCAACATGTGCTGCATGGGAGGGAGCCAACATAGTCTGCTGCATAGGAGGGACCCAACATGTGCTGCATGAGAGGGAGCCAACATGTGCTGCATTGGAGGGAACAAACATGTGCTGCATGGGAGGGAACCAACATATGCTGCATGGGAAGGAACCAACACGTGCTGCATGGGAGGGAACCAACATATGCTGCATGGGAGGGAAGCAACATGTGCTGCATGGGAGGGAAGCAACATGTGCTGCATGGAAGGGAGCCAACATGTGCTGCATGGGAGGGAGCCAACATGTGCTGCATGGGAGGGAGCCAACACCTGTCAACATGAGTGGGGGTCACTGTACCGGGGTTGACATTTGCAGACTTGTTCATGTATTTTTCAGATGTACCACAATACTGTTGGTAGTCCATGATGACCCTTGTCTGTTGTGTCTGTGTGTGTCTTGTGTCTGGCTGTTGTGCCTGGCTGTTGTGTCAGGCTGTTGTGTCTGGCTGTTGTGCCTGGCTGTTGTGGCTGGCTGTTGTGCCTCGCTGTTGTGGCTGGCTGTTGTGCCTGGCTGTTGTGTCTCGCTGTTGTGCTTGGCTGTTGTGTCTGGTTGTTGTGCGTAGCTGTTGTGTCTGGATGTTGTGCCTGGCTGTTGTGTCTGGATGTTGTGCCTGGCTGTTGTGTCTGGATGTTGTGTCTGGCTGTTGTGTCTGGCTGTTGTGCCTGGCTGTTGTGTCTGGTTGTTGTGCGTAGCTGTTGTGTCTGGTTGTTGTGCGTAGCTGTTGTGTCTGGATGTTGTGCCTGGCTGTTGTGTCTGGATGTTGTGCCTGGCTGCTGTGTCTGGATGTTGTGCCTGGCTGTTGTGTCTGGATGTTGTGCCTGGCTGTTGTGCCTGGCTGTTGTGTCTGGATATTGTGTGTGGATGTTGTGCCTGGCTTTTGTGTCTGGATGTTGTGCCTGGCTGTTGTGCCTGGCTGTTGTCTGGCTGTTGTGTCTGGCTGTTGTGTCTGGCTATTGTGTCAGGGTGTTGTGTCTGGATATTGTGTCAGGCTGTTGTTCCTGGCTGTTGTGCCTGGCTGTTGTGCCTGGTTGTTGTGTGTGGCTGTTGTGTCTGGTTGTTGTGCCTGGCTGTTGTGTCTGGTTGTTGTGCCTGGCTGTTGTGTCTGGTTGTTGTGCCTGGCTGTTGTGTCTGGCTGTTGTGCCTAGCTGTTGTGTCTGGCTGTTGTGCCTGGCAGTTGTGCCTGGCTGTTGTGTCTGGCTGTTGTGCCTGGCTGTTGTGCCTGGCTGTTGTGTCTGGTTGTGTCTGGCTGTTGTGCCTGGCTGTTGTGTCTGGCTTTTGTGCCTGGCTGTTGTGTCTAGCTGTTGTGCCTGGCTGTTGTGTCTGTTGTGTCTGGTTGCTGTGTCTGGCTGTTGTGTCTAGCTGTTGTGTCTGGCTGTTGTGCCTGGCTGTTGTGTCTGACTGTTGTGTCTGTTGTGTCTGACTGTTGTGTCTGGCTGTTGTGCCTGCTGTTGTGGCTGGCTGTTGTGCCTGGCTGTTGTGTCTGGCTGTTGTGTCTGGATGTTGTGCCTGGCTGTTGTGTCTGGATGTTGTGTCTGGCTGTTGTGTCTGGATGTTGTGCCTGGCTGCTGTGTCTGGATGTTGTGCCTGGCTGTTGTGCCTGGCTGTTGTGCCTGGCTGTTGTGTCTGGCTGTTGTGTCTGGATATTGTGTCTGGATGTTGTGCCTGGCTTTTGTGTCTGGATGTTGTGCCTGGCTGTTGTGCCTGGCTGTTGTCTGGCTGTTGTGTCTGGCTGTTGTGTCTGGCTATTGTGTCAGGCTGTTGTGTCTGGCTATTGTGTCAGGCTGTTGTTCCTGGCTGTTGTGCCTGGCTGTTGTGCCTGGTTGTTGTGTGTGGCTGTTGTGTCTGGTTGTTGCGCCTGGCTGTTGTGTCTGGCTGTTGTGCCTGGCTGTTGTGTCAGTGTGTTGTGCCTGGCTGTTGTGTCTGGCTGTTGTGCCTAGCTGTTGTGTCTGGCTGTTGTGCCTGGCAGTTGTGCCTGGTTGTTGTGTCTGGCTGCTGTGTCTGGCTGTTGTGCCTGGCTGTTGTGTCTGGCTTTTGTGTCTGGCTTTTGTGTCTGTTGTGTCTGGTTGCTGTGTCTGGCTGTTGTGTCTAGCTGTTGTGTCTGGCTGCTGTGCCTGGCTGTTGTGTCTGACTGTTGTGTCTGTTGTGTCTGACTGTTGTGTCTGGCTGTTGTGCCTGCTGTTGTGGCTGGCTGTTGTGCCTGGCTGTTATGTCTGGCTGTTGTGTCTGGCTGTTGTGCCTCTCTGCTGTGTTTGGCTGTTGTGTCTGGCTGTTGTACCTGGCTGTTATGTCTGGCTGCTGTGTACTTGTTGTGTCTGGGTGTTGTACCTGGCTATTATGTCTGGCTGCTGTGTACTTGTTGTGTCTGGCTGTTGTGTCTGGCTGTTATGTCTGGCTGCTGTGTGCTTGGTGTGTCTGGATGTTTTATCTTGCTTTTGTCTTTGACTGTTGTGCTTGGATGATGTGTTGGTCGTGTATGGCTTGTGTGAATGCGTTGTGTTTGACTTTTGTGTCTCTTGTGTTTATTGTGCCTGTGTCTTACTGTTGTGTTTGTCTGTGGTGGTTATGGTTGTATGTTCTGTCTGTTGTCAATGGATTGGTTGTTGTGTCAGCAGATCTGCAGAGAGAGAATGAAAGCTTCCAGGGATGAGAAAGAGTGTGAGAGAATACACCAGCAGGTGCAGAAGCTCAGCTTTTGGAGGAGCACCATCCATCCCCCCCAATAACCCATCCCCCCTCAAACCCTAGCCCCCGTTCCCAGTCAAACACAGTAATTCAAAACAATCCATACACTGCACTTCTTCCTATAACCACAGTACTAAGCCCTCCCAGTACGAGAACCTTCATCACAACTCCTCCTCACCTCACCCCCCCTATCCCCCTACATCCCCAACCACCCATTCAATCTTACTTACCTTCATGCTCCTTTTCCTTTGCAGTGCAAATAAACCAGCCATAGCATTTGCAGGGACAAAGCTGACAGAGATAACAGTTGCAGTTTTCCCAGTTAGATATCAGATTATGAGGAAAAACAGAGGTGTAGTGCTGCCTATCAGAAACTGGTGGAACTTGAGATGAGAGGAATAAACAGAGAGGGGCACACTCAAGACCTGGGGCTCGAGGATGATGATAGTCATATACAGCCCTCCACTAAACAGCAGGCCAAGGAAAGAATACAGTGACAACAGAGCGATGGTGGGCACAATAGCAGAGGTGGCAAGAATAGCCCCACATAAGCTAAAGAAAGATACTTTTCATGGGAGACTTTAACCAGAAGGAAATAGACTTTGAGAACCTGAACCTACAATGGGGAGCAGAAATGTGGAAATCTAAGATGCTAGAGATGTTAATAAACGCTTCATGCGCCAACATATGCACACAAGCAGACGGGATGGAACTAGCAAGACTAAACTTATTTTCCTGCTGAGTGATTCTGACTTAGGATACATTGATTAAGAGAGCTTCCCCGGTGCCAGTGACCTGGAATTTTAAATATCTTGTGGAAGTAAACTTGGAGAGATGGCACAGGAAGCATGAGAGAAGCCAGACTTCAAAAGTGGAGGCTACATAAGCATGAGGCAATTCCTGAATGAGGTGCAGTGGGAAAGGAAACTGGAAGAGAAGACATTAATTAAGATGGAGTATGTGGCTGGAAAGTGCCAATAGGTTGAGGGGAAATTCATATTTATGAGCAAAAGATGCAACGACAGGAACAAAGCTCATGGTTCACCCGGAGGTGAAGAGAGACGAAACTCAAAGGCGCTAGAGCATGGCGGGAAAAAAAGGAGACAAAAAAGAAAATACAGAAAAACAAGTAGTGAGCAGAAGAGTCACGAGTGAATATGCATTAGTAAATAAAAGCTCAATGGGAATTTGAGTTCCTCCATCATCAGAGAACAAAAAATAAAATCCTACACAGTCAAATTTGTATAAAGAAAACTAAAGGATTTGGGGTAAAAAGAAAGGAGGTGCATACATGGAAAATGGCAAGGAAGTTTATGATAAAATTTACAGGAGTGGGAGACATTGTAAAACAGAGACATACCAGATGTCAGTGGAAGTTGACAACAGCGGGAAAACCCGGAAACAAATTAAAGCAATGGAAAAGTTTGAGAAACCTCTCAAAAAAACTGAACACAAAACTAGAAATGGGACCAACCAGCAAGCCTCCATGGATAGTGATAGTAGTTGACCTGTAGTGAATCTTGGGAAAGTAGCTGGAGACGGCGCAGTTGGCAGAACATTATAAAGGTGCTAACGGCTAACAGTGTCGTCATATATAATCGAAGAAATAATCGGAAGGCCCAGAGGTACACACTGGTATTATTGACATTAATACTAGATATTGTAATGAAGTGAATGTAGAGAAGGGAAGGGAACAGTTGCCAGAGAAAATCATGGATTTAAGGATGGTGTATCCTGTCTCATGTAACTTGCAGGTTTACGATAGGATTACAAGATAAAACAGGAAATGTAGGCTTGGGTGGAATTTATTTACTCTCAAAGGTTCCTTCTGATAAATAATGCACAGGATTTTTCAAATGGTAGACACCATAGGAGATCAGGAAGAATATGGTTGACAAGAAACAAACAGTGACGATGACAGAGATATAAGAGTAGAAATGTGTAACTGATAGAATCTATCGAGAATTAGTACTGGGGAGACTACTGCTGTTTTATTTAATAATCTCTAAAAGGAAATCGAGTGTTGTGTATCTCTTCTTATGATGTAAAAATGAGAGGAGTGATAAAACCATTTATTAAGGACAGATGGAACTGGATTAGCTAAGGAATGATCAGACAAATGGTAAATGAAGTTCAAGCAGAGCAAACTCAAGATATTGGAACTGGAAAAGGAAGAAGACGTAATAAAAAGTACAACCTAGCTGGGAAAGGAAGATGAAGGAGTCGGTAAAACTACAAGTGACCTGGGAATCAGCAAACCAAATATATCACCAGAGACGCTCGTAAATTATGTAACCTTGACTTCTTATGCGATATCGGAAAGTCCCTTAACAGACTCTCGAATCTAAACAAACATTCATTAAAACGTTGTACACAATTTACGTGAGGGTCGTCATTGAGTATACATCCCCACCTTATGAAGCATACGCAGAAATTAAAAGAAGTCTAGAAGTTTGCAAAGAAACGTCTTCCAGAACCAAGAGGAATAAACAGTAAGGAGAGACGATATGTCACTGTGTTAGAGAAGGAGACTAGAATATTAAGCACTGCATGAGGCTAGCGAGCCTCGTGCAGTGCGTTTTTTCATTCACTGCGGCTTGTGAGTTAATATCCAGATTTACTTCCTGTTCTGAATATTGTCTCACTAAGCCGTATTCAGTGATAAAACATGTCTCATCCGGATCCCGAAACATGGTTTGAAAATATTTGGATTAAATGTTGAGGAAATGAACCCCAAATAATACAAATGAGTAGAAAGAAATGAAATACCCAAACAGAAAATAAAGAAGCTACTGCTGAATGTTGAAGGGAAAAAAACAGGGGACGAGATAGCACCAGTAAATTTAAATGAAAGTTCACAACTATATATGTAAACTGGCGGACATCCGGGAAATGGCTCACATTGTGCCGATATTTAAAAAAAAAAAATGACGGGAAACACTTTTACTGTTGGTGTTTCTCGCTGACAGTGTTTCAGAAATACTGGAAAAAGCCATTAGAGAAGAGTGGACCAAACACCTGAATAGCAAAATCCTTCTTTATATCAGATCGGAATTCGACTAACAAACTCGTGTATCAACTACGTAAGTAAAAAAAATGCAAAGTGTATGACTTTCACTTAGCGGGCGGAGGATCGAACCTCTACTAGTCCTTCAACTGAATAACTCACCCTGATTTAGTACTTTACATGGAAAAATAGCTTTTTAAATCCAGTCTGTTAAGCTTGTGATGGAGTTCCTCATGAGAGTGTGCAAGACACTGGAATAAATGGTAAACAACGTGAACAGAGATAAATGGAAAAAGTCACGTGGTTTGTCACTTACTGGATGCCACAAAGATCTCTGCTTTCCACGAAAAGGCTATTAAATTACACAATTCATTTGCTAGAAAAAATAGAGACTATATAATTATGTGTGAGCACGAATGCTAAAATGGAAATATTACTCACCACCGAGGCACGGTGACCTGAACTAGAGGCAACACATTCACCATCACTCGTTCAGTCACTGTCTTGCCAGAAGCGTGTTGACATCACAGTTCAGATGACCCTCCGAGCTGCAATATCAATATTCCTCTTCCAAGACTCAGGTCCGGCTAATCGGTTTACCTTAATTTTTTCATATATGTTACTCTGCTCACAGTCAAACAGCATATCAAGTCTAAAAACCTAGTCTCCGTTCATTCCTTTCATACACAAACAACCCGCACATAGAAAGAAATTTATGACGACGTTTCGGTCCGGATTGGATGATTAGTTAGTGGTCCAAGTCGGACGGAAACGTCATAAATTTTTTTCTCCTATATGCGGGTTATTTGTGTATTGTTCCAGTCACGGTATTGTGTTTTTATTCCTATCTAATGTAATGAAACAAGTGTGTTGAATGTCTAAGGCCCTAGCACTCACAACTTCCCTTCCTCCAACTTTTCCTGGAACGACTCCTATACTTCCTTCCCTCTATTATAGATATTTATTCCCTTATAGTTACCATAGTTTTCTCCAGCCTTTCTAACCGTTCAAACCACCTCAACCTCTTCTCAGCCTTCTGAATATTACTTACGGTAATCCCACACTTTGTAATCTCCAAGCACCGAATTCTCTGCATAATCACGCCACACATTGCCCTCAAACACGACATCTTCACTGCTTCCAGCCTCCTCCTCGTTTTAACTTTCAAAACCCATGTTTCACACCTATATAATAGTGTTGGTACGATTATACTCTGGTGCATTTCTCTTTTTGCCTTCATGGATAAAGTTCCTTGTCTCTACAGATGGCTAAGTGCATGACTCACCTCTTTGGTCTCTTTAATTCTATGGTTCACATCATCTTTCATTGACTCATCTGCCGATAAGTTCACTCCCAATATTTGATTATATATATATTTCCTTTATATCCCTTCCACTCTGATATGCATTCTTTCATTGACTATTTTTTTTTTTACTTTCATCGCCTCGCTCTTTTCTGTGTTCACTTTTAATTTCATTCTTTTACGTACCTTCCCAAATTCCTTCACCAACCTTTGCAACCTCTTATCAGAATCTCCCAATAGAACCGAGTCATCTGCAAAAAGTAACTATAATAATTTCCACTTTACATCAAACTCCTTATTTTTCATATCTCCACACTTCTCCCCAACACTCGAGCATTCACTCCTTTTACAACTTCATTTATATATTAAACAATTACGGTGACAACACATCCCTGTCTAAGTCTTACTGTTACTGGATAATCTCCCCACTGTTACTGGATAATAATCTCCCCACTGTTACTGGATAATAATCTCCCCGCTGTTACTGGATAATAATCTCCCCACTGTTACTGGATAATAATCTCCCCACTGTTACTTGATAATAATCTCCCCACTGTTACTGGATAATAATCTCCCCGCTGTTACTGGATAATTATCTCCCCACTGTTACTGGATAATAATCTCCTCACTGTTACTGGATAATAATCTCCCCTCTGTTACTGGATAATAATCTCCCCGCTGTTACTGGATAATAATCTCCCTGCTGTTACTGGATAATAATCTCCCCGCTGTTACTGGATAATAATCTCCCCGCTGTTACTGGATAATAATCTCCCCACTGTTACTGGATAATAATCTCCCCACTGTTACTGGATAATAATCTCCCCGCTGTTACTGGATAATAATCTCCCCACTGTTACTGGATAATAATCTCCCCACTGTTACTGGATAATAATCTCCCCACTGTTACTTGATAATAATCTCCCCACTGTTACTGGATAATAATCTCCCCGCTGTTACTGGATAATTATCTCCCCACTGTTACTGGATAATAATCTCCTCACTGTTACTGGATAATAATCTCCCCGCTGTTACTGGATAATAATCTCCCTGCTGTTACTGGATAATAATCTCCCCGCTGTTACTGGATAATAATCTCCCCGCTGTTACTGGATAATAATCTCCCCACTGTTACTGGATAATAATCTCCCCACTGTTACTGGATAATAATCTCCCCGCTGTTACTGGATAATAATCTCCCCACTGTTACTGGATAATAATCTCCCCACTGTTACTGGATAATAATCTCCCCACTGTTACTGGATAATAATCTCCCCGCTGTTACTGGATAATTATCTCCCCACTGTTACTGGATAATAATCTCCTCACTGTTACTGGATAATAATCTCCCCTCTGTTACTGGATAATAATCTCCCCGCTGTTACTGGATAATAATCTCCCTGCTGTTACTGGATAATAATCTCCCCGCTGTTACTGGATAATAATCTCCCCGCTGTTACTGGATAATAATCTCCCCACTGTTACTGGATAATAATCTCCCCACTGTTACTGGATAATAATCTCCCCGCTGTTACTGGATAATAATCTCCCCACTGTTACTGGATAATAATCTCCCCACTGTTACTGGATAATAATCTCCCCACTGTTACTGGATAATAATCTCCCCGCTGTTACTGGATAATAATCTCCCCACTGTTACTGGATAATAATCTCCCCACTGTTACTGGATAATAATCTCCCCACTGTTACTGGATAATAATCTCCCCACTGTTACTGGATAATAATCTCCCCACTGTTACTGGATAATAATCTCCCCGCTGTTACTGGATAATAATCTCCCCGCTGTTACTGGATAATAATCTCCCCACTGTTACTGGATAATCTCCCCACTGTTACTGGATAATAATCTCCCCGCTGTTACTGGATAATAATCTCCCCACTGTTACTGGATAATAATCTCCCCACTGTTACTGGATAATAATCTCCCCACTGTTACTGGATAATAATCTCCCCGCTGTTACTGGATAATAATCTCCCCACTGTTACTGGATAATAATCTCCCCGCTGTTACTGGATAATAATCTCCCCACTGATACTGGATAATAATCTCCCCACTGTTACTGGATAATAATCTCCCCGCTGTTACTGGATAATAATCTCCCCACTGTTACTGGATAATAATCTCCCCACTGTTACTGGATAATAATCTCCCCACTGTTACTGGATAATAATCTCACCCACTGTTACTGGATAATAATCTCCCCACTGTTACTGGATAATACTCTCCCCGCTGTTACTGGATAATAATCTCCCCACTGTTACTGGATAATAATCTCACCCACTGTTACTGGATAATAATCTCCCCACTGTTACTGGATAATAATCTCCCCACTGTTACTGGATAATAATCTCCCCGCTGTTACTGGATAATAATCTCCCCACTGTTACTGGATAATAATCTCCCCGCTGTTACTGGATAATAATCTCCCCGCTGTTACTGGATAATAATCTCCCCGCTGTTACTGGATAATAATCTCCCCACTGTTACTGGATAATAATCTCACCCACTGTTACTGGATAATAATCTCCTCACTGTTACTGGATAATAATCTCCCCACTGTTACTGGATAATAATCTCCCCGCTGTTACTGGATAATAATCTCACCCACTGTTACTGGATAATAATCTCCCCACTGTTACTGGATAATAATCTCCCCGCTGTTACTGGATAATAATCTCACCCACTGTTACTGGATAATAATCTCCTCACTGTTACTGGATAATAATCTCCCCACTGTTACTGGATAATAATCTCCCCACTGTTACTGGATAATAATCTTCCCCTCTCCTGCAAACTCTAACCTGAACCTCACTATCCACATAAAAATTCTTTGCAGCTTTTAATAACCTAGCACCTATTCCATATTGCAACATCTGCTACATTGCTTCCCTATCCACCCTATAATTTACCTTTTCTAAATTCATATATGCAAAAAAAAAGTGACTTTCCTTTATATAAGTATTAATGACTTGTATGCTTCAATTTGAACATATGATCTAAACATCTCCTACCTTCCTAAAGCTTCTTTGTTCTGCGATCCTACTCTCTGTCTTACTCTTAATTCTTTTAATTCCTCCACCAAACACTTCAGTCGATATACTGAACAGGTTTATTTCCCTATAATTCTTACACTGTCTGTTATCCATTTTTCGCTTAAATAAAGGAACTTTGCATGCTCTCTGCCAATCTCTGGTGCCCTCCCCTCTTTCGTGCAGAAATGGAACTAGCACACTATCCACTCATAACTACATCACCTTCTGCCTTTATCAGTTGTGCCTTAATCCCACCTATTTCAGCTGCCCCCATACTCAAATTTGACTCTTCCTCACTCCTATAAAATTGTTATACTTCCCTGCCTAATGCTTGAAATCACTGCCTCTACTTCCCTATCTGATGACTCCCTCTCTTATTTTTAACTGCTAAATCCATTTGTTTCCTAGACTCTTGACTTATTTATCTGCAAAACCTCTTACTCTCAGCAAATTGTATTGATACAACCTCACCCACTCTCTCTTGACTTTTCTTTTGCATTTCCTCACATGTTTAATCCTTCCTTTACTTTCCACATACTCCGACTTATTATATATATTAATTTTATATTGTAAAAACCTCTCACATGATAATTTTTGTTCTCTTACCATCTTTACCTTATTATTCCATCAATTACTCCTCTTCCCACCTGCACCTGCTTACCTCTACTCATAATCTTCAGCGCTGTATAACCCTTGTGGTTTAGCGCTTCTTTTTGATTATAATAATAATAATACTCATAATCTTCTGCTACAACACTACCACTGTTTCTTAAATATTCCCCATACCTCTTTAACCCCTTCATTACCTTGACTCTCTCTAACCCACCTCCCTCCGTTTCGCATATTTTCCTAATGTAAGAATTATATGTAGGCATAACGTAGCCTCTGTTGTATGTATTTGTGATCAGAGCTCTCAATGATTTTCAGGGAAAGATTATGAATATAAAGGATAACAAATTATTAATTTTATGGAAATGCATAAGTTGAACAACTCAAGTCAACATGGCTGTAGAGGAAGATCATGTCTATCACCACCATTACATAATTATGACAAAATCAGCAAGGCTTTCGAAAAAAAAAGAGAAGGCCAATGTGGTCTTTACGGATTTTGCAAAACATATGGCAAATATGACAGTAATAAAATACAAAATAAGATTAATATGAATAATTCAGGAAAAAAACAGAAAAAACATATTCAGATATCTAAAAATCACAGAGTGGCAGTAAGCAAAACATTGTCGTAGTAAAGTAAACTTTTAGTTCCCGAAGTGACAGTCCAAGCATCTCTACTGTTTCTCATCATTATAGCAGACACTGATAAAAACACTACCTGTAGATCCGTATCACCCTTGCTGGCGAAACTATAAAAGACATGAAAAAAAATGAATTTTGTTTTTCAACAGGCCGGCCATCTCCCACCGAGGCAGGGTGACCCAAAAGAAGAAACATTTTCAGCATCATTCAACACTTTCACCAACATTCACACAATATCACTGTCTTTGCAGATATCCCCAGACACGACAGTTCAAATGTGGTTTTTGTTTATGTTTTTGTTGTGTGTTGTCAGGTGTGGTTTTTGTTTGTTTCCAAACTCCTTCTTTAAAGTGCAGGCATTGTACTTCCCACCTCCAGGACTCAAGTCCAGCTAACCGGTTTCCCTGAATTCCTTCACAAAATATTATCCTGCTCACACTCCAACAGCTCATCAAGTCCCAAAAATCATTCATCTCCATTCACTTCTATCAAACACGTTCACATATGCCTTCTTTATGTCGAAGCCCCTCTTTTATCCCCTCCATCCTTTCCTAGGATGACCCCTACCCCTCCTCCCCTCCACTGAAAATTATGCATCCTCCAAGTCATCCTATTTTGCTCCATCCTCTCTAAATAACCAAACCACCTCAACAACCCCTCTGCAGCCCTCTGAATAATAATTTTAGTAACTCCACACCTAATTTCCACACTCCGAATTTTCTGCATAATATTTACACCACACATTGCCCTTAGACACGACATCTATACTTCCTCCAGCCTCCTCCTCACATTTACAATACATTCTTCACACTCATATAAGAGTGTTGGTACCACTATACTCTATACATTCCCCTTCTTTGCCTCCATGGATAATGTTCTTTATCTCCACAGATACCTCAGTACACCACCCACCTTTTTTTTTTTTCTTCTTCAATTCTCTGGTTTATCTCATCCTTCATAAACCCATCCGCTGACAAGTCTGTTCCCAAATATCTGAACACATTCACTTCTTCCGTACTCCCTCTCTCCAATGTGATATCCAATTTTTCTTTACCCGATTCGTTTGATACCCTCATTACTTTACTCTTATCTATGTTCACTTTCATCTTTCTTCCTTTACACACCCTCCCAAACTCGTCCACTTACCTTTGCAGCTTTTCTTTAGAATCTCCCAAAAGCACAGTATGATCAGCAAAAAGAAACTCTGTCAATTCCCAATTTTGTATTTGATTCTTCATAATTTAATCCCACCCCTCTCCCCAACACCCTAGCATTTACCTCTTTTACAACCCCATCTATAAATATGTTAACCATGGTGGCTTTACGCATCCCTGTCTAAGACCTACTTTTACTAGACAGTAATTTACCTCTCCTACACACTCTAACCTAAGCCTCAATATCCTCAAAAAAACTTTTTACACCATTTAGTAACTTACTACCTATTCCATACACTTGCAACATCTGCTACATTGCTCCCCTATCTACCCTAGCATATGCCTTTTCCAAATCCATAAATGCAAAGAAAACTTCCTTACATTTATCTAAATATCGTTCACTTATATGCTTCAATGTAAACACTTTGTCTATGCATCCCGTACCAATTCTAAGGCCTCCTTAAGGGTTCATCTGCGATCCTGCTCTCTGTCTTACCTCTAATTCTTTCAGTAATAACCCTACTGTACACTTTACTTGGTTTACTCTGTTAACGCATTCCCGCCATAATTGTTACTCTCTCTTTTATCTACCTTCCCTTTACATAAAGAAACTATATACACTCTCTCCCAATCCCTAGCTGCTTTACCCTCTTTCATTCTACCCACTGCCTCACCCACCTCTTCCACACTCACATCCGACTCTTTACTCCTAAAAGATGTTATACCTCCCTGGCCAATGCATGAAATTACTACTCTTCAAAATATTCTCGCTATTTTTCCAGTATCTCCATCTCCCAATCTATTAACTTCCATATTCTGTTTTTAACTGTCAGATCTGTTTGTTCCCTAGGCTTTCTTAACCTCATTATCTCACTCCAAAATTTTTTCTTATTCTCAGCTAAATTTACTGACAACACCTCGCCCACTATGTCATTTGCTCTCCTTTTGCACTCCCTCACCTCTCTCTTCACCTCTCTGTTGCTCTTCATATACTCCTCTTTCCTCCCGCACTCACCCTTTTATAGCCACAAACTTTTGCCCCGCATTCTAACACTGCATTTTTATAACTATCCCACCCCTCTTCAACCCCCACACTACCTATACTCTCACTAGCCCACCTTTTTCCCAGTAGTTGCTTGTATCTCACCCTAACTTCCTCCTTCCTTAGTTTATAAACTTTCACCTTTCTCTTACTTGCTGTTGCCATTTTATTTTTGCCCCATCTACCTCTTACTCTATAGCTATAACTAAATAATGATCTGATATATCTGTTGAACCTCTATAAACATGCACATCCTCAAGTCTACCCATCAACCTTTTATCCACCAGTACATAATCTAACAAACTACTTTCATTACGTGTTTTATCTTGAATACTTATTTATCTTCTTGTTCTTAAAATGTGTAATACTTATTACCAAACCTCTTTCAATACATAGTTCAGTTAAAAACAAATGCAAATATATATTCATAAAATGTTCCAGTGGGCAAAGAAATATAAGATAAAGTTTAACATTGACAATTTACAACAACATTGATATGGAAAGATTGATAGACTTAATACGAGCAGAAGCTACAAAACGCGGACTAACCTTCTAACAAAACGAAAGGAACACGTGACTAATACTGAGCTAGAAGAGTTATTATATAGAAAAACAGCAACTGAACAAAAACCAGGAAAATGATAGGATGGAATATATAGACTTAAAAAGAAAAGACAGCAGTGATGTTACTATTCAAATAAGATTTTAAATATCAGAGATAAAATTGTACAATGATCGTTTACTGCCCACATATAATAAAAATTACCGGAGTGAGAAATATGGTAGGAAATATAGTACATATACCCAACGTAAAGTAATAAAGCCATAAACATAGAGAAATATATGTATCATCATGCGAAACCTTCAATAATTCAGCCATTTTCCATCAGATGTCAGAAATATAGATGAAATGAAGGTAGAAGTTTACAAGAGAAAATTGGACTCATATCTCTAAGAAGTGTCAAATCAGTCAGGATGTGATGTTATGTGGACCTCTGGGCTACCTAGAAGAAACATTCTGGTTGAACAGTTATTAATTAATAAGGGAGCCTGACCTTAATTTGTCCTACGAAAGTAGAACCTTAGGAACCGGTCCCAGATATATTACATAAATAGTGCAGTTCATATATAGAATATTTTGATTTCTAGTTCTCTGTAATTTCAGCACAAATATGAATAGCTTTTTACCACATCTTTGTTATACACTACAGTAAGTCCTCATTTAACGTTGATAGGTTTTTGGAAACTACGATTTTAAGTGAAACTACGTATAACGAACCCAATTTTACCATAGGGTAATTGATATAAACATCAGAGGTGCACAGTGCACTTTCAGCACTCATTGCAACAAGGTTAAATCGAGGATTAAATGTCTGCAAAGCAAAACTTTTAAGGAGCATCTGCCACCACGCAGTTTAAAATCAATAACAAATATGGAGGACTCGCTGAGCACTTTCGTACCGAATCGTTTATTTTCGTGCATTGGTTTGATTATCGTATACTTTATGAATTTTTATTTTACAATAATTTGTATTCATTCGATTTATTTTCTCAGCGTTATAACGAAACGACGTTGAATGAAACGACATTATTCGAGGATGCTGTACTTCAAGGAATAGTCTCCTTTTACAGGAAAATTCTGGAAAACTCCTTGGAGGATATGAAATGTAAGGCTTAGGGTTCTTAACATTCCTTGGTTGTATTCGATATTTCTCAGATGGTCAGGTAATTCCTTGCCAATTTCAACAACTGACAGAAAGTCATAAGTTGTAGAACAAGCTTTTATTGGGACAACTTTTTGCTCTACACAGATTGAAACGTTGTCCCAATAAAGTTTGTTCTGCAGTGTGTGCTTTTTATTCACTGTAGTCGGCAGTACGACATTTGAATCCAATTTAAATCAGATGTATAAAAAAAACAACGAGGCTAATGTTTTTAACTTTGATTTATAGTCTCTCTATTACGTCTCTTGAATCTTTAAAATACAAATAGACTCCAGATTGTCAGCAAAGTCGAGTTGCTCCTTATCTCGGGTCAGGTGCCGTCAGTGTTTGCTTTTGCCTCAGATTATTATATTCTCACAAACACCATCACTCTCCCAGATGAGAATACCTTCATGCTCATTGATTGCTGGACGTGACTGGTCTGAACAGTAGAGCAATATTTTATGCTAATAATGTCAACTAGGTTTGTAACAGTTGTATTATGAACTCTGTAGGTATAGAGATTATTATTATTGTTACTGTAACTGTATCGACCCCCTCCCCCCCCCCACACACACAAGAAATTAGAGAAAGTGCAGAGGTTTGCAACAAGACTAGTCCTGGAGTTATAGGGCATGTCCTGCGAGGAGAGGTTAAAGGAAAACGACGTGACGACATTGGAGGACGGGGGGGGGGGATGTACATGATAACAAATAAAATCCTGAGAGCAATCGACAAAGTGGACAGGGACAGGATGTTTCAGAGATGGGACACACCAACAAGGGGTCACAGTTGGAATTTGAAGACTCAGATGAGTCACAGGGATGTTAGGAAGTATTTCTTCAGTCACAGAGTTATCAGGAAGTGGAATATTCTGAAAAGTGATGTAGAGGAGGCATGATCCATACACAGCTTTAAGAAGAGGTATGATAAAGCTCACGGAGCAGGGAGGGAGTGACCTAGTCGCGACCAGTGAAGAGGTGGGGCCAAGAGCTATGACTCGATCCCTGCAACCACAGTTAAGTGAATGCACACTCACCCAAGCACGCACGCAGATAGAAAATGAAAATGTGTGCGTGTGTGTGTACTCACCTACGAATATGTGGCTCCAGGGTTAGATTCACAGCTCTTGCCCCCACCTCTTCGCTGGTAGCCATTTGTGTGTGTGTGTGTGTGTGTGTGTGTGTACTCACCTAGTTGAGGTTGCAGGGGTCGAGTCCTAGCTCCTGTGTGTGTGTGTGTGCGTGTGTGTGTGTGTGTGTGTGTGTGTGTGTACTCATCTATTTGTACTCGCCTATTTGTGGTTGTAGGGGTCGAGTCGTAGCTCCTGGCCCCGCCTCTTTACTAATTGCTACTGGGTCCTCTCTCTCCCCCTGCTCCATGAGCTTCATCAAACCTCGTCTTAAAACTATGTATGGTTCTTGCCTCCACTACGTCACTTTCTAGGCTGTTCCACTTTCTGACAACTCTATGACTGAAGAAATACTTCCTAACGTCCCTTTGACTCACAGGAGTCTTCAACTTCCAAATGTGACCTTTTGTTTCTGTGTCCCATCTCTGGAACATCCTGTCTATGTCCACCTTGTCAATTCCTCGCAGTATTTTATATGTTGTTATCTTGTCTCCCCTGACACTCCTGTCCTCCAGTGTCGTCAGGCCGATTTCCCTTAACTTTTCTTCGTAGAACAATCCCCTTAGCTCGGAGACTAGTCATGTTGCAAATCTTTGCACTTTCTATAATATCCTAACATGCTTGGCTAGGTGTGGGTTCCAAACTGGTGCTGCATACTCCAATATAGGCCTGACATACACGGTGTACAGGGTCCTGAACGATTCCTTATTGAGATGTCGGAATGCTATTCTTAGGTTTGTTAGGCGCCCATGTACTGCAGGAGTTATTTGGTTGATATGCACCTCAAAAGATGTACCTGGTGTTATACTCACCCCAATATCCTTTTCCATGAGTGAGGTTTGTAGTCTCTGGCCCCTAGACTGTATTCCGTCTGTGGTCTTCTTTGCCCTTCCCCAATCTTCATGACTTTGCACTTGGTGGGGTTGAACTTCAGGACCCAGTTTCCGGACCAGGCCTGCAGCTTGTCCAGATCCCTTTGTAGTTCTGCCTGGTCCTCGTTCGATTGAATTCTCAATAACTGTCACCCTGTCATAGAATTCCAGTAGGTCTGTGACACAGGATTTCCCGTCCCTAAAACCGTGCTGGTTGTCGTTGATAAGCTCATTCCTTTCTAGGTGTTCCACCACTCTTCTCCTGATAATCTTCTCCATACTATACATGTTAGTAACATTGGTATGTAGTTTAGTGCTTCGTGTCTGTCTCCTTTTATTAAAAATGGGACTACATTTACTGTCTTCCATACCTCAGGTAGTCGCTGTTTTTCGATAGATGTGTTGAAGATTGTTGTTAGTGGCACACACAGCGCCTCTGCTTCATCCTTTTGTGTGTATATGTGTGTGTGTGTGTGTGTGTGTGTGTGTGTGTGTTTTGTGTGTATGTGTGTGTGTATATGTGTGTGTGTATGTGTGTGTGTATATGTGTGTGTGTGTATGTGTGTGTGTATATATGTGTGTGTATGTGTGTACTCAAATATATGTTGTTGCAGGGTTAGATTCACAGCTTTTGCCCCCACCTCTTTGCTGGTAGCTGTGTTTTTTGTTTTTTTTATTTTTTTTTGTTTTTGTTTTTTTTTTTTTTTTTGTGTGTGTGTGTGTGTGTGTGTGTGTGTGTGTGTGTGTGTGTGTGTGTGTGTGTGTGTGCGTGTTCGTGTGTGTATGTGTGTCTGCGTGTTCGTGTGTGTCTGTGTGTATTGTGTATGCGTGTGTCTATACATGTGCATGTGTGTGTTCGTGTGTGTGTGTGTGTATTGTGTGTGCGTGTACCTGTGCATGTGTGCGTGCGTGTGTTTGTGCTTGTGTGTGTGTGTGTGTGTGTGTGTTTGTATTTGTGTGTGCGCACGCGCACGCGAGCAGTGACATTTAATAGAAGGACTTAATTGCTACTTCGTGGAAATACTCTTTATTTATTTATTTAAAAACAGTTATGAAGTGCAGGTCAGTAATTTATCACGTGACACAACAAACTTTAACCAAAATACAGAACTAAAGTGAGACGTTTTCGAAGAGTGTAGAACACCAGAGGCAGGTGACCAGTGGGGTTTAAAACAGGGTTCTAACAACGAATTCAAGAGATAAGAAAATTCTGTTTAAGATTAAACGGGAACCGGAGTGCAGTGACTAGGACAACGTAACAGAGGAGTGTGCATAGCAGTGCTACGAAGCAGTGATCATAACAACATTACGAAACAGTGATCATAGCGACGTTATGAAGCAGTGATCATACCAACGTTACGAAGCAGTGGTCATAACAGCGTTACAAAGCAGTGACCGTAGCAGCATTACGTATCAGTGACCATAACAACGTTACGAAGAAATGACTATAATAACGTTACGAATCAATGACCATCATGTTTTTAAGCAGTGACCATCATGTTTTTAAGCAGTGACCATCATGTTTTTAAGCAGTGACCATCATGTTATGAAGCAGTGACTATAACGTTACGGAGCAGTGACCATAACGTTACGGAGCAGTGACCATAACGTTACGGAGCAGTGACCATAACGTTAAGGAGCAGTGATCATAATATTGTAACCAAGCTGTGACCTCTCTCACTGGGCCGAGAGACAGCGATCAAGATGACAGCAGCACCAGATCCAAAGAACAAAAGGGACCGTAGGAAATCAGCTGCTGCTTCTGCCACTCAAGCCGCCGTAGAAGAGGTGAGTTACCACTCTTGTGAGTTACCACCACTTGTGAGTTACCTCTGCTTTTATGTGTTACTGTTCTTATGAGTTGCAGTTACACTTGTGAGTTAAGACACTCTGGTTGTGTCTGGGATTTTCAAGTTACAGAGAACTGTGAGTTACAGTTAATTGTGAGTTAGGAGTCTTTGTGAGTTACAAGTTATTGTAAGTTAAAAGGGATGCAAATGCGTAACACCTAGACTATACACACACCATAAATTCAGTGCCCCTTCTGTGTCCACAATAAAAAAAAGACATTTTCTAAAGCCAGTGGCGCCAAAAATGCGAAATTTGATGTAATTCCGTAAGAATTACACAAGCATAAGGTTGAAAGCCGAGGAGCACTTAATGCAACAGCGATTTTCTAAGTTTGTGACCTATTTGAGGCCAATTCCAGTGCTCAGACCTACCCGGCTCCCTTCTGTTTCATTAATAGCATCCCTGGGTTGCAAGAAACTGCCTATTCAGTTATTAGAACGACCCTACTAAGAGTCCGGAAGTTGGCAATTCAGCCAGTTTTACACTTATTTTCAATAAATTCCAATTTAACAACAAAATAGGCAAAAAATAATGTAGGCTTTCCGGCCACTAAAGCAACTTTCCCCACCGTACACTAATCACGTCCCCAAGCCTCTCCTATTTAACATTTGCCTTCCAGTTTATACAAACCCTCGCAAAAAATTCTACTTTTTTTTTCCTATTTCTCGGCTAAGAATACTCGGTCGTGGTTTAGGCCATCCCAATAATTGAAGCAAACCTGGAGGTGTAGGTGATAACGTGGGACGGTGGGCCTTAAAATTTCCTTTGCACTGGAAAAGAGCCTAAAATCCACCATTTCCGCTTATTTCATACCTATTTTAGTCCACTTCTGGTTTTAAAGTGGCCAAAATCTTCGCCATTTCACTATTATGTCTTCTGTCTGTTGGCGCTAAGAAACTGCCAGTTAAATCACATTGAAATTAACCGCCAGTTAAATTCACTTTTTTAACCCAAACGCAGGAGCAGAGGTTAGCTGTTCCCATCATGCACTGCGTTAGTCAGGTTTTTTTTCATACCACTGATACCCACTGCATAGACCTATTCTCTCATGTCTATGAGAGAATGGGTCTGGAGCCATGAATTATGCATACTGGTGCATTTATGAAGTCTGACGTATGACACACTAATATGTCTTGGACATCTTAGGGGTTAAAAAGGTACTTGTTAAATCAACATCTTCCATTGAACTTTTAATTTAGGCGAATACAAATGTGTCATCTTGAAAATAATGGAAATACAAAAATAAATCAGCTTTAAATTATGCTAATACAGAGGTTCAACTTTAAAACTACACGAATACAAGTGTCATCTATCAAGTTACATTAGGTAAATTACGGGGATGCAGAGCCTAAGGTTGCAAATGAAAGAAGCAACAGATGCTTATGTATGGTGCTGCTTCTGCTGCTGTTGCTGATTTACCAGACATTTTGTGACATTTTGGGTGTCACAGAGCTTAGTGATGTACGGGGTGTATCAGAGATTTATAGCAATGAGTGTGTCACGAATTATTCTAAAAGCAATGAGTGTGGCAAGGAGCATGGTGACACAGCTTAATGAGCGATCCAGCGTGTGCCTTTGTGACGCATCGCGTGCGTCATGGAGTACAGGTAACGCAACAGGCGCATAAAAGAATGCAGGGACTGATTCAGTAGGTGCATCACAGAGTATAAGGAGTTTTGCAAGTCTTGTCATGGAATACAGAGACGCAACGACTGCGTCACGAAGCACAGTGACACAGGATGTCAATACTTACTACTGTCGTAAATCAAGAGTAACAGAGCCGTATTTAAAGAAATGCAAATATTGATATCTTAAATCAGGGGTCACCAGCTCCCAGAAATAATTATAAAAATAAGAATTACTATATAGTTAAATTCAAAACGACATTTCGAGTTAAAATGAAATCCAGTCCTAAATCAGGTATAGTATGTGTTGGCTATAAAATTTGTGAAAACAGTTCTGGTATGGTAAATTTAAAAGAGGAATTATATGTCTTAATTTATAATGTAGCAACAAATTGTAAAATTAAATGCATTTTCGGTCAGTATTAACAAGTGTATTACATCTGGGATTTACACACCAGTTGATATTTAGGGTTTGTTGAAATTCACAAGATCGATCACTTCAAGTTGGCACTGTCATGCAGCCACAACAGCCACTGTCATGCAGCCACAACAACCACTGTCACGCAGCCACAACAACCACTATCACGCAGCCCCAACAACCACTGTCACGCAGCCCCAACAACCACTGTCACGCAGCCCCAACAACCACTGTCACGCAGCCCCAACAACCACTGTCACGCAGCCCCAACAACCACTGTCATGCAGCCCCAACAACCAGTCACGCAGCCCCAACAACCACTGTCACGCAGCCCCAACAACCACTGTCACACAGCCACAACAACCACTGTCACGCAGCCCCAACAACCACTGTCACGCAGCCCCAACAACCACTGTTGTCAGCATAGTTGCTGATCCCTGTGTTGTATAGCATATCAGTATCATCCATGTGCTTTAGATAGGAGATCCCTAGGCCTGTGACTGTGTGACGTCATGGGATGCGCATGTGTACGGTCGTACCTCTGCCTCCCTCTCAGTCGGCGTTTGACATAGGCTAGGACAGGCAGAGGCTGGGCTCCATTTCCCATCATCACAGTCTGACAATGTATCGTTACCATCCAACAAGTGTGTCTACCTTCAACCCTCGATATTTCCATTTAAGAACCACTGTCACACAGCCACAATAACCACTGTTACGCAGCCCCAACAACCACTGTCACGCAGCCACAACAAGCAACCACTTGGCTCTTTAGATCTTCATATATGTAAGTCTTATTTTACAGTGGTTATATTAAACTGCCGTGGCAGAGGATACAGTTAAGAAAGGCACTGTGAACGTATGGAGGCACAGCTAAGGCAGAGATGCACAGTGTTATGCAGACTACTGCATCATTGTAATTAATTTATTTGTAATTTATGAATATTGTGAAGGCTTACTCAGCCCTGTAACAACTTCAGTCAGTATTACTAAGACTGGCTCCTCCTCAGGAAAATTAATGTATAGAAAAAGAATAAAAACAGACAAACATAAACACTTTATTATTTAGAAAATATAAAATATAAAACACTTAAATATGAAATATTGATCCTACATTAAAGAAAATGAAAAATGAAAAATGTAAATATCTGAATTCAACGCTAATATATTTAAAACTTGGGTGTCTGGTGTTGGTGACACTGCGTGTTGCTGAAATCGTAGCCGCTGCTGATGATGGGGGGGGGGGTCGCAGGTGTTGGTTACAACCCACTGGCTAGTTCTTCACAGTATAGCCTTGATTAATCTTTCCAGATGACAGGAAAGCAGGTTTTTTTCCACTGCAATGATGAGGGGTTATATCCTGCTACTTGCATACACAAACAGGTAAGTGGATCAGAATTTGGGACATCTCAGAACGTTAGTCCGTCTCCTTCAATTCTACTCATTGATTGGCAGGTGACCCTCTCTGTCATCCAAGCTGGAAAGATAGACAGGTTACCCACTGCTTAAGAAATCACTCTCCATGATAAGTACAATACATAAAAGACGTGGTGATTATTACAACAGTCAACTTAGAGCAAGGCTGAAAGGACTAAGTTTATTATTGGTCAAAAGTGAAGCTTTCAACCAATAAATCCACTAGAATACAAGGCAGACATGTACTTACAGTAGTGCTGGGAGCTGTGAGTCTAGTGATTACTGTTTGGACCGGAGCCCCACACGTCACCTTTCGGGGGGGGGGGGGGAAGAAGGAGGGAAAGGGATAGCGGGAGCTAGAGTGACCCTACCTTAACAAGCAGCCGGCAATCAAACTATCACTTTCGGGGTGGGGGAAAAAAGGCGGGAATAGCGGGAGCTAGACTTACCTTAACAAGCAGCCGGCAATCAAACTATTGTTACTATATACTCCCTCGCTACTCCTATCTATTGAACTTTTCCCTCACAAATATAAAATAGTGTTTATAAGGTGGAAAAAAGAGCAGCAAGGAGAACAGTGACTGAAGGTATGCATTATAGGCAGGTAGACACAGTGTAGGCTGGTAGACACAGTGTAGGCAGGTAGACACATTGTAGGCTGGTAGACACAGTGTAGGCTGTTAGACACAGTGTAGGCAGGTAGACACAATGTAGGCTGGTAGACACAGTGTAGGCTGGTAGACACAGTGTAGGCTGGTAGACAGTGTAGGCTGGTAGACACAGTGTAGGCAGGTAGACACAGTGTAGGCTGGTAGACACAGTGTAGGCTAGTAGACACAGTGTAGGCTGGTAGACACAGTGTAGGCTGGTAGACACAGTGTAGGCAGGTAGACACAGTGTAGGGTGGTAGACACAGTGTAGGCTGGTAGACACAGTGTAGGCTGGGAGACACAGTGTAGGCTGGTAGACACAGTGTAGGCTGGTAGACACAGTGTAGGCTGGGAGACACAGTGTAGGCTGGTAGACACAGTGTAAGCTGGGAGACACAGTGTAGGCTGGTAGACACAGTGTAGGTTGGTAGACAGTGTAGGCTGGTAGACACAGTGTAGGCTGGTAGACACAGTGTAGGTTGGTAGACACAGTGTAGGTTGGTAGACACAGTGTAAGTTGGTAGACACAGTGTAGGCTGGTAGACACAGTGTAGGTTCGTAGACAAAGTGTAAGCTGGTAGACACAGTGTAGGCTGGTAGACACAGTGAAGGCTGGGAAACACAGTGTAGGGTGGTAGACACAGTGTAGGTTGGTAGACACAGTGTAGGCTGGTAGACACAGTGTAGGCTGGGAGACACAGTGTAGGTTGGTAGACACAGTGTAAGCTGGTAGATACAGTGTAGGTTGGTAGACACAATGTAAGCTGGTAGACGCAATGTAGGCTGGGAGACACAGTATAGGCTGTTAGACACAGTGTAGGCTGATAGACACAGTGTAGGTTGGTAGACACAGTGCAAGTTGGTAGACACAGTGTAGGCTGGTAGACACAGTGTAGGCTGGTAGACACAGTGTAGGGTGGTAGACACAGTGTAGGCTGGGAGACACAGTGTAGGCTGGTAGACACAGTGTAGGCTGGTAGACACAGTGTAAGCTGGTAAACACAGTGTAGGCTGGGAGACACAGCATAGGCTGGTAGACACAGTGTAGGTTGGTAGACACAGTGTAGGCTGATAGACACAGTGTAGGCTGGTAGACAGATTGTAGGCTGGTAGACGCAGTATAACCTGGTAGACACAGTGTAGGCTGGGAGACACAGTATAACCTGGTAGACACAGTGTAGGCTGGAAGGAACAGCAAAGATAGCTGCTCTGTTAAAAAGATGGATGCTTCAAACAAGAGAATACAGAAGATGCTGTTCATTCAGAAAGATGAACAAATAAATGGTTATTATTTATGCATAAGACAAACTACTTTACTTAGATACAGTAATAACCTATTTTTAAGGAGTGTTAGTGTTAAAAAATAACTGAATTACGTCACCAGAATACTAATTACTTCAAGGGAGTTTATACAGACGAGATCATTTCACTCAAAGGATCTGAGTTTCAACAGCAAAATGTCTTTTAAAAGCAGTGGTGAAAATATTTCCGAAGTGTAGGCTATCACATAGCTGAATATAATGCCGCGAGTAGCAGACTGTTCACTGATGGGGAATTTGTGAAGATATAAATGGGATGTTGAGGACATATACCCTGACAAGGTTGCTTGTATCAGTAGTGTAAGTTTATCTCCGTTGATGACATAAGAGACAAGATGTGTAACACATTGATAAGGAAACACGTTTTTAAACATTTCTCTTTGTCACCAGATGAAAGAAACGACATTCCAGACTTTGCTCAACTTCTGTTTCTTTAAAAGACGGATTCAGATTCTGAAATTATGTAGGAGAGTTTGAAAAATTATATATTACAGAAATCAATAATCATAATGGTGAGTATGTGAGCAAACTTAATTAACTTGTGTTGTAAAACAGAGTGGTAAATTTAACCTAGTGTAGTTGCAAGGATTAATGAAAATGTATCTGATTTGAACGCTAAACATCCCTTGCAATTTCACTGCGTTATTCGCCAATAATATTTGTGTAATAAGATTCTCCTGTTCGATAATGTAATGAGTGTTATTGCGTCATGCATGAAGTGTATCAAACATCGTGGCCTAAAACATTGTAAATTTCAAAGCTTCTTACTTGAGATAGTTGTAAAACATTGTAAATTTCAAAGCTTCTTACTTGAGATAGTTGCTGAGGTCAGGAGCCTGAGGATA
>NC_091330.1:22234283-22401783 GCF_038502225.1 Cherax quadricarinatus | reverse complement strand
TGCTGAAGTGACAGCTCTATCCAGGATGGGTCCAGGCGAGAGATGAGACGTCTTGCTCTGTTCTCTACTCTGCAAAGCAGTCGCAGATGAGAGGGGGGGGGACAGGCAAACCAAGAAAGTGGAGCATACTCAAGGTGTGAGCGTACTTGTGCCTCGTACAGAATCTTGCAACCCCTACTGTCAAGCAGATGCGAGATACGGCGAAGTGCTGTAAGCTTCCTGGCTGCCTTGCCTGCAAGATTTACAACATGGTTCCTCATTGTTAGTTTGGAGTCAGATTTCACACCAAGGATATCAACTTCTTCTCCAGGTGCCAACACCCTCCCATTCATCCTTACTACTGCACCAACATTACCATCATGGTGCCTAGAGACCATCATCATTTGCGTTTTCTCAGGTACAAATGTTACTTGCCATCTATTTCCCCAAGCTCATATAGCTCTTAGCTGGTGATTGATGTAGCTTAGAGCAGCTGGCATTTCTTCTCTTGGATAAGTGAATGTCAGTGTACAGTCGTCTGCATATGCATGGGATTCTGGGATGAGATGAAGAAGGTCGTTGAAGTAGACATTCCATAACAATGGTCCCAGCACGCTTCCTTGTGGAACACTTGCCCCAATAGGATGTCTTGCTGATTCCGTTCCATTGAGAACTACCCTTAGAGATCTACCATGAAGGTAATCACTGAGGAGACATAGCGTAGAGCCTACAATTCCCAGTGCTTGAAGTTTTGCTAAGAGGCCCTGGTGCCACACCCGGTCGAAAGCACCAGCAATGTCCAGTGCTACCCCACAGCTGACTTTGGATTCATCCAGTGACTGGTGCCACTTAGTGGAGAGGTTTAACAACAGATCAGCAGCAGAGTAACCTTTCCTGAAGCCATATTGACGATCACAAAGTAGTGAGTGGTAGTCAAAAAACTCTGTCATGTGTCTTGAGATTATTGTCTCAAGGATCTTACCAGTGATTGACAGGAGTGACACTGGTCTGTAGTTGCTGATTTCTGCTCAGCTCTTCTTTTTGTGAACAAGGACTACATTTGCCTCTTTCCACAGAGGCCATTTACACTGTACTAGGCAGTGCTGAAAGATGCGAGTTAGAGGTGCTGCTAGCTGGTCTGCACATCTCAGCAATCTTGGGCTCAACTTGTCTGGGCCCACTGCCTTTTCTTGGTCAAGCGATTTAAGAAGGAAATGCACCTCCTCCTGCCTTATTGTCACCACTGACAGATTTGACACAGTTCTTGCAGCTAGCCGAGGAGGGTCCCTTGCTGGATCAGGAACTTGCATTTTGGTATCTCTCTCTCTCTCTCTCTCTCTCTCTCTCTCTCTCTCTCTCTCTCTCTCTCTCTCTCTCTCTCTCTCTCTCTCTCTCTCTCTCTCTCTCTCCCTCGCTCTTTCTCTCCCTCTCCTTTTTTTTTTTTTACACAGGGTTTGACAAGGTTAAGGATCCCTAGCTTTATTGACAAGCTATTTACAGGTTAAGGATTCCTAACTTTATTGGCAAGCTAAGAGCTGTTACCTACATCAGCTCATTTCAAAGCATTTTTATTGTTATGAGACATACAAGTAGGGAACAGGATGAAGTTGGAGCCATCTGTGAGCCAGCATTTTCATTTGGTCAACTGACTTTATCTCGTTGACATCATTATGCTGTACGAATGTATTCCATACTCGAGTCATCCTGGGTATATATGATCTCAGATGGAGTGATGTTCTGGAGAAGGGTACAGCCAGAGTGAAGTTGCTGCTTTCTGCCCGTCTTGTGGCATAAAAGCTTGTTTCACGCTGTCCTCGAAGTGGATCCAAGTGTGGTACTTTGACAATATTGGTCTTGTACATAACAGTAAGGCCACCCACATCCCTCCTGTGTTGAAGGCTCTTCTGAAGTGACAGATCTATCCAGGATGGGTCCAGGCGAGAGATGAGACGTCTTGCTCTGTTCTCTACTCTGTCAAGCCTGCCCCTCTCTCTCACTCTCTCTCTCTCTCTCTCTTTTTTTTTACACAGGGTTTGACAAGGTTAAGGATCCCTCTCTCTCTCTCTCTCTCTCTCTCTCTCTCTCTCTCTCTCTCTCTCTCTCTCTCTCTCTCTCTCTCTCTCTCTCTCTCTCTCTCTCTCTCTCTCTCTCTCTCTCACTTAAGTGTAAAATAATATTCACTCTAGATTACTTAAATTTAGTGAATCAGTATTCACTCGTTTCGTTAAAAAATGTCAACAGCTTTCCCGTGATCCTCAGCTTTAAAGTTCATTAACAGTAATGCTTAAAAAATGTTGGTAGAGCTTTCAATGGATGAAGAGTAGTAGTGAGTGTAGTGGTGAATGTAGTGGTGGTGAGTGTAGTGGTGAATGTAGTGGTGGTGAGTGTAGTGGTGAATGTAGTGGTGGTGAGTGTAATGGTGAATGTAGTGGTGGTGAGTGTAGTGGTAGTGAGTGTAATGGTGAATGTAGTGGTGGTGAGTGTAGTGGTGAATGTAGTGGTGGTGAGTGTAATGGTGAATGTAGTGGTGGTGAGTGTAATGGTGAATGTAGTGGTGGTGAGTGTAGTGGTAGTGAGTGTAATGGTGAATGTAGTGGTGGTGAGTGTAGTGGTGAATGTAGTGGTGGTGAGTGTAGTGGTGAATGTAGTGGTGGTGAGTGTAATGGTGAATGTAGTGGTGGTGAGTGTAATGGTGAATGTAGTGGTGGTGAGTGTAGTGGTAGTGAGTGTAATGGTGAATGTAGTGGTGGTGAGTGTAGTGGTGAATGTAGTGGTGGTGAGTGTAGTGGTGAATGTAGTGGTGGTGAGTGTAGTGGTGAATGTAGTGGTGGTGAGTGTAATGGTGAATGTAGTGGTGGTGAGTGTAGTGGTGAATGTAGTGGTGGTGAGTGTAGTGGTGATTGTAGTGGTGGTGAGTGTAATGGTGAATGTAGTGGTGGTGAGTGTAGTGGTGAATGTAGTGGTGGTGAGTGTAGTGGTGAATGTAGTGGTGGTGAGTGTAGTGGTGATTGTAGTGGTGGTGAGTGTAGTGGTGAATGTAGTGGTGGTGAGTGTAGTGGTGAATGTAGTGGTGGTGAGTGTAGTGGTGAATGTAGTGGTGGTGAGTGTAATGGTGAATGTAGTGGTGGTGAGTGTAGTGGTGAATGTAGTGGTGGTGAGTCTAGTGGTGAATGTAGTGGTGGTGAGTGTAGTGGTAGTGAGTGTAATGGTGAATGTAGTGCTGAGTATATTGGTGATTGTGCTAGTGAATGTAGTGGTGATTGTAGTGGTGGTGAGTGTAGTGGTGAATGTAGTGGTGGTGAGTGTAGTGGTGAATGTAGTGGTGGTGAGTGTAATGGTGAATGTAGTGGTGGTGAGTGTAGTGGTGAATGTAGTGGTGGTGAGTGTAGTGGTGAATGTAGTGGTGGTGAGTGTAATGGTGAATGTAGTGGTGGTGAGTGTAGTGGTGAATGTAGTGGTGGTGAGTGTAATGGTGAATGTAGTGGTGGTGAGTGTAGTGGTGAATGTAGTGCTGAGTATATTGGTGATTGTGCTAGTGAATGTAGTGGTGATTGTAGTGGTGGTGAGTGTAGTGGTGAATGTAGTGGTGGTGAGAGTAGTGGTGAATGTAGTGGTGGTGAGTGTAGTGGTGAATGTAGTGGTGGTGAGTGTAGTGGTGAATGTAGTGGTGGTGAGTGTAGTGGTGAATGTAGTGGTGGTGAGTCTAGTGGTGAATGTAGTGGTGGTGAGTCTAGTGGTGAATGTAGTGGTGGTGAGTGTAGTGGTGGTGAGTGTAATGGTGAATGTAGTGCTGAGTATATTGGTGATTGTGCTAGTGAATGTAGTGGTGATTGTAGTGGTGGTGAGTGTAGTGGTGATTGTAGTGGTGGTGAGTGTAGTGAATGTAGTGGTGGTGAGTGTAGTGGTGAATGTAGTGGTGGTGAGTGTAGTGGTGAATGTAGAGGTGGTGAGTGTAATGGTGAATGTAGTAGTGGTGAGTGTAGTGGTGAATGTAGTGGTGGTGAGTGTAATGGTGAATGTAGTACTGGTGAGTGTAGTGGTGAATGTAGTGCTGAGTATATTGGTGATTGTGCTAGTGAATGTAGTGGTGATTGTAGTGGTGGTGAGTGTAGTGGTGAATGTAGTGGTGGTGAGAGTAGTGGTGAATGTAGTGGTGGTGAGTGTAGTGGTGAATGTAGTGGTGGTGAGTGTAGTGGTGAATGTAGTGGTGGTGAGTGTAGTGGTGAATGTAGTGGTGGTGAGTCTAGTGGTGAATGTAGTGGTGGTGAGTCTAGTGGTGAATGTAGTGGTGGTGAGTGTAATGGTGAATGTAGTGCTGAGTATATTGGTGATTGTGCTAGTGAATGTAGTGGTGATTGTAGTGGTGGTGAGTGTAGTGGTGATTGTAGTGGTGGTGAGTGTAGTGGTGAATGTAGTGGTGGTGAATGTAGTGGTGGTGAGTGTAGTGGTGAATGTAGTGCTGAGTATATTGGTGATTGTGCTAGTGAATGTAGTGGTGTGTGTAGTGGTGATTGTAGTGGTGGTGAGTGTAGTGGTGAATGTAGTGGTGGTGAGTGTAGTGGTGATTGTAGTGGTGGTGAGTGTAGTGGTGGTGAGTGTAGTGGTGAATGTAGTGGTGGTGAGTGTAGTGGTGAATGTAGTGGTGGTGAGTCTGGTGAATGTAGTGGTGGTGAGTGTAGTGGTAGTGAGTGTAATGGTGAATGTAGTGCTGAGTGTATTGGTGATTGTACTAGTGAATGTAGTGGTGATTGTAGTGGTGAATGTAGTGGTGAGTGTAGCGGTGAATGTAGTGCTGGTGAGTGTAGTGTTGAGCCTAGTGGTGAATGTAGTGGTGGTGAGTCTAGTGGTGAATGTAGTGGTGGTGAGTGTAATGGTGAATGTAGTGGTGGTGAGTCTAGTGGTGAATGTAGTGGTGGTGAGTCTAGTGGTGAATGTAGTGGTGGTGAGTCTAGTGGTGAATGTAGTGGTGGTGAGTCTAGTGTTGAGTCTAGTGGTGAATGTAGTGGTGGTGAGTCTAGTGGTGAATGTAGTGGTGGTGAGTCTAGTGGTGAATGTAGTGGTGGTGAGTCTAGTGTTGAGCCTAGTGGTGAATGTAGTGGTGGTCTAGTGGTGAATGTAGTGGTGGTGAGTCTAGTGTTGAGTCTAGTGATGAATGTAGTGGTGGTGAGTCTAGTGGTGAATGTAGTGGTGGTGAGTCTAGTGTTGAGTGTAGTGGTGAATGTAGTGGTGGTGAATCTAGTGGTGAATGTAGCAGTGAATGTAGTGGTTTACCTGGAGAGTGTTTCGGGGGTCAACGCCCCCGCGGCCCTGTCTGAGACCAGGCCTCATGGTGGATCAGGGTCTGATCAACCATACTGTTACTGCTGGCCGCACGCAAGCTGACTTACGAACCATAGCCCGGTTGGTCAGGTACTGACTTTAGGTGCCTGTCCAGTGCCTTCTTGAAGACAGCCAGGGGTCTATTGGTAATCACCCTAATGTATGCTGGGAGGCAATTGAACAGTCTTGGGCCCCGAACACTTATTGTGTTGTCTCTCAGTGTACTCGTGGCGCCCCTGCTTTTTCATCGGGGAAATGTTGCATCTCCTGCTGAGTCTTTTGCTTTCATAGGGAGTGATTTTCGTGTGCAGGTTTGATACCAATTCCTCCAGGACCTTCCAAGTGGTGTTAAGTCTAGTGGTGGTGAATGTAGTGGTGGTGAATCTAGTGGTGAATGTAGTGGTGAGTGGTGGTGAATGTAGTGGTGAGAGTAGCGGCGAATGTAGTGGTGAGTGCAGTGGTGAATGTAACGGTGGTGAGTCTAGTGGTGATTGTAGTGGTGTATGTAGTGGTTGTGAGTGTAGTGGTGAGTGCAGTGGTAAATGTAATGGTGGTGAGTCTAGTGGTGATTGTAGTGGTAAATGTAGTTGTGGTGAATGTAGTGGTGGTGAGTCTAGTGGTGAGTAGTGGTCGTCAGTCTACTGATGAGTCTAGTGGTGGTGAGTCTAGCGGAGTGTAGTGGTGAATGAAGTGGTGGTGAGTGTAGTGGTGAGTCTAGTGGTGGTGAATCTAGTGGTGAATGAAGTGGTGGTGAGTGTAGTGGTGAGTCTAGTGGTGGTGAATCTAGTGGTGAATGAAGTGGTGAGTGTAGTGGTGAATGTAGTGGTGAGTGTAGTGGCGAATGTAGTGGTGGTGAGTGTAGTAGTGAATGTAGTGGTGATTGTAGTGGTGAATGTAGTGGTGAGTGTAGCGGTGAATGTAGTGCTGGTGAATGTAGTGGTGGTGAGTGTAGTGGTGAATGTAGTGGGGAGTCTAGTGTTGGTGAATATAGGGTTGAGTATAGTGGTGAATGCAGTGGTGAGTGTAATGGTGAGTGTAGTGGTGAATGTAATAGTGAGTGTAGTGAATGTAGTGGTGAGTGTAATAGTGAATGCAGTGGTGAGTGTAGTGGTGGTGGATGTAGTGGTGAGTGCAGTGGTAAATGTAATGGTGGTGAGTCTAGTGGTGAATGTAGTGGTGGTGAGTCTAGTGGTGAGTGTAGTGATGGCGAGTCTAGTGGAGTGTAGTGGTGAATGAAGTGGTGGTGAGTGTAGTGGTGAATGTAGTGGTGAGTCTAGTGGTGAATGTAGTGGTGAGTGTTGTGGTGAATGTAGTGGTGAGTGTAGTGGCGAATGTAGTGGTGAGTGTAGTGGCGAATGTAGTGGTGAGTGTAGTGGCGAATGTAGTGGTGAGTGTAGCGGTGAATGTAGTGATGGTGAGTGTAGCGGTGAATGTAGTGGTGGTGAGTGTAGTGGTGGTGAGTGTAGCGGTGAATGTAGTGATGGTGAGTGTAATGGTGAATGTAGTGGTGGTGAGTGTAGTGGTGGTGAGTGTAGTTGTGAATGTAGTGGGGAGTCTAGTGTTGGTGAATATAGGGTTGAGTATAGTGGTGAATGCAGTGGTGAGTGTAATGGTGAACGTAGTGGTGAGTGTAGTGGTGAATGAGGTGGTGAATGTAGTAGTAAGTGTAGTGGTGAATGTAGTGCTGAGTGTAGTGGTGAATGTACTGGTGAGTGTAGTGGTGAATGTAGTTGAATGTAGTGGTGAATGTACTGGTGAGTGTAGTGGTGGTGAGTATAGTGGTGAATATAGGGGTGAATGTAGTGGTGAATATAACGGGCTTATTTGGTAGCTGGTAGCGGGTGTGAATGATATACTTTTTCGGAGGCTTCTTACTTTATTGTTAAGTAGTGGTGGGTTACACAGGCTTGTGTGTTTGTGCCCATGGCCCGGGCAGGGCCAGCCCACGAGAGAGAGCTGGGAGGCCTTGTGTGTTGATGCCAGGCCGCTGTGTGAGTCAGGGCGAGACAAGTCTGGGCATACTGAAGTGGCAAGGCCTAGGTGGCAGCACCAGCATAGCGCGAAATATGAACTAAGCTGGCAGACAGCATGGACTGTCTGTGCAGACAGTACAGGCTGTCTACATGAATGTAGTGGTGAGTGTAGTGGTGAATGAAGTGGTGAGTGTAGTGGTGAATGTACTGGTGAGTGTAGTGGTGAGTGTAGTGGTGAATGTAGTGGTGAGTGTAGTGGTGTGTGTAGTGGTGAATGTAGTGGTGAGTGTAGTGGTGAATGTATTGGTGGTGAGTGCAGTAGTGAATGCAGTGGTAGTGAGTGTAGTGACGAATATTGTGGTGAGTGTAGTGGTAGTGAGTGAAGTGGTGAATGTAGTTGTAGTGAGTGTAGTGGTGAAAGTAGTGGTAGTTAGTGTTGTGGTGAGTGTAGTTATTAGCGTAGTGGTGGTGGTGAGTGTAGTGTTATTGAGTGTAGTGATGGTGAGTGTGGTGATAGTGTAGGGGTGGTGAGTACTGATGGTGGTTGAGTGTAGTGGTGGTGAGTGTACTGATGATGGTGAGTGTAGTGGTGAGTGTACTGATGGTGGTGAGTGTAATAAGGTGAGTGTAGTGATGGTAAGTATGGTGGTAGTGAGTGTAGTGGTGAGGAGTGTACTGATGGTGAGTGTAGCGATGGTGAGTATAGTGATGGTGAATGTAGTGATGGCGAGTGTAGTGATGGTGAATGTAGTGATGGTGAGTGTAGTGACGGAAATGAGTAGTGATGGTGAGTGTAGTGATAGCAAGTGTAGTGGTGGTGAGTGTAGTGATGGTGAATGCAGTGATGGTGAGTGCAATGATAGTGAGTATAGTGATGGTAAGTGTAGTGGTGAGTGTAGTGGTAATGAGTGTAGTGGTAGTGACTGTAGTGATGGTGAGTGTAGTGGTGGTGAGTGTAGTGGAGAGTGTGGTGGTGGTGGTGAGTGTAGCGGTGGTAAGTGTAGTGCCAGTGAGTGTAGTGGTGAAGAGTGTAGTGGTGAGTGTAGTTGTGTTGAGTGTAGTGGTGGTGAGTGTAGTGCTGGAGAATGTAATGGTGAAGAGTGTAGTGATGGTGAGTGCAGTGGTGGTGAGTGTAGTGGTGGTGAGTGTAGTGGTAGTGAGTGTAGTGGTAGTGTCGTGGTAGTGAGTGTAGTGATGGGTGAGTGTAGTGATGGTAAGTGTAGTGTTGGAGAGTGCAGCGGTGAAGAGTGTAGTGGTGTTGAGTGTAGTGGTGGTGAGTGTAGTGCTGGAGAATGCAGTGGTGAAGAGTGTAGGGGTGGTGAGTGCAGTGGTAGTGAGTGTAGTGATGGGTAAGTGTAGTGATGGTAAGTGTAGTGATGGTAAGTGTAGTGTTGGAGAGTGCAGTGGTGAGTGTAATGGTAGTGAGTTTAGTGGTGGTGAGTTTAGTGGTAGTGAGTGTAGTGATGGTGAGTGTAGTGATGGTAAGTGTAATTGTGGTGAGTGTAGTGGTGTTGAGTGTAGTGGTAGTGAGTGTAGTGGTAGTGAGTGTAGTGGTAGTGAGTGTAGTGGTAGTGAGTGTAGTGGTGTTGAGTGTAGTGGTAGTGAGTGTAGTGGTAGTGAGTGTAGTGGTAGTGAGTGTAGTGGTAGTGAGTGTAGTGGTAGTGAGTGTAGTGTAGTGAGTGTAGTGGTGTTGAGTGTAGTGGTAGTGAGTGTAGTGGTGTTGAGTGTAGTGGTAGTGAGTGTAGTGGTGTTGAGTGTAGTGGTGTTGAGTGTAGTGGTAGTGAGTGTAGTGGTAGTGAGTGTAGTGGTAGTGAGTGTAGTGATGGTGAGTGTAGTGATGGTAAGTGTAATGGTGGTGAGTGTAGTGGTGGTGAGTGTAGTGGTAGTGAGTGTAGTGGTGTTGAGTGTAGTGTTGGTGAGTGTAGTGTTGGTGGGTGTAGTTCTGGAGAGTGCAGTGGTGAGGAGTGTAGTGGTGGTGAGCGTAATGGTGGAGAGTGTAGTGATGAAGAGTTGTGTAGAGTGATGGTGAATAGTGTAGAGTGGTGAAGAGTTATGTAGGGTGTTGTAGAATGGAGTAGAGTTGTGTAAAGTGGTGTATAGTGTTAGTGAGTGGTTTAGTCTACAGTGAAGTATAGTGGTGGAGAGAATTGATGTATGGTGTAGAGTGGTGATGAGAGGGATAGAGAGTAGCCTAAAGGGTTGACAAGTGGTTTAGAGGGATGGAGAGTGGCCACGAGGGGTGGAGAGTGGGCACGAGGGGTGGAGAGTGCAATGACTGATGTAGAGGGGTGTAGTGTAGCGATGAGTGGTGTAAAGGGGTGGATAGTGGTGATGAGTGGTGTAGAGGGATGCAGAGTGGTGTTAAGTGGTGTAGACTGGCGGAGAGTGGTAGTGAGAGGTGTAGAGTGCAGAGTAATGAGTGGTGTAAAGGGGTGCAGAGTGGTGATAAGTAGTGTAGAGGGGCGCAGAGTGGTGATGAGTAGTGTAAAGGGGCGCAGAGTAGTGGTGAGTGGTGTAGAGGGGTGTAGAAGTGGTGATGAGTGGTGTAAAGTGGTGATGACTGGTGTAGAGGAGTGCAGAGTGGTGATGAGTAGTGTAGAGGGGTGCAGAGTGGTGATGAGTGGTGTAAAGTGGTGATGACTGGTGTAGAGGAGTGCAGAGTGGTGATGAGTGCTGTAGAGTGGTAATGAGTGCTGTAGAGGGGTGTAGAGTGCTATAGACGGGTCGAGAGTGATGAGTGGTGTAGAGTGGTGATAAGTGGTGTAGAGAGGTGCAGAGTGGTGTAGAGTGGTGTAGAGTGGTGTAGAGTGGTGATGAGTGGTGTAAAGTGGTGATAAGTGGTGTAGAGAGGTGATGAGTGGTGTAGAGGGGTGATGAGTGGTGTAGAGGGGTGGAGAATGGTGATAAGCGGTGTAGAGAGGTGCAGAGTGGTGTAGACGGGTGGAGAGTGGTGATGAGTGGTGTGTGTGTATGTGTGTGTGTGTGTGTGTGTGTGTGTGTGTGTGTGTGTGTGTGTGTGCGTACGCGTACGTGCGTGCGTGCGTGTGCGTGTATGCACGCACGCAATAAATTATTTAGAGTGAAAGCTTCAAGTTTGGAGATGTGTAGCCACTCTGGTATTGTCTTGTACCACCTGAAGTTTGCTAAGTTACACAACCCGGGATTTTCTAATATTAGCTAAGAAGTGACTTTAAGGGTCCTAGAATATATTTTTTTAAAACGAAAGGAAATTCTAATTTAGAAGTAATAGAATGGAGTTTAGAAATAATGGAATAGAGTTTAGAAATAATGGAATGGAGTTTAGAAATAATGGAATGGAGTTTTAGAAATAATGGAATGGAGTTTTAGAAATGTTGGAATGGAGTTTAGAACTAATATACTGGAGTTTAGAAATAATGGAATGGAGTTTAAAGGTAATGGAAGTAACAGAATAGAGTTTGGAATTAATTTAGTTGAAAAGTGATATAATGGAGTTTAAATGTGATAGACATAAATTAGAAAGTCACCGAATGGTTAGGTTAGGTAAGATTGGTCAGGAAACAAGACAAGTGTTTCCTGACGAGGGTCTTAGTCAGATGATGACCCGTCGTTGGAGCTTTTGGTCATCTGACCGAGGCCTTCCGCCGGCTTACCGTTACCGTTCCACCCTTTAAAAATTATAGTCATAGTTATAATGGTTTAGTATCTCAGAATAGGATTTACAAGGCAGTGATGGATTTAATAAATCACAGAATAGTGATTACAAGTCATGAAATAAAACAAGCTAGAGAACGGGATTTATAAGCCATATAATGGGATTTATTAACCACACAATGGGATATATAAACCATACAACGGGATTTATATACCATGCAGCAGAATATATAAACCATATAACGGGATTTATAAACCTATAACGGGATTTATAAACCATATAACGGGATTTATATACCATACAACGGGATTTATAAACCATATAACGGGATTTATAAGCCATACAGTGGAAGGTATCAACCATGCAGTCAGGTATATAAGCCACTGAATGGAACTTATATGCCACAGAGTGGGTTTGTAAGCCAGAGAATAGGATTTTGATGGACATGAATTGGTGTCAGTTGTGTGTCAGTATCTATTGATTCCAACAAGAGTGACCGTTTATACACTTGGGAGAATGACCCCATTCCTGCGAGGAACGATCGTTAACCCTCATTCTGTGTCAACATGAACACTAACACAAACGTGGGATTAAGGACGATTATATATAAAGTCATCTCGTGTTACTTACGCCCAGTAAACATGTTAATGTTCTCAGGTCTCTGTCTCTGTCTCTGTCTGTCTGTCTGTCTCTCTCTCTCTCTCTCTCTCTCTCTGTGTGTGCTAGGTAGCCAGGAATAATGGCTGGGGTCTAGCAAGGTTTAATAAGCATTCTTCCCTTGCCTGTTTTTGTGCGATAACCAGCTAGAAATTGTGTTGTGTGTTTAACTGTATGTTGTTCCCGGTTAAACAGGTAATTTAAGCCTCAATGTGTGTGTGTGTGTGTACTCACCTAGTTGTGGTTGCAGGGGTCGATTCACAGCTCCTGGCTCCGCCTCTTACCTGGACGCTATTGGGTCACTCTTCCTGCTCAGTGAGCTTTATCATACCTCTTCTTAAAGCTATGTATGGATCCTGCCTCCACTACATCGCTTCCCAAACTATTCCACTTCCTGACTACTCTGTGACTGAAGAAATACTTCCTAACATCCCTGTGATTCATTTAAGTATTCATCTTCCAACTGTGGCCCCAAGTTGCTGTGTCCCATCTCTGGAACATTCTGTCTCTGTCCACCTTGTCGATTCCTCTCAATATTTTATAAGTCGTTATCATGTCCCCCCTATCTGTCCTGTCCTCCAGTGTCGTCAGGTCGATTTCCCATAACCTCTCCTCGTAGGACATACCTCTTAGCTCCGGGACTAGTCTTGTTGCAAACCTTTGCACTTTCTCTAGTTTCCTTACATGCTTGGCTGGGTGAGGGTTCCATACTGGTGTTGCATACACCAATATGTCCAATATGAGTCTAACGTATACAGTGTACAGGGTCCTGAACGATTCCTTATTAAGATGTCGGAATGCTGTTCTTGGGTTTGCTAGGCGCCCATATGCTGCAGCAGTTATTTGGTTGATGTGCGCCTCAGCATATGTGCCCGGTGTTATACTCACCCCAAGATTTTTTTCATTGAGTGAGGTTTGTAGTCTCTGGCCCCCTAGATTGTACTCCGTCTGCGGTCTTCTTTGCCCTCCCCAGTCTTCATGACTTTGCACTTGGTGGGGTTGAACTCTAGGAGCCAGTTGCTGAACCAGGCCTGCAGCCTGTCCAGAACCCCTTGTAGTTCTGCCTCGTCCTCGTCCGATTGGATTCTTCTCATCAACTTCACATCATCTGCAAACAGGGACACTTCGGAGTCTATTCCTTCTGTCATGTCGTTCACAAATACCAGAAACAGCACCGGTCTTAGGACTGACCTCTGTGTAACCCCACTCGTCACAGGCAGTCTACCCACCCCTCTTTTGTCTTACTGCTGTCACCCTATCACAGAACTCCAGTAGGTTTGTGACAAAGTATTTCCCGTCCCTGAAGCCGTGCTGGCTGTCGTTGATAAGCTCATTCCTTTCTAGGTGGTTCACCACTCTTCTCCAGGTAATCTCTATGACTTTGCATTCTATACATGTCAGTGACACTGGTGTGTAGTTTAATGATTCGTGTCTGTCTCCTTTTATAAAAATTGGGACTACCTTTGCTGTCTTCCATACCTAAGGTAGTCGCCCTATTTCAATAGATGTGTTGATTATTGTTGTTAGCGCCTCTGCTCCCTCTCTCAGGACCCACGGAGAGATGTTATCCGGCCCTATCGCCTTTGAGGAATCTAGTTCACTCAGCTGCCTCTTCACTACATCCTCGGTTGTATGCATTGTGTCCAACACTTGATGGTGTACCCCACCTCTCCGTCTTTCTGGAGTCCCTTCTGTCTCCTCTGAGAACACTACTTTGAATCTCATGTTGAGTTCTTCACATACTTCGCGGTCGTTTCTTGTAATCTCTCCTCCTTCCTTCCTCAGCCTGATTACCTGGTGATTGACTGTTGGTTTCCAACTGAAGTGGCTGTACAATAGCTTCGGGTCAGTTTTGTGTGTTCTTGTGTGTGTGTGAGTGTGTACTCACCTAATTGTACTCACCTAATTGAGGTTGCAAGGGTCGAGACTCAGCTCCTGGCCCCGTCTCTTCACTGAACGCTACTAGGTCCTCTCTCTCCCTACTCCATGAGCTTTATCATACCTCGTCTTAAAGCTATGTATGGTTCTTGCCTCCACTACATCACTCACCAGACTGTTCCACTTCCTGACCACTCTATGACTGAAGAAATACTTCCTAACATCCCTGTGACTCATCTGAGCCTTCAACTTTTAAGAGTGACCCCTTGTTTCTGTGTGTGTGTGTGTGTGTGTGAGTGTGTGTACTCACCTAGTTGAGGTTGCAGGGTTCGAGTCCAAGCTCTTGGCGCCCCTGTGTGTGTGTGCTCACCTATTTGCTCACCTATTTGTGGTTGTAGGGGTCGAGTCCTAGCTCCTGGCCCCGCCTCTTCACCGGTTGCTACTGGGCCCTCTCTCTCCCCGCTCCATGAGCTTTATCAAACCTCGTCTTAAAACTGTGTATGGTTCCTGCCTCCACTACATCATTTTCTAGGCTATTCCACTGCCTTACAACTCTATGACTGAAGAAATACTTCCTACTATCTCTCTGACTCATTTGTGTCTTCAACTTCCAATTGTGGCCTCTTGTTTCTGTGTCCCCTCCCTGGAACATCCTGTCCTTGTCCACCTTGTCTATTCCACGCAGTATTTTATATGTCGTTATCATGTCTCCCCTGACCCTCCTGTCCTCCAGTGTCGTCAGGCCGATTTCCCTTAATCTTTCTTCATAGGACATTCCCCTTAGCTCTGGAATGTCCTGTATGTCCTGTATGTGTGTGTGTGTGTGTGTGTGTGTGTGTGTGTGTGTGTGTGTGTGTGTGTGTGGTGTGTGTGTGTGTGTGTGTGTGTGTCTGTGTCTGTCTGTCTGTGTCCCCGTGTGTGAATGTTATATATATATATATATATATATATATATATATATATATATATATATATATATATATATATATATATATATATATATTATATATATATATATTATATATATATATATATATATATATATATATATATATATGTATATATATATATATATATATATATATTATATATATATGTATATATATATATATATATATATATATATATGTATGTATGTCGTGCCGAATATGTAAAACTGGTCAATTAGCAAGAACTCATTTAAAATTAAGTTCTTTCTAAAATTTTCTCTTATTCGTTTAAAGATATATTTTTTTCATTAATGTTGATGTAAAAATTTATAATTTTGCACCAAAAGGAACTTAGAAAACTTACCTAACCTTATTATAACAAGCTCAATTTATTTTAGCCTAACCCAACTAAATATATTTTAGATTTGTTTACAATAATTTAATACTAAACAAACACAGTGAAATATATTTTTTTCGTTAGGTTCAGAATGATTTTGGCGAAATTATTGCATACACAAATTTTCACTTGTCTTATATGGCAAAATGAGCGTTGCTATTTAAGCCAAGATGGCAAGTTCTGCCTATTCGGCACGACATATATATATATATATATATATATATATATATATATATATATATATATATATATATATATATATATATATATATATATATATATATATATATATGGTGCGAGCCTCGTAGACTATTCAATTTCTTTATTGGTCCTTTTTTGCATTAATAGATATTAAATATATTGATTATTCTCTCTGTTACGTCGTGTCTGATTTTTTACTCTCCTGTGTTTTATTTTTTACTCTCCTGTGTTTTATTTTTTACTCTTCTGTGTTTTATTTTTCACTCTCCTGTGTTTTATTTTTTACTCTCCTGTGTTTTATTTTTTACTCTCTTGTGTTTTATTTTTTACTCTCCTGTGTTTTATTTTTTACTCTCTTGTGTTTTATTTTTTACTCTCCTGTGTTTTATTTTTTACTCTCCTGTGTTTTATTTTTCACTCTCCTGTGTTTTATTTTTTACTCTCCTGTGTTTTATTTTTTACTCTCTTGTGTTTTATTTTTTACTCTCCTGTGTTTTATTTTTTACTCTCTTGTGTTTTATTTTTTACTCTCCTGTGTTTTATTTTTTACTCTCCTGTGTTTTATTTTTCACTCTCCTGTGTTTTATTTTTTACTCTCCTGTGTTTTATTTTTTACTCTCTTGTGTTTTATTTTTTACTCTCCTGTGTTTTATTTTTTACTCTCTTGTGTTTTATTTTTTACTCTCCTGTGTTTTATTTTTTACTCTCCTGTGTTTTATTTTTTACTCCTGTGTTTTATTTTTCACTCGTGTGTTTTATTTTTCACTCCTGTGTTTTATTTTTCACTCTCCTGTGTTTTATTTTTTACTCTCCTGTGTTTTATTTTTCACTCTCCTGTGTTTTATTTTTTACTCTCCTGTGTTTTATTTTTCACTCTCCTGTGTTTTATTTTTCACTCGTGTTTTATTTTTCACTCCTGTGTTTTATTTTTCACTCTCCTGTGTTTTATTTTTTACTCTCCTGTGTTTTATTTTTCACTCTCCTGTGTTTTACTTTTCACTCTCCTGTGTTTTATTTTTTACTCTCTTGTGTTTTATTTTTCACTCTCCTGTGTTTTATTTTTTACTCTCCTGTGCTTTATTTTTCACTCCTGTGTTTAATTTTTCACTCTCCTGTGTTTTATTTTTCACTCCTGTGTTTTATTTTCCACTTTCCTGTGTTTTATTTTTCACTCTCCTGTGTTTTATTTTTCACTCTCCTGTGTTGTATTTTTCACTCTCCTGTGTTTTATTTTTTACTCTCCTGTGTTTTATTTTTCACTCTCCTGTGTTTTATTTTCACTCTCCTGTGTTTTATTTTTCACTCCTATGTTTTATTTTTCACTCTCCTGTGTTTTATTTTTCACTCCTGTGTTTTATTTTTTACTCTCCTGTGTTTTATTTTTCACTCCTATGTTTTATTTTTCACTCCTGTGTTTTATTTTTCACTCTTGTGTTTTATTTTTCACTCTCCTGTGTTTTATTTTTCACTTCTGTGTTTTATTTTTCACTCATGTGTTTTATTTTTCACTCTCCTGTGTTTTATTTTTCACTCTCCTGTGTTTTATTTTTCACTCTCCTGTGTTTTATTTTTCACTCTCCTGTGTTTTATTTTTCACTCTCCTGTGTTTTATTTTTCACTCTCCTGTGTTTTATTTTTCACTCTCCTGTGTTTTATTTTTCACTCTCCTGTGTTTTATTTTTCACTCCTGTGTTTTATTTTTCACTCTCCTGTGTTTTATTTTTTACTCTCCTGTGTTTTATTTTTCACTCTCCTGTGTTTTATTTTTCACTCCTGTGTTTTATTTTTCACACTCCTGTGTTTTATTTTTCACTCCTGTGTTTTATTTTTCACTCCTGTGTTTTATTTTTCACACTCCTGTGTTTTATTTTTCACTCCTGTGTTTTATTTTTCACTCTCCTGTGCTTTATTTTTCACTCCTGTGTTTTATTTTTCACTCTCCTGTGTTTTATTTTTCACTCCTGTGTTTTATTTTTCACTCTCCTGTGTTTTATTTTTCACTCCTGTGTTTTATTTTTCACTCCTGTGTTTTATTTTTCACACTCCTGTGTTTTATTTTTCACTCTCCTGTGTTTTATTTTTCACTCTCCTGTGTTTTATTTTTCACTCTCCTGTGTTTTATTTTTCACTCTCCTGTGTTTTATTTTTCACTCTCCTGTGTTTTATTTTTCACTCCTGTGTTTTATTTTTCACTCTCCTGTGTTTTATTTTTTACTCTCCTGTGTTTTATTTTTCACTCTCCTGTGTTTTATTTTTCACTCCTGTGTTTTATTTTTCACACTCCTGTGTTTTATTTTTCACTCCTGTGTTTTATTTTTCACTCCTGTGTTTTATTTTTCACACTCCTGTGTTTTATTTTTCACTCCTGTGTTTTATTTTTCACTCTCCTGTGCTTTATTTTTCACTCCTGTGTTTTATTTTTCACTCTCCTGTGTTTTATTTTTCACTCCTGTGTTTTATTTTTCACTCTCCTGTGTTTTATTTTTCACTCCTGTGTTTTATTTTTCACTCCTGTGTTTTATTTTTCACACTCCTGTGTTTTATTTTTCACTCTCCTGTGCTTTATTTTTCACTCTCCTGTGTTTTATTTCAATAATGAGTTACATTTGTTAACTACTGTGATTTTTCCAACTTTGTGTCTGGCTTATATTAATAAAACGTCGACATTACCTCTTGTTAATATTTTGGCCAACCTACCATCTTGTTAATATTGTGGCCAACCTACCATCTTGGTAATATTGTGGCCAACCTACCATCTTGTTAATATTGTGGCCAACCTACCATCTTGTTAATATTGTAGCCAACCTACCATCTTGTTAATATTGTGGCCAACCTACCATCTTGTTAATATTGTGGCCAACCTACCATCTTGTTAATATTGTGGCCAACCTACCATCTTGGTAATATTGTGGCCAACCTACCATCTTGTTAATATTGTGGCCAACCTACCATCTTGTTAATATTGTAGCCAACCTACCATCTTGTTAATATTGTGGCCAACCTACCATCTTGTTAATATTGTGGCCAACCTACCATCTTGTTAATATTGTGGCCAACCTACCATCTTGTTAATATTGTGGCCGAACCTACCATCTTGTTAATATTGTGGCCAACCTACCATCTTGTTAATATTGTGGCCAACCTACCATCTTGTTAATGTTGTGGCCAACCTACCATCTTGTTATTATTGTGGCCAACCTACCATCTTGTTAATATTGTGGCCAACCTACCATCTTGTTAATATTGTGGCCAACCTACCATCTTGTTAATATTGTGGCCAACCTACCATCTTGTTAATATTGTGGCCAACCTACCCTCTTGTTAATATTGTGGCCAACCTACCATCTTGTTAATATTGTGGCCAACCTACCATCTTGTTAATATTGTGGCCAACCTACCCTCTTGTTAATATTGTGGCCAACCTACCATCTTGTTAATGTTGTGGCCAACCTACCATCTTGTTAATGTTGTGGCCAACCTACCATCTTGTTAATATTGTGGCCAACCTACCATCTTGTTAATATTGTGGCCAACCTACCATCTTGTTAATGTTGTGGCCAACCTACCATCTTGTTAATGTTGTGGCCAACCTACCATCTTGTTAATATTGTGGCCAACCTACCATCTTGTTAATATTGTGGCCAACCTACGATCTTGTTAATATTGTGGCCAACCTACCATCTTGTTAATATTGTGGCCAACCTGCCATCTTGTTAATATTGTGGCCAACCTACCATCTTGTTAATGTTGTGACCCATCTGCCATCTTGTCAGTATTGTGGCCCACCTGCCATCTTGTTAGTATTGTGACCCACCTGCCATCCTGTCAGTATTGTGGCCCACCTGCCATCTTGTCAGTATTGTGGCCCACCTGCCATCTTGTTATTTTTGTGACCCACCTGCCATCCTGTCAGTATTTTGGCCCACCTGCCATCTTGTCAGTATTGTGGTCTTCCTGCCATCTTGTTAATATTGTCTCCCACCTGCCATCCTGTCAGTATTGTGACCCACCTGCCATCTTGTCATTATTGTGACCCACCTGCCATCCTGTCAGTATTGTGGCCCACCTGCCATCTTGTCAGTATTGTGACCCACCTGCCATCTTGTTAATATTGTGGCCCACCTGCCATCCTGTCAGTATTGTGGCCCACCTGCCATCTTGTCATTATTGTGATCCACCTGCCATCTACCTGGACTTCCTACTCATATCTTCAGCATTGCAACGCTCTTCTTGCTGAATAAGGCAAGCTAAAATTAGTGTATACAATAATTTTGCAAAAATCATTCTGAACCTAACAAAAAAAATATATTTCATTGTGTTTGTTTATTATTAAATTATTGTAAACTTATCAAAAATATATTTAGTTGGATTAGGCTAAATTAAATTGCGCATGTTATAATAAGGCTAGGTAAGTTTTCTAAGGTTCTTTTCGTACAAAATTATTAATTTTTGCATTAACATAAATGAAATATATATCTTTAAAAGTAGAAGAGAAAATTTTAAAAAGGACTTAATTTTAAATGAATTCTTGCTAAATGACCAGGTTTACCTATTCGACACGACATTATATATATATATATATATATATATATATATATATATATATATATATATATATATATATATATATATATATATATATATATATAAATGATCCTTATAAATTTATTCTTTTTTTTTCATGTAAAATGAGAAAAAAGTCATGGTTATTTCAGAGAGACAAACAGTAATTAATCAGCGAGTGTCTATAATCCTTCAATGTGGTTAATTACCCTCTGGTGAGTAGAAGGTGAAGCACAGGAATGTAGGGAGAGTGAGAAATGTAGGGAGAGTGAGAAATGTAGGGAGAGTGAGAAATGGAGGGAGATCAAGGAATGTAGGAAGAACGAGGAAAGGAGAGAAAAGTGTAATAATATAACATTCACACACAATATATTGTTCTTCTGAACGTCTTCAAACTTGAATAACTGATTCTTCTTGTGGATAGGTTAGGATTCTCTAAGTATGTGTTCTGTAGATACGAGTTTGCTATTTTATTAACGTAGTTAAAAAATATGAAGTGTTGGATTCCGAGCAATACCTTGGGAATGCTTCTGCTGATCGGTTTCAACCTTTCAGCTATTGAGGACTTTACTCAAGGCAAGATTCACACTGCGTTTGGTCTGTGTTAGTTATAATTTGCCTATTTTAATAAACAAATTGGGTTGTGTGAAATAACTGGGGAATGATCCTTCTAATGGGTCTCATGCCCTTAACACTGGTGTATCGTAATTAGATAATATTTTGGAGTGATCTTGATTTGTATAGGAGCTATTTGCTAGTTTATTGAAGATATTGGAATAATTAAAATATTGGTTTTGGGCTGTGTTGGGGGTCAGTTTCTAATTTTTATTGAAGAAATGTCGATACTCGCTTCAATAACATTCACAAGGCATTTGAGTCTTATATCGCATCCTGTATCATTCCTTTGGCCTGTATTGAGGTATAGTGGACTGGACTTATGTGAGATACTTCGATACCTTTCTTGGATGGCGACGCGACTGAACCACACACAGTTATGATATTAGTATTATGCTGCCATTGGGTGGCTATAGTGTTGTCCTTCCGTTGGTATAATGTGATTAAAACAAATAAATCTGGAATTATGTCTTACTGTCGTGAATTTAAGAATGCATTACCCTCGGGAAATGCATTATTCTGGCTTTAAAATAGTCATTCATCTTTTATGAAGTATCTAAAAGTTTAGGTTGTAGCATTATGTTTCTGACATATCACATAACCTTCTTCACGATATTGTAGCTGACAATTTCAGAGCAAGAGGGAAGGGGTAATACTTGCTCTTGTGGTTCCAAAGCACAAGGTAGGTCATGTTTGTTGACATAGATTATCAACATGGGTCGTTGTGATACCAAAAAGTATAGTATAAGCAGAGTATCCTCCAGTGGTTCAACTCTGTTACCGTTTTCTCGCAGCTCGTGTCCCTGGTATGTACGTTTGATAAATTTTGTTTTTTTTTTAGGCTCATGTTGCTACTCCTGAAATTTTGTTTGGGTTTCCACCACCCCCTCATCTCAATCTTTCATTTTTTTAACCACCATTGGAGAGGTCTATGTAACACCTTGCGGAGGACACTTATAGGAATTTAAACAGAATCAAAGAACGTAGTTATACTTGCCAGGGGGATAACACTAGCAACACCTGCACATAGTAACACCTGTAACCACCTGATGATCTTCCCAGAAGTTTTCAAAGAAGCAGACTAATTGGGCTGCCACAAACCCCGCCCAGACTGGGCTCGAAGGGTGTGGCAGCTACATAGCAGCAGACGATGTCAGGAGATGCAAAGGCAGCAAGCACTACAGGATCCTTTTGGAGTCACACCCCAGCTTTGGGCATTAAGTCCGAGCGCTGGGAAGCTCAAGAATATCTCTTGCTGTGTGTGTTGCTGCTGTTACTACTACACTTGTCCGTTGCACTCCAGCCATTACGTGAGACCACGCTCGTAGGTGACTGACACCACCACTCTCGTCTCAAACCATCCTGACTCACTGTCTCTATATCTCACGAACCTCTCCTCAACTACTATATAATCTTATGTTTTAACTTTGTATGACTTGATAAAGTGCCTATTGGACGACATGTCTTTAATGATATACCATAACCAATATAGTTTGTTATTCTCAACAAAATATTAGTCTTTTGCCTTAGATATTCTGCAGTCGTTTGGAGTAGCCTGTCCATTATCCCTTCCTGCTTTTCGAAACTACAGATTAATGCCTGGTATGGTACTATAACATATGGTATAATCTGGTAATATACTTCAATTTGAACATCCTTTCGTATAAAGCCTTTAAATTCCAAAGACAGGATTTTCCTATCTCTAAATACGTTTTGGTTGACTGTTTTGAATCTTTCATTCTCCAGGTGCTCCACCAATCTCCTTCTGGTCATTATCTTTATTTACTCTGGACAGTATAAGGGAGCACAGGTGAAGACAGGCAGGATATCCTTGAGTGGTGGGAGGCTCACTTCTGTTAGATTTTCCTAACAACCCACAACCCGCTTATGGTTTCTTAAGCTGGTTGAGGGCGGCACACGCGGATGGTGTCCCCTTGATGGAATATTGCTCTTACAAATATCAAAATATCTGGAGATTGCCCCTTTCCCAGTGATCCTTTGAACATTTTCGTGTGTGTGAATGTGTGCGTGTGTGTGGGGTGTTTGTGTGTGGTATTTGTGTGTTGTATGTGTATGTTTTGTGTGCGTGTGTGTGTGTGTGTTGGAAGTAGCACGCTCCCGGACACAGTCTATTATCAACAAATGTTGCATGTAGTTCCTCATATGAGTCAACAGCACAATGTTGAAACACAAGACAGTCTTACAATCTTTCAACACAGAGGGAATTTCTGAAGTATTCGTCTTTTTTTTTTGTGTGTGTGTGTGTGTGTGTTAAAAGCTGATAATTTAGGGGTAATTTTGACGCACACACAAATTGCATAAAATACCTGTCTGGAAATATTGCAGTACGGTTTAACTGCTCATTAGGTGCGTATTAATGTTTTTGTTGGAGCTGCGGCCAGACTGCATAGTGAGGAGGGGCGGTGGCTGTGTCACGACACCACCTGCATTATGCAGGTGGTGGGCAAAACATGCGGGTGGCACACTTATGGTGGGAGGCACGCATGGGTGGTGGGCGGCCCACGTGGTTGGTTGGTGGCAAGCACGGGTTGGGGGTTGCATAGGAGGGATGTGGCTGACAGACGGTGTGGCGCATTCAAATGGTGGGCGGCACACGCCGGTGGCGTGTGCAATACCTACAAGGAAAACCTGTAGTTGTTAGTCTGGCACATGTAAATGGAGGGTGGCACACAGGGTTGCAAGCGGAACAGGTCAGCAACATCTGGTTCTCTCTATCCATCAATTTATAGATTTTTGCTAACGATTCACACAGTGCCTCTGCTTCCCGTCTTATTCCCCGAGGATACATCTTATTAGGCTCCATCACTCTTCATTTGTCCAGTTTGCTCAGCATCTTCGTTACTTCATCTCCTCTTGTGCTCTCGTGTTAATCTTATCAAGTCTCCACTGGTAATATACTTCAATTTGAACATCCTTTCGTATAAAGCCTTTAAATTCCAGAGACAGGATTTTCCTATCTCATTCTCTCAGCCTCGGGTCTTTTCATCATTTCCACTGTAAATACCTCCCTAGAAACACTTAGTTCCTTTCAGACCACTTTTTAGTTTCGTCTGTTCTTTTCAAGTGCTGTTATTTGTTCCCTTACTGTCACCTTCTGGTTGATATGGCTGTTTGGCAGTTTTGATTTTGTTTTACTGCTATTGCTTTCTTTTATATTGTCACTGCTTCCGTCCCTAACGCTGCATAACTCACTCACTCACTCTCTCTCTCTCTCTCTCTCTCTCTCTCTCTCTCTCTCTCTCTCTCTCTCTCTCTCTCTCTCTCTCTCTCTCTCTCTCTCTCTCTCTCTCTCTCTTTCTCTCTCTTTCTCTCTCTTTCTCTCTCTTTCTCTCTCTCTCTCTCTCTCTCTCTCTCTCTCTCTCTCTCTCTCTCTCTCTCTCTCTCTCTCTCTCTCTCTCTCTCTCTCTCTCTCTCTCTGGTGTTTCATGTGTTTTCTTCTCTAATTCAGCGGTTGAATCGTGATATTTGTCTTTTTAATTATTATTTATAATGTTTTAAGGTAACCTACCAAGTGCACTATTTACTCTGTCGTCTTTCCTTTCACACCGGACTCCATTTAGAAATAATCTAATCAATACTGAATTCCTAATATAGTTGGATTTGTTTTTTACCCGAAAGCTTGTTCCAAGTTCATTTCCATCAGGTAGTTGAAACCAAGGAATGTTTGACATTCAGTTCTATCGGGAGATCATATTCTATTTATCTCAGTTCAGTGCATTAAACGTAAAGAGCAAGTGCAGGCTTGTCTGTTCTTTCCTTCCTTGTATCACTGACGTGCAGACACATTAAACCTTCTAGGAGTTGAGGCTTTTACATGTCCAGTACCTCTAGCAGTTCCCATTTCTCACAAGTTATTTCCTTGTAGATAAAGCCTCCCATGAACTGTAACTTTGCTTTGGCCCAAATGAATTTTTCCGCTTCCTCTGTGGTTACTACCATGGCCCTGTGTTCTGTTCGTATTGTTGTCTTTGTGTTCTCCTATTCATTGAAGATAATAGATAAATAAAACTATCCTGGGTAGCCCAGTCTTGGTAGTGTAATTATGTGTTCGTTGTCCTCGTTGCTTTCTAGTTACTTTTTTTTATTTCCTGGAAATTCCATTGGCACTATACTGATAGTGTTACTCCTTTTCCATCTCTGTTTCGTAGTTCGTGTCTTTGTATTTGGTAACCAGTAGGAGTATTGCATCAGGTAGTGCCTCTGTCAGTTTCACTTCTGGTGCTACCTCCTCTACTCTCTCTAAGGCACTGCTTTTGTCATACCATTTGCTAGTGTGTATCAGATATTGAACTTTCATTTATTGTTTTTCAGTTCCTTAGATCCAGATCTGTCATGTTATTCCTTTGGTACTGTGGGGTGTTTGGTGGGAATCCTACCCCAGTGAAGGAGTGGTTATAGGATGGATGAGTCTTTTGTGGATGGAAACCGATGCTCTGTTAAAGTGTAGGTGGGTTAATAATAATAATAATAATCTTTATTGCTACAAGTACATGTACAAAGTATACAGGCTTAGCTGAGGTCAATGACATAAGTAGAAAGCCCCTTATTATGCAGAGCATATCCGACAAATAAGGTCAATTTTGTCCCAGGATGTGACCCACACCAGCCGACTAACACCTAGGTACCTATTTTACTGATGGGTGAACATGGACAGCAGACGTCTTAAGGAAACATGTCCTAATGGTTCCACCCGTACAGGGGATCGACCCCCGGGTCTCAGTGTGTGAGCTGAGTGCGCTTTCACTCGAGCTACGGGACGCCTTAGATGGATGGAGTGTAAGGTTGGGAGAACTGTGCGAATCGAATGCTTATGTATCAAGCTAGCAGTCATTCTACAGTTGAAGATTGACACTTATGCAACATATGGGAATCTTTATTAAGGAAACGTTTCGCCACACAGTGGCTTCTTCAGTCCAATACAAAGCAGAGAGGGGTAAGGAGAGGTGGAGTTTGAGGTATTCAGTCCCTCAGCCTGGAATCGATGTGTTCAGTCCATCACTCTTGTAGAAAGTACAGCATAGGGCCGGAGAAGTGACTTATATATTGTAGACAGGTGAGTTGATGCAGGAGGCGGCGGGATATAAACCACTTCTCCGGCCATATGCTGTACTTTCTACAAGAGTGATGGACTGATTGCCTCAAACTCCTCCTCTTCTTACCCCTCGCTGCTTTGCATTGGACTGAAGAAGCCGCTGTGTAGCGAAACGTTTCCTTAATAAAGATTCCCATATGTTCCATAAGTGTATCAGTCTTCAAATTCTCGGTTTTCAAACCATTTATCACATTCTACAATTGCACACCATAGAGCGAACCACTGCCCCACGTTCGCATCTTTGTCACCAGACACTTGGAGTGAACGGGTCATCATATAACAAAGCCATGACAGGTGGTTTCTTTTACGAAAAAATTAACAACAAAAGGAGATACAAAAGTGAGAAACCTATCATCATTTGGACCACTGGGTCCTATCAGTAAGCCAGCGGTCACTCTGCACTATCTCACCGTTCGGCCTGTGGCTACCACTTTCGCCCATGTCAGTAGACACCATTATCCATACCACCATACTCCATTGGTTACTGTATGCCGCGCCTCTATACTAGGCAAAACGGTACCACTGAACAGGCTATCATATGAAAAAGACCAATACATATAGCAATGAAATCGCGAAACAAGTGATTTTAGTTCATTTACCAAACTGAGGCAGGCCAGGACTCCCATGCTACAAACGTTGTACCGCTTCCAGAGACAACAGAACATACGCGTCACCTTTACCACTCAGCCACCAATCCTACAAAGATCACGCATGCAGCAGAGCTACATGTTTTTCTCGTGATCCGAGGACACTCGTGGCAGTGGTATCTCAAGGATTAATTTCAGCCTCCTGTTTGAATACCCGCCTCAACAAGCAGTCTATATAGCAATGAAATCACAAAACAAGTGATTTTAGTTCATTTACCAAACTGCGGCAGGCCAGGACTCGACCCTACGAACGTTGTACCGCCTCCAGAGATAACACAACATATGCGTCACCCTCACCATTCAGGGATAACAACATATGCGTCACCCTCACCATTCAGGGATAACACAACATATGCGTCACCCTCACCATCTTACAGTCGAAGGAAATGCAATCTACCCACCCCTCTCCTTCTCCTGTCGTCTGTCACCTTGTTGTAAAGCTCCAGTAGGTCTGTGACAGGATTTCCCTTCCCTGAAACCATGCTGATTATCATGTATAAGCTCATAACTTTCTACGTGTTCCACCACTCTTCTCCAGATAATCTGCTCCATGACTGAATACTGTATATGACAGTGACACTGGTCTGTAGTTTATTCCTGCGTGTCTGTCTCCTTAAAAATTGGGCCTACGTTTGCTGTCTTCCATACCTCAGGTAGCTCCCCTGTTTTGATAGATGTGTTGAAGATTGTTGTTAGTGTTACACACAGTGCCTCTGCTCCCTCTCTCATGATCCAGGGAGAGATGTCAGATCCCACCCTCTTTGAATTATCTAGTTCACTTAGCAGCCTCTTCACTTTCTCCTTGAATGTGTGTAGTATGTCCAGCACTTGTTGGTGTACCCTACCATCCCGGTTTGATGGAAGCCTTTCTGTCTCCACTGAAAATACTTCCTTAAATCTCGTGTTGAGCTCTTCACAAGCTTCTTCGTCGTTTCTTTGTGGGAATGTGTGTGCGTGCGCTCATCTATATGCGGTTGCAAGGGTCGATTCACAGGTCCTGGCCTCGTCTCTTTACTGTGTGTGTGTGTGTGTGTGTGTGTGTGTGTGTGTGTGTGTGTGTGTGTGTGTGTGTGCGTGTGTGTGTGTGTGTGTGTGCGTGTGTGTGTGTGTGCGTGTGTGTGCGTGTGTGTGTTGTGTGTTGTGTGTGTGTGTGTGTGTGTGTGTGTGTGTGTGTGTGTGTGTGTGTGTGTGTGTGTGTGTGTGTCAGTGTTTCTTTGCGTGTTACCGTATGTGTATTTGTGTACTGCCTGCGTAAGGTACTTTTTTTTTCCTGTGTGAAGAACATTGTTCTCCCTGTGAAAGGAACATTGTTCTCCCTGTGAAAGGAACATTGTTCTCCCTATGTGACATTGTTCTTCATGTGTGAGCAACACCGTTCTCTATATGAGATGTGAGGAGTCCTACAAGGAGGATCAACTAGTGAGGAAGTCAGGCAGATGGCATCAATAACTTCCCCACCTCACATGCTGTGATTCTCAAGGCACCTTTCATTAATGGTTGTAAATATCAGGTGCGCTGCTCACCTGCCAGCTGAGCGCCACCGCACCCAGGATTATGGCTCCTACATTAATGTAATTTTAGTGTTCTTACCACCCCTCACCCTCGCCTCACTCTCCCCTCAATCATCGTGCTGGGGCGTCCTCACCCTTCCCTCACCTGCTGAGCTTGGGTGTCCTCACCTACCCCTCATTCTCCCCCTCACCACCTACAGCTAGTCTGGTAAACAAATTGCCCAGCGACTTGCAGTTACTGATTATTACACACTGCTCAGTGAGTGAGGCTCCTCGGGCTCCTAGGAGCACTTACCAACATCCATTATTTATGTCCCTCGGGAGCCTCTGTCGTATCTAACCTAATTTTTTAATACTAGGTTTGGCGCATATTTGATTTTAATTAAGGTTCTTCGAGGATGGACGGTGTGAAATGGAAATCCAAAATTAAATGAAAGTCACTAATATAACGCAATTTGGTGAGGAATCTTGAGACGACGCACAGGTCCTTCCTGGTCCTAACGTTATGTCAGGAATTCACAATGGTTCAGTACAGACCTGGTGGGTGTTCCGGGCCTCGCGGTGAATCAAGGCCTGATCAACCTAGCTGTTATTGCCTGCCGCACGCAAACCGACCAGCTGGTCAGGTACTGACTTTAGGTGCCTGTCCATTTCCCTCTTGAAGACAGCCAGAGGTCTATTGGTAATACCCCTTATGTATGCTGTGAGGCAGTTGAACAGTCTTGGGCCCCTGACAATCATTGTGTTGTCTCTTAGTGTAGTCATGGTACCCCGCCATGAGTACAATAAGAGTAGCCAACAATTCCAGTTCGAAATTTTGGGTTATTAATGAACTGTTCCAGTCTGGATGTTGTGATTTATATTCTCCATCGAAAGAGAGATTTGTAACCGAATTTTGACGCTTTTAAATTAGTGGGGTTAACCAGGGTTGCCATCGTCTCGAGACTGTTCGCTGCTTCATCAGTGCTGCAACATTTAGCTTCAATACACTCCGACCATAGCAATAAATTCTCCCTAAATGTTGCACTATATTCATACACATCAAAAAACACAAATTTAAAATTTCCCATTTTAATTTTATTAATTATATTCAGTAAAAGATGTTACCAGTTTTTTGCCTACAATTCAACGACATGCATAAGATGATGATTTTTACCTTCTTGTGGGCATTATAAAGGAAATATTATAGGGAAAAAACTTTAAAACCACACCGGATAAGCTTACATGACTGCCAAGAGAAGTTCCTAAGACTTACATATCACTCCTGGCACTTATGACGCTAAAAATAAAAGACCAGAATTTCTGCCAGAGTGCAAATTGTTTAACACGCTTCCATTTCACATCCACATGTTACGAAGGTAGTATTTATATAGATGTGGGATGTCTCCATAAATTAAATATATTTTAAGATGGGAAAAGTGAAAAGTGGCTGCTGAAGTGTTGCAGGATTAAAAGATAATGAATGTGGAGCCAGAAATATTTGTCAGGGTTGCACCTTGTTGATGACAGTGCTCTTGGAAGATTAGGAAGTTAAGAGGTTCTTTGGAGAGTTTGAAAGGATTTGTAAAAGAAAGAAGTTGAAAGTGAATGCAGAAAAGATGAAGGGAATGTAAGAAAGTTGTCTAGACAGTGAATGAGTGGGCGTTGGACTGGAGGGAAGCACAGTAAAGTGGATATATTTTGATATTAGACCATGGGCCTGTGAAAGCTGACGTGGATAACACCTTAGGAAAAGAAGACCTCAGAAATACTGAGAAGCCTGCGAAAAGAAGTGTTTGACAGTTGATGCTGAAAAGGAATGTGTCAGTGTGTAGTTATGTCAGAGTGCTGTTCAAGTGAGAACCTTCGTCTCTAAATGTACCAGCGAGGGGGAGGAGGTTGTAGAGATATTATTTTACATGTTAATGTGTGGCATGAATTATGCAAAATATAAGGAATGAAGAAATTAGACGATAGTGTGAAGATGTGAATGGTATTATTCAGGTAGCGGAGAAACCTTTGTTGAGATAGTTTGGTTATTTAAAATGGATTGAGAAAAACTAGGTAAGAGGTTTCATAAATCATGAGTTGAAGGTAATGTGGGGAAACGTCTGAGAGAAAGTTGGAAGGGCAGCGTGAAGGAGGCTCTGAGAGGTGCGTAGTGTTGAGTATCCAGCGTGTTAGATGAGAGTGATCTGATGCAAGGTATTCTGGTGGGATTTGGCGTGCTGTTGGAGTGTGAGCAGGGTAACATTTGTTAATTGCTTCATGGAAAGCCAGTTTGCTGGGCACGAGTTATGGAGATGGTAAATTCAGTGACTTTGCCCTTGTAAATCTGTAACCAAATGTCCTTGTCTTCTAGTCTCGAGGCTACAGTGAGGACAGGGATGCGGGAAGCTTTCTGGTATTTCTAATACCCATTTCTAAATCAATTATCCTTGTGGTCTGCTGCCTCCATTCTCGTGCTTCACTTTCTGTTTGGATATGCTCTCTCTCTCTCTCTCTCTCTCTCTCTCTCTCTCTCTCTCTCTCTCTCTCTCTCTCTCTCTCTCTCTCTCTCTCTCTCTCTCTCTCTCTCTCTGAGCTTATATTCTCTGTATAAATATTTTTTGGTACTCGACTGTCTGTTTTATGACATATCTTCCTCTCCTTAATCATTAATTTGTTTTTTTTCCATTTGAGAAGATAAATAAGAGTTAAATCTTTCTTTCGAATTTCTCAAAAATGTAACACGATTTGTCAAGCCTCTCTTTCAGATTCCAGGTTCTTCAGCAATCCTTGTACTTATCTCCTATCACTATTTCTGCATCTCTTGATCCTGTTATTATGACCTAGCTTTTGTTGTTATGTGGTGTCTCTCATTGGTGCAAGTAAAATTCCTTCCTGGATTACCACTGCCTGAATCGTTTATGGATTTTTATGATCTTTTTGCTTAAATTCTTTTGTGTTCGTCTTGTAATATTTTTTGTTTATTTTCATTACGCATTTATTCCCAATTACATTATCTTGTGGGTCTTATAATTTGGATTTGTTCGTTCATTTCACTTATCTCCGTCTTCGTGACCAGTTTCTGCATGACCTCCTTCATGGCTGGATGCAGAACCTAGCCTGCTGCTACACGGCTCAACTGTCTCACATTAATTCCGCGAATAGTCTCTTCGTTTCACCCCGTAATTGACCATTCTAATTACAAGACACAACATCTCTCCTCTACCGAATTCCTGAATTAAAATTATTGCCTGAACCTCCTAACCTTACTTACCTAAATTAAGTAATATTAGGTTAGGAATCACTCTGCAAACATCGAATATTGGGTAGAGTTGCCTAAATTCTTAAGTCCTTGATTTTTTTCTGCTATACTGCACTTAAGTTATCTTCGCACTGTTTCCTCCAGTGATTGTTCTTTATGTTGTTTCTCCACTACTGGAGGGAGGGGGGACGGGGGGTTAACTTGCTCGTTGTCGGAAGCTATACAAGTCACTTAATTCTCATCCACTACATCTCTGTAATCCTAGCCTCGTTTATCCAACTGATTGCTGTTTATGAGGTTCTTTTATGTACACAGTACTAAAACTACGCTGTTGTGGTCTGCTCACGTGCTGGCCGCCAAGAATATCCATAAAGAACAACGCAGATGATGGACACTTGGAGACGAGAGATTATGAACGTGCCTAATTTCACTGTATTCCCAGCTTTGTTCACCTTGACCATTTTTCTTTCCTAATTTATTTAGCTGTCCTGGACACAAACTCTCTTGGTAATGTTATACTTAAGCATATTTCCTTTTCTTCTCACGTTTCTACTTGAAACTTTTCTGTCATTATGAGTGGCTACCTTGTGTCAACAAACACTTGGGTCAGTTTATGTACTCTGGATCTTTGTCGTAAATATTTTTGAATCCATGTATAGAGTAAACATCCATGACCTTATTATTTATTGTATTCTACTTACTTACCGCTTATTCTTAGTCTGAAATATAATGTTTCTTCATTATCATCATTATTATTGTCTCCTGACTCGACTGAGTTTCCAGTTAATTTTTGTGTGCTCTTGTTCTATTCCGTCACGTGTTAATAACGTAACTCTGTGCACCTTTGTTGATATTACTAAGTATGTAGTAAGAGTCCACATCACATCAGCTGTTCCTGTACATCGATATCAGATTTAATTCTCCTTTCTTACCGCCGTGTTCCAACTTTCTTACCGCAGTGTTCCAACTTTCTTACCGCCGTGTTCCAACTTTCTTACCGCCGTGTTCCAACTTTCTTAGCGCAGTGTTCCAACTTTCTTACCGCCGTGTTCCAACTTTCTTACCGCCGTGTTCCAACTTTCTTACCGCCGTGTTCCAACTTTCTTACCGCCGTGTTCCAACTTTCTTACCGCCGTGTTCCAACTTTCTTACCGCCGTGTTCCAACTTTCTTACCGCCGTGTTCCAACTTTTTTAGCCTGGGACTTACCTTGCTGTAAACCTCTGAATTTTATATTACTTTCTCTATGTGCTTAAAAAGGATGAGGGTTCCATACTGTTGCCTGTGCTATGTATAGTTTTCTTAATGACTTTTTTTAAGTTTAAGGTTGTTTTTATTTTAACCAGCCGTGCGCATGCCACTAATAGATTAGCGTGATACACAGCAGATTATTTTTATCTCTTTCCGGCTCTCGCATTACCTTCCATTCAAATAGTGGAATATATATCTGGCCTTCTCCCTCACTTTCTTATTCGCATTACCTTCCATTTTTTGCATATTAGTTCCTCACACGCTGACTCTGTGCAGACTATTTGTTATTTCTTATTCTTTGTAGTGTTTTCCCGGACTCCAATCTGATATTTTTTGTTTGTAAATTAATTTAGTTGTGGAATCATGATAAAGACTTACTGGCAGTCTAGGAATACAGTCCTTGCTTGACTCTAATTATTCTTTCATAGAATTCTATAAGCAAGATTTTTTCATTCTGAATCCCAGCAATTTATTTTAAAAATTATTCATTTCTAGGTGATCATCCAGTATTCTCCCGTCTCATTTATCGGAACCACGTTGGTAGTTGGTACTTTTTCCTGTTGCTAGTAATGTGATAATTTTTTTTTCTAATGGCTTATATTTCAGCACCTTCATTTCATACCCACGGTGAGATTTTTCTAATATTATATTCCTTCTCATTTTTCTAATCTTTTTGTCCAGTTCCGTGGGATGATTTTTACGGCTTCTTCATCTGCACTGTTTAACTAAGCGTTGTGTGGGGAGGCCTCGGTTCTTTTATGAAGAGTGGACCCAGTACACAGCCTGTGCGTGGACTTATCTATGTAAACAGACTTTTATAGTGAATGGGGAATGGTGTTTGGTGAACAGCCTTTTCACTACATACTGGAAAAGTAACCATGTAAACAACTTCTGTCATACGTATGAGATATCCATATCATAGAGATCCCAACACCATACTGCTTTTACCTAGCATAAAGACCTTCCTTCCGATTCATATTTCTCACACCATACAGATTTCTCATACCATGCAAATCTCGCACACTTAGCAGATATCCCAGACATGGGGGGACATCCATACCAGAGAGAGTTTTCCCCAGCACACAGTACAGCCCTCCATAGAGACCTTTCACAGAACTTTTTACCCTTATAGACCACCCTCGACATAGAGGTCTCCCGCAATACATAGAGACCTCCCATATTGCTTACAGGCTTCCGCCATTGTAGATTCCTCCCCAGTATATAGACATCTCCCACAATACAGCAAGATATCGCCTCACTTTCTTCCATCCAGTAATCAAATATCTTGTTCCTTCCCTGCAGGAGCTGGCCTCTTCAAACCCAAATCAACGCAACTGGAAGGGCATTATCATCGCCGTGCTGGTCATCTGCTTCGTGCTGGGAATGATCGTGACATCTGTACTCCTCCTGACTCCACCTGACGACGGTCCCAGAGTCAAAGGTCGGAGATTTGAGTTAGAGGACATACTAGGCGACGACTTTAAGATACATTCCTTCAATGGCAGCTGGATATCAGGTCAGTACGAGTTGCAGAGCAGAGAAAGTGTGCATGAGAGAGTGTAAGAGAAAGAGTTTTGTTTCTTCTCCAGGGAATAACGATCAGACACAGGTCTTTATGACCCGTTTAGTGGCTCAATGGAGGAGTCGTTGGTGCAAAAACGAAATCGTCATTACCCCTTGTTCTGGGGCCGATGATTGCTGTCAGGATATAAAGGGTCGCTAGTCCTATGGCTGGGGCGCGGCAGGTCGCAGAAAGCGGTGATGTGTACCGTCTGGGCACATAAAACTGGTTTAGCCATTAGCAACTGGCTGGGGTGTACTGATGTTTTCATTCCAGCGTGCAACGACGGCGAAGCTCTTGTCAAAACTCCAGTCAAAACCTCTCATAATCTCCCGAGATGACATGAAAAACGAGGCAAGATGAAATTTGGCCTACATGGCCAGGTACTAATAGCATTCTAGGGCTAAATTAGCATGTGCAGGGTATAACTTTCAGTTCAACGTATGGAAAGCGTGTGGGGCAGCGAAGCTTAATAAACTAGCTTGTATGGGATATTAGCACTTGGATTTGAAACCCACTTGCCGGCTATGAGATATATGTAATGTTCACAAAACGAAATCATAAAAGGCAATCACGAAACACGATCACCAAAAGGCAACAGCAAAAACAAAAAAAATCTCAAAAACCTAATTACTAAAAAGGCAGTGTAAAAAAAAAAAGCCAACCACACTAACAGCTAAATAGGAAAATAGATTTTTATCTCCTTCACACACAACAAGAAAAAAGTGCTGGCCAAACCTGAGGTTCACTCTGAAACTAAGTATTGTGTGTTCTGGCCAAGAACTTACGGGATTATTATGCAGCTTTCCTTCAGTCTCCCCTGTCAGTGCATACAGCACCATACTATTGACTTTACTTAAAAAAGACACAGGAGGAGAGCTTTCTTTAACTGTGAGAACATTCAGCTCTAAGTATAATTTTAATAGCCTAATTAATTAGAACATGAAAAACATTAATTAAAGCGGAAAGTTTTAACAATAAGTGTCTTTTTTTTTTGTAGCCAATCCTTTCTGCTCTGGGAAATTATCTTTTTCTCCAATCGTCTCATCAAGGGATGGTGGAGCCAGGAGGGAGGGAGGGAGGGAGAGAGACAGGGGGGGGGGTGCGAACGGAAGACCTGACAGAACACCGTAACTTTTTATGTTGATGACGACCTCCGTGCATGCCGTCACAGCCTTGTGCAAGTACATGTCACACCCCGGCACTGAGTGGGGCTACTCTCCTCCAGGCACTGAGTGGGGCTACTCTCCTCCAGGCACTGAGTGGGGCTACTCTCCTCCAGGCACTGAGTGGGGCTACTCTCCTCCAGGCACTGAGTGGGGCTACTCTCCTCCAGGCACTGAGTGGGGCTACTCTCCTCCAGGCACTGAGTGAGGCTACTCTCCTCCAGGCACTGAGTGAGGCTACTCTCCTCCAGGCACTGAGTGGGGCTACTCTCCTCCAGGCACTGAGTGGGGCTACTCTCCTCCAGGCACTGAGTGAGGCTACTCTCCTCCAGGCACTGAGTGAGGCTACTCTCCTCCAGGCACTGAGTGGGGCTACTCTCCTCCAGGCACTGAGTGAGGCTACTCTCCTCCAGGCACTGAGTGAGGCTACTCTCCTCCAGGCACTGAGTGAGGCTACTCTCCTCCAGGCACTGAGTGGGGCTACTCTCCTCCAGGCACTGAGTGGGGCTACTCTCCTCCAGGCACTGAGTGGGGCTACTCTCCGCCAGGCACGTCCAGGCACTGAGTGAGGCTACTCTCCTCCAGGCACTGAGTGAGGCTACTCTCCTCCAGGCACTGAGTGAGGCTACTCTCCTCCAGGCACTGAGTGGGGCTACTCTCCTCCAGGCACTGAGTGGGGCTACTCTCCTCCAGGCACTGAGTGGGGCTACTCTCCGCCAGGCACGTCCAGGCACTGAGTGGGGCTACTCTCCTCTAGGCACTGAGTGGGGCTACTCTCCGCCAGGCACGTCCAGGCACTGAGTGGGGCTACTCTCCGCCAGGCACGTCCAGGCACTGAGTGGGGCTACTCTCCTCCAGGCACTGAGTGGGGCTGCTCTCCGCCAGGCACGTCCAGGGACTAACTACACTCCGGACTGAGTGGGGCTACTCTTCGCCAGGCACCTCCAGGCACTGAGTGGGGCTACTTTCCGCCAGGCACCTCCAGGGACTAACTACACCCCGGCATTGAGTGGGGCTACTCTCCGCCAGGGACTAACTACACCCCGGCACTGAGCGGGGCTACTCTCCGCCAGGCACGTCCAGGGACTAACTACACCCCGGCACTGAGTGGGGCTACTCTCCGCTAGGCATGTCCAGGGACTAACTACACCCCGGCACTGAGTGGGGCTACTCTCCGCCAGGCACGTCCAGGGACTAACTACACCCCGGCACTGAGTGGGGCTACTCTCCGCCAGGCACGTCCAAGGACTAACTACACCCCGGCAATGAATGGGGCTACTCTCCGCCAGGCACGTCCAGGGACTAACTACACCCCGGCACTGAATGGGGCTACTCTCCGCCAGGCACCTCCAGGCACTGAGTGGGGCTACTCTCCGCCAGGCACCTCCAGGGACTAACTACACCCCGGCACTGAGTGGGGCTACTCTCCGCCAGGCACGTCCAGGGACTAACTACACCCCGGCACTGAATGGGGCTACTCTCCTCCAGGCACTGAGTGGGGCTACTCTCCGCCAGGCACCTCCAGGCACTGAGTGGGGCTACTCTCCGCCAGGCACCTCCAGGGACTAACTACACCCCGGCACTGAGTGGGGCTACTCTCCGCTAGGCACGTCCAGGGACTAACTACACCCCGGCACTGAGTGGGGCTACTCTCCGCTAGGCACGTCCAGGGACTAACTACACCCCGGCACTGAGTGGGGCTACTCTCCGCTAGGCACGTCCAGGGACTAACTACACCCCGGCACTGAGTGGGGCTACTCTCCGCTAGGCACGTCCAGGGACTAACTACACCCCGGCACTGAGTGGGGCTACTCTCCGCTAGGCACCTCCAGGCACTGAGTGGGGCTACTCTCCGCCAGGCACGTCCAGGGACTAACTACACCCCGGCACTGAGTGGGGCTACTCTCCGCTAGGCACGTCCAGGGACTAACTACACCCCGGCACTGAGTGGGGCTACTCTCCGCTAGGCACCTCCAGGCACTGAGTGGGGCTACTCTCCGCCAGGCACCTCCAGGGACTAACTACACCCCGGCACTGAATGGGGCTACTCTCCGCCAGGCACCTCCAGGCACTGAGTGGGGCTACTCTCCGCCAGGCACCTCCAGGGACTAACTACACCCCGGCACTGAGTGGGGCTACTCTCCGCTAGGCACGTCCAGGGACTAACTACACCCCGGCACTGAGTGGGGCTACTCTCCGCTAGGCACGTCCAGGGACTAACTACACCCCGGCACTGAGTGGGGCTACTCTCCGCTAGGCACGTCCAGGGACTAACTACACCCCGGCACTGAGTGGGGCTACTCTCCGCTAGGCACGTCCAGGGACTAACTACACCCCGGCACTGAGTGGGGCTACTCTCCGCTAGGCACGTCCAGGGACTAACTACACCCCGGCACTGAGTGGGGCTACTCTCCGCCAGGCACGTCCAGGGACTAACTACACCCCGGCACTGAGTGGGGCTACTCTCCGCCAGGCACTTCCAGGGACTAACTACAATCAGGCACCGTCATGTCGGTAGTTCATTCCATTACCTACCTACATAGACTCTAAAGGAAAATTATTATATAGAATGAACTGGGACGCGGGTGGGGGGGGTTACGCTGACCCCCGGAACTCCCTCAAGTAAGCAAACTACTGGATGTACACATTATTACAAGTCAAAGAAACCATGGGAAGGCAGGACACATCCTGCCTAACTAACCTTATTCGTTGTGCATATACGTGTGTGATGTAGTGTTACCTATTTCTGACTTTTTGTTTGAGATTACAGGGGAATATAGCTCCAGCTCTTGGTCCGCCTGTTAACTTTCAATTAAGTGACATGACTGAGCCTTGGCATGTGTGTTATTAAGCCTCAGTATGGAGTTAAGATAAGATTTTATTCGAATTTTTAACATTGGAGGGTTAGCCACCAAGGATAACCCAAGAGAGACAGTGTGTCATCGAGGGATTCTCTGTCTTATTTCCATTGAGTCTCAATCTTGTACCCCAGGATGCGACCCACACCAGTCAACTAACACTCGGGTGCCTACTTGCTAGGTGAATAGGAAAACAGGTGTAAGGAAACGTGTCGAAATGCTTCCACCCCGCCGGGAATTGAACCTGCACCTTCAGCGTGTAAAGCGAGAGCTTTGCCAGCCAGGCCAAGGGGCGTCATTACTCACTGTCATGCACAGTGTGAGTTAACTCATCACTGTTCACTGTCATCCACCGTGTAAGTTAACTCACCATTGCGAGAAATCCCGGGGGCCACTTGTCACTGCCAGACACCACGTGGACCCTCACTGCCAGACACCCCGTGGACCCTCACTGCGAGGCATCCCGTGGACCCTCACTGCCAGACACCCCGTGGACCCTCACTGCCAGACACCCCGTGGACCCTCACTGCGAGGCATCCCGTGGACCCTCACTGCCAAACACCCCGTGGACCCTCACTGCCCGACACCCCGTGGACCCTCACTGCCAGGCACTCCGTGGACCCTCACTGCCAGACACCCCGTGGACCCTCACTGCCAGGCACCCCGTGCACCCTCACTGCCCGACACCCCGTGGACCCTCACTGCCAGGCACTCCGTGGACCCTCACTGCCAGACACCCCGTGGATCCTCACTGCGAGGCATCCCGTGGACCCTCACTTCCAGACACCCCGTGGACCCTCACTGCCAGACACCCCGTGGACCCTCACTGCGAGGCATCCCGTGGACCCTCACTGCCAGACACCCCGTGGACCCTCACTGCCAGACACCCCGTGGACCCTCACTGCGAGGCATCCCGTGGACCCTCACTGCCTGACACCCCGTGGACGCTCACTGCCAGATACCCCGTGGATCCTCACTGCCAGACACCCCGTGGACCCTCACTGCCAGACACCCCGTGGACCCTCACTGTCAGGCACCCCGTGGACCCTCACTGCCAGGCACCCCGTGGACCCTCACTGCCAGGCACCCCGTGAACCCTCACTGCCAGGCACCCCGTGGACCCTCACTGCCAGGCACCCCGTGGGCCCTCACTGCCAGGCATCCCGTGGACCCTCACTGCCAGACACCCCGTGCACCCTCACTGCCAGGCACTTCGTGGACCCTCACTGCCAGGCAAGCCGTGGACCCTTACTGCCAGGCACCCCGTGGACGCTCACTGCCAGGCACCCCGTGGACCCTCACTGCCATACACCCCGTGGACCCTCACTGCCAGACACCCCGTGGACCCTCACTGCCAGGCACCCCGTGGACCCTCACTGCCAGGCACCCCGTGGACCCTCACTGCCATACACCCCGTGGACCCTCACTGCCATACACCCCGTGGACCCTCACTGCCAGACACCCCGCGGACCCTCACTGCCAGACACCCCGTGGACTCTCACTGCCAGGCACCCCGTGGACCCTCACTGCTAGGCACCCCGTGGACCCTCACTGCCAGGCACCCCGTGGCCTGGTGGCTAAGGCTCCCGCTTCACACACGGAGGGCTCGGGTTCGATTCCCGGCGGGAGGAAACATATCGACACGTTTCCTTACACCTATTGTCCTGTTCACCTAGCAGCAAATAGGTACCTGGGTGTTAGTCGACTGGTGTGGGTCGCATCCTGGGGGACAAGATTAAGGACCCCAATGGAAATAAGTTAGACAGTCCTCGATGACGCACTGACTTTCTTGGGTTATCCTGGGTGGCTAACCCTCCGGGGTTAAAAATCCGAACGAAATCTTATCTTATCTGACCCTCACTGCCAGACACCCCGCGGACCCTCACTGCCAGACACCCCGCGGACCCTCACTACCAGGCACCCCGTGGACCCTCACTGCCAGGCACCCCGCGGACCTTCACTGCCAGGCACCCCGTGGATCCTCATTGCCAGGCACCCCGTGGACCCTCATTGCCAGGCACCCCGTGGACCCTCACTGCCAGGCACTCCGTTGACCCTCACTGCCAAGCACCCCCTGGACCCTCACTGCCAGGCACACCGGAGACCCTCACTGCCAGACACCCCGTGGACCCTCACTGCCAGGCACCCCGTGGACCCTCACTGCCAGACACCCCGTGGAGCCTCTGCCAGGCACCCCGTGCACCCTCACTGCCCGACACCCCGTGGACCCTCACTGCCAGGCACTCCGTGGACCCTCACTGCCAGACACCCCGTGGATCCTCACTGCCAGGCACCCCGTGGATCCTCACTGCCAGGCACCCCGTGGACCCTCACTGCCAGACACCCCGTGGACCCTCACTGCCAGGCACCCCTTGGACCCTCACTGCCAGACACCCCGTGGACCCTCACTTCCAGGCACCCCGTGGACCCTCACTGCCAGGCACCCCGTGGACCCTCACTGCTAGGCACCCCGTGGACCCTCACTGCCAGACACCCAGTGGACCCTCACTGCCAGGCACCCCGTGGACGCTCACTGCCAGACACCCCGTGGACCCTCACTGCCAGACACCACCTGGTCTCTCACTGCCAGGCACCCCGTGGACGCTCACTGCCAGACACCCCGTGGACCCTCACTGCCAGACACCCCGTGGACCCTCACTGCCAGACACCACGTGGTCCCTCACTGCCAGGCACTCCGGGGACCCTCACTGCCAGGCACCCCGTGGACGCTCACTGCCAGGCACCTCGTGGACCCTCACTGCCAGACACCACGTGGTCCCTCACTGCCAGACACCACGTGGTCCCTCATTGCCAGGCACCCCGTGGACCCTCACTGTCAGTTCCCTCTATTTACAATTCTTTTATTGATGAAATATTTCTTGAGCTTCGACATACGACGCCTGCCTGGAGCTGCATCCTGACAGCACTAACAGCCTGTGAGACCCGACCTTAAACCAGGAATCCTTGACACTATTTGTTGTTTCATTATTTGAGTGCGATACATGAGTCACCCTTTGTGTGTGCACTCTCAGCTATTTGTGGTTGCAGGGGTCGAGTCACAGCTCCTGTGTGTGTGTGTGTGTGTGTGTGTGTGTGTGTGTGTGTGTGTGTGTTTGAGTGATCCTGTTCCAGCTCGTCCTCACTGCTATTGATTACCAAAAGGCCAATATCTATTTTTCATTAGGGTAAGAATTTCTTATATCATGCTCGTGGGTTGGTATGTAGCGGCTTCTGTGGTGGTGTTGCTGTTACTGCTACTGCTACTGTTGCAACTAATTCTACTGCTACCATTACTACTACTTCTAGTTACCATTACAACTGCTGCTGCCATTACTACTACTATTGGCACTGCTTCTACTTCTGTTAGTGTTTCTACTCCCAGCCGAACGTTCCTCAATATTCCAATACGCAGTAATTTCCAGCGACTATTTATTTTTAAGGCTTCGATGCATTCCTCATTATTTTATATTACAGTTTGTGTACTTGCATGTCCTGTAAAGCTCACATTAACAGAAGCTTAGCTGTTACAGTACCACACACATAATCATCTACGAAGTAAATTTGTGGTGACGATGAGCCAGGCAAGTACAGTTGAATTCCTCGACTGAGACACATTGTCAATACCGTTATTAAGGTCACACCAGCCGCCAGAGACAGTGTGACTTATTACATAGATTGATCGGTAGACCAGCACGCACTGGTTGTAAAAGCTACTATCATGTTCAGAAACCAAGACGTAGCAACGGTCTCTAGCCTACATTATGGATGCTTCTCATCGTTGCCGTACTCTAAGTCGCTGTGGGTGGTGCTCACACAGAACATCAGCAATGTGATGTAATGGTTTAGAAAACCGACAAGTTGAAGAGTCATAACTGAGGAATAAAGATACCCAGATGTTGCACAAGTGTTTCATTCTTCAACAACAGCAATACATTATCTACCCGGACTCTTTTTGTAGATGCTTTTAAATATCGACAATACTAAGGTTTCTCCAACTCATAGTGACATTGCAGGTAACGATCGTGCAGAAAAGTCTATCGGAAAACACCAAACAACTACGAACATCATTGTGCTACTCATTATGGCCCACGCTCTAAACACATCCAGATGCCTAAAGTGATACATTTAAGCAAAGTAAGAAATCCCAATATTTCTTAGGTTGGTTAATGGTATTTAAAGCCTATCATCTATACGAGGATTATTTAAGCTTCTTGTAACATGTTCATCACTACCACCACTTTAATTTCTAAATCAATGATTAAAGTAAATTCTCAGCCCTGTATACCTCGAAAGACATGCCCCTTTCTGTGTATATCCACTTGTACTCAAAAATACGTCGCATCAGTATAGAGTACTCTTGTCAGTGATAAATGAACATCCAGATACCTAAAAAAAACATGCGCTTCATCGAGCATTATCTAATGAACTGCCCGACAACAAGATCCTTATTTGACACAACTAAAGCAGTTGTAACCATCGCCCAACCTGTTTTTTTTAAAACATAAAAAAGGATGGTTTACTTCTGGCAACGCTGAGCGTTATAAATTTTCGAGCATACGTTTCTCGTGAATGTTTTTAAAATTAGATGATGGGCTGCATTGCATCATACTCAGAGCTGACAAATCAGCTGATGAACATACCATCCAGTGTTATTGCTGTGCCTGGCCCTATGTTCTCACAGAACAAGTCAGTCAGTGGCATTGTCAGCTTTGATGACAACCTTGTAAAATATAAGAAAGAGCTCTATCAGCAACACAAGAAGAGTACCATCTAAAAATAGAGCAGAGTATTTGTAATCGTAACTTGGTAATATCTTGATTTTCAGGTTGAATGCACATTCTTCTGAAACTGTTGCTAAATTACCAGTAAACGACGCAAAATGTGGAGGCTCAATAATTTGTATAAATTTCTGATGATACTTGCAGCCGTCAGTCCGAAGTTGACGCCACTCACTACCCAACTAATCAGAAATCGTTGGTAACAATTTAGAAAAAAGCTCTTGTGTGTAGTCAGGAGACTACTGACAATTTCTTGTTTGTTTGAAAAGTAAATATTAAAAAAAAAAGTGGGTACTTTACGCTCATAAAATTATCTGGGAGTTGGTTGCAACAGAGGTAGTTGGATCAGTCTTCACTATCACGTGAAGAGTTATATTCGTTTACAGATTTCGAACCGATCCCTCTAGCAATTTTAAGGTTAAAATATACTTCCCATTTTTTTTTTTTTACTACAGGAAGTGCAATTTGTAAGATTATTAAACATTTCTTTTAGTTTATTTGTGTGAATGGATGCCGGCAAGAAATGCTCTCGAAACTTTTTCCATGTCTGTTATTTTCGTAGCCATAAATTAGGTTCTTAATGTAGAGCAGCATTGTTGTCTAGTGAACATAAATACCCTAACAGCGTTATTATTGTCTTGACATCTCTTGTGTGGAAGATTTTTGTTTTTTCTTACAGTAGTGATCGTAACAATATTATGCTCTTTAACCATAACATATTTTGTTACGATTAGTTCTGGGTCTCCGGATTCATTTTTCTCACAGATGCTTTGATTTGCGTTTATATTCCGTTCGTAGTATTATTTTTTAAATGATTCCATAGTAGATTATCTGAAAATTTACCTTGTTAAAAAATCTTCGTTATCTGTCGTTATCTGTGGCTCACCGGGATATTAGTTGGTACTGTGTTCCAGGTTTGTTGTGTCCATGATAATTGCTCTCATTCAAATTCTAGTCTTTGTTTTGTCAATTGTACTTCGAGGCACATGGAATATTTTTTGAAGTAAAAACCTCTGATTTTAGTTTACTGACAATTTCTCTTTGGGCCCAGTTTGTTGGGCGGCTGAAGGTCCATCTGCATACTTTTAAAGTTGTTTATTTTCTGTGCATTTGTGTACTATACCATCAACTCTTGTTGCCTTTCATAAAGTTTATATATATTATTTTGACATTTTGCTTGACTTCCAGTCGTCTGTCACTTCACCAATGACTAATGATTCGTTAAACTTCAGTGTGAGTGACTTCCATATTTGTGGTGATATTCCATCTGGACCTGATGTCTTTGATGTATTAATTCCATCAGAAGTCTCCTCACTTCCTCGTTAGTCGCTTGAAGGTTTGATAGCTCTCTGTGGTTTATTCCCTATTCCATTTCTGGTACTGGCCATTGTTCAGTTGTAAAACTATTACGAATACTCTTGAGTGCATTGTATATCACTCTGTCATTTCCTGTTTTCACTGTTATCACTTGTAATCTTATTGTCATTTTCCTTTAGAAGTGACTGTAAAGAAACTTGCATTCTGTCTTTGCCTTGGCTGCTGTGTCCATTTCATTTTTTTTCAGCTTTCCTCTTCATACGAAGATAGTCATTTCTTTTTCTACTGATAGCTTCCCTGTCCTAGAATCTAGAAGCTGGATTCAGTCTATGCTTCTCCGTGTTTCTCTCTTCTCTATTTTCCCACTTTGTCGATATACAATTGTCTATCGCTAGTCTGCGCTCATGGCTAGAAATAATTTTCTGTGTGAATCGTCCCATGAATTCCTCTTGGACTGTTCTTGAAGCAGAAAATGTCTTAACATTTTGTAATCACCTTTTCCATACATTAGTTTTTTCAATTCTCCAGCTTCTCACTTCTTCAGTTTCACTTTCACCAAGTAGTTCAGTGTCAACATATTGATAGCTCATGCCTTGAATTCAGCTAGTCATTTTGCGAACTTATACAGTTCTTGCAGTTACTTGACATGCTTAATCAGTTGTGGATTTATAAATTTATCAGTTGCATATATACTGCGGAGGTTATTTTGTTGATGTGCATCTCAGAAGATATACAGGGAACTCTGCTTGCCCCAAGGTCCGTCTCCTTCAATAAGGTTTGCAGCATTTATCCCCTAACTCTGATCTTCTTTACCTTTCCCTAACTTTCATAACGTTACATTTCCTGGGGTTGAATTCCAATAATTACTTGTTATACCAATCGTGCTTCTTACCAACTCTCTTCTTGCCGAATAAGGCAAACAAAAATTTGTGTATGCAATAATTTCGCAAAAATCATTCTGAACCTAACGAAAAAAATATATTTCATTGTGTTTGTTTATTATTATATTAATGTAAACTTATTCAAAATGTATTTACTTGAATCAGGCTAAATTAAATTGCGCTTGTTATAATAAAATTAGGTAAGTTTTCTAAGGTTCTTTTGGATACAAAATTATTAATTTTTACATTAACATAAATGAAAAACATATATACTATTTTTAAACGTATAAAAGAAAATTTTACAAAGGACTTAATTTTAAGCGACTTTTTTGCTAAATGACCAGTTTTACCTATTCGGCACGACATATATGTATATAATATATATATATATATATATATATATATATATATATATATATATATATATATGTGTGTGATTTTATGTACTAATATAAGCCTGTAATGATGCTTGTGTATACTTGTATTTGAGGAGTGTATGGGCAAGGATAGGTGGGTGTGTATATTCGTCTTTGTATATATGCATGTGTGCATTCTGTATCAAGTAATGTCTTGTGTATGTCTCTGTCTGCAGTTGTTTATATATTTATGTTCAGTGTATGAGAATGTCAGTTTGTGTGTAAGGATGGTGGGTGCACTCACATGCGCCTGTGTACAAAATTAAAAAAAATAGTGTTTGATTAAGCAAGCAGCAGCAATATGAAAACATAATTGAATTTCCTTGCTGGATCTCTGCACATGGGAGGGATGTCGCTCTGATAAATTGATCGTGTTTTTCAGCGTTCTTCATTTCCGAATTTCCTTTTCGTCAGAGCTAATTATCGATGCAGATTTTTTTCAATCGTCGGTGAGAATTTTTGTGAGCCTCATCTCAGCTGTGTGTAACTGCCTCCCTTCTCCCCATCACAATACATTTCTCTCTAACCACTCTCGCGTTTTCCATCACCCCATCCTCACACCTGGTCTCTTGACCAGGTGTGAGGATGGTCTCTTGACCAGCGTCTTTCTAGGTCACCAGGTCTCCTCGGCCTCATTCATTTGAAACTGCTAGTCTAAACTTGGGAGTAAAGAAGTGCTGCATCAGATAAGTTTTGGACAGCTATCAAAACTTGCGGATCATTGGCAGCAACAGTCTGTTTGACAACCAACAGTTCTCAAATGTGCATAAATGGCTGACAAATGGTGGTAAAGAGATACTGTCAGCAAACACGAATCTTTCAGTCATGTGAGGTTTCACCTTCTAAAGTGAGGAAGCACAGTGAGAATTTTTAACTGATTCTTGAAACTGCGGGATAGTAAAGATTTTCTTGGATTATGACTAAGTTATTATGATCAAAACATCGCAGTGATACCACCATATTACCACTGTGATCAGAACATCGCAGTGATACCACCATGTTACCACTGTGATCAGAACATCGCAGTGATACCACCATGTTACCACTGTGATCAGAACATCTCAGTGATACCACCATGTTACCACTGTGATCAGAACATCGCAGTGATACCACCATGTTACCACTGTGATCAAAACATCGCAGTGATACCACCATGTTACCACTGTGATCAAAACATCGCAGTGATACCACCATATTACCACTGTGATCAGAACATCGCAGTGATACCACCATGTTACCACTGTGATCAGAACATCGCAGTGATACCACCATGTTGCCACTGTGATCAGAACATCGCAGTGATACCACCATGTTACCACTGTGATCAGAACATCGCAGTGATACCACCATGTTGCCACTGTGATCAGAACATCGCAGTGATACCACCATGTTACCACTGTGATCAGAACATCGCAGTGATACCACCATGTTACCACTGTGATCAGAACATCGCAGTGATACCACCATGTTACCACTGTGATCAGAACATCGCAGTGATACCACCATGTTACCACTGTGATCAGAACATCGCAGTGATACCACCATGTTACCACTGTGATCAAAACATCGCAGTGATACCACCATATTACCACTGTGATCAGAACATCGCAGTGATACCACCATGTTACCACTGTGATCAGAACATCGCAGTGATACCACCATGTTACCACTGTGATCAGAACATCTCAGTGATACCACCATGTTACCACTGTGATCAGAACATCGCAGTGATACCACCATGTTACCACTGTGATCAGAACATCGCAGTGATACCACCATGTTACCACTGAACCATTTTTCTATGAGCAAGAACATAAAACTAGTTTACTTAGATTAAAAAGTCAGAAGTCGCGCAGCGGCAGACTCTGATATGCAGTTATTTATCTTTGCAAGGGAAATGATAGTGTCCAAACCCCCGGAAATATGCTTGTGATGAGACACGATAGCATACATACACTCGTGAGTACGGGCATTGATGTCTGGCACTGGCCTAGAAGTATTGTACTCTGTTCTCAGGTGAAGAAGAATGCTTAATGGAATCCAAAGGTTCTTAGAGGCTTGACAGTGCTGTTGGAAGAAGTATTAGACTCTTGTACTAAACTCAACATCCTTTGGGAATCATTGAAAGTCACGAGTCTGTCTTTTGGTCAAGTTGTGTACAGGAAATTAGTCACTACATCTCGGTACATTGGTGAAAAGTAATTTTTTTTTTATTTTTTATTTTATTTTTTTTTTTTGCAGGAGACCGCTGTGCCCGGAGCATCACAAGACATACTGCTTAAATGGGGAACAATTTGCATAAAGTTAATGCCATGTTTAAACTAGGTCATCATAAATGTGTTCATAAATCAGGAAAGTTCAACGAGGTGTACGATGATTAGTTTAAAGAGCAAACCTACGCAAGGTGTCGTCAAGCAAGAGTGTTCTAGTTACGCTCGTACTGAACAACCTCACCAGGTTGAAAATTGGGAATGAGTTGGCAGTTAAATCAGAAAATTGTTGAGCAACGAGGTGGGTATTGTCTCAGCGCATATGAACTTACGTTAATCTTTTAATTAAAAGACAAATGAGATGCGAGCATGTCATAAACAACGTCATGGCTGGGATAAACAATCAGTGTGTAGACCTGACTTACACCTACACTCTCTCAGTATAATGAGTACAGGCAGGAGAAAACAGGAAAACACTGGTCTCAGTTGATAGGAAGAAACTTACAGATGAAATCGCTCTTCAGGGCCTGATCAATCAGGCTGTTAGTGCTGGCTGAACGTAGTCCAACGTACGAACCACAGCAAGGCTGGTCGGGTACTGACTTTAGATATCTGTCTAGTTCCCTCTTGAAGGCAGCCAGGGGTCTATTAGTAATTCCCTTTATGGCTGGTGGGAGGCTGTTGAACAGTCTTGGGTCCCGGACACTTGCTGTGTTTTCTCTTAGTGTACTACTGGCACCTCTACTTTTCATTTGGGGGGTTGCACTGTCTGCCCAGTCTTTTGCTTTCGTAGGGAGTGATTTCTGTGTACAGATTTGGGACCAGCCCCTCTAGGATTTTCCAGGTGTAGATTATGATCTATCTCTCTCGCCTGTGTGCCAGTGAGTACAGGTCAAGTGACTGCAAGTGTTCCCAGTAATTAAGGTTTTTGAAGTAACTTATATAAGCTGACCCCTTTCCTATATTTCTCTTTTATTACACACAATATTCTCCTTCTATAAGTAAGACGCTAAAACGTTTACATCTAGAACACTTGAGCCAACTATATGTGCAGACAACCATGTATACACAGTCGTTACCTTATGCACACATCCAACCACATTCCCTTTCCTCCACAAACAACCAGCCATGTGTACAAAGAGTTAGTTATGTGTAAATACAGCCAACTATGTGTACACACTGCCAACTATGTATTAATATCCGTGTGTACACAATCGGCAGTATGTGCACACAGTCATGTGTTCACAGACAGCTATGTGTTACCACAGCCAGTCGTGTGTAAGCACATGCAGCCCCTCCTCCCCCCGCGCGCGCGCTCGCGCACACACACACAGCCATCCAGCTATGTACATCCATCTGTGTAGGTGTAGCAGCTGGCATTTAAAGAGGAAGAAAGCCAAGTGTTTACAAACAGTGGTTCACTGGCCGCTGGGGAAATATTTGGCAACCAAAAGTCATTGAGCGATAGATGGTAGGCCCTTTCTCCCGGCCCTCGTCTCTGCAACACTGTGTGGGGCCCAGAGCTGCAACAGTGTGTTGCACTCGCTTCTCTCCTGCAAAAATGTGTGCAAGATGTTAGAGAAGCGTGATGGTAGAGAATCAGCGGAGGTGATAGCTGGGACTGATATTCTTTATTTTATGATACCTAAAAGCTAACTTTATCTTGGTCTTCGTCGCTCGCACTACCCCCCCCCCCCCCCGGCCCTCCAGCAAGAGGGCCCCAAGAAAGAAGACAGAAGAAAGAAGACGACGAACGACACCCCCAACCCGGGGGCCACAGCCGGGTCGCCATCTGGAGGAGACCCGGGCCGGAAGTACCGGCAGATCATAAATGAATGAATGATTGAACTAACCCCCCCCTCTCTCTCTCTCTCTCTCTCTCTCTCACGCGCGCGCGCATATACAACAGGCCTAGTGTCTAATCGACATATGCTTAGGACAAGTTAGTAACTACCACACACACACACACACACACACACACACACACTTGGCAGCACGTCAAGTTAAAAACCATTTGTCTCACTCCTGTCTAACAAGCTCACACACGCCTGCTTGAAGTCCAAGACCCTCGCATACAAAACCTCCTGTACCCCTTTCCTCTAACCTTTCCTAAGACGACCCTTACCCCGCCTTCCCTACACTACGGATTTACACACCCTTCAGTTCAATGTATTTTGCCTCCTTCCTCCCTAAATGTCCAAACACGTCAACAACAAGATTTAATCAGTCAATGTCGTGGCAGCACTTCTGTGGCTAAAAGCATGCAGACATGGTCAGAAGGATCAGATGTTCAGACCGAACATCAGAACGGGGAATAAATGTGATCTCAGTGACTTCGACCGTGGAGTGATTATTGCTGCCACACGGGGTGGTTTGAATATCTCAGAATCTGCTGATCTGGTATTTTAACGCACAACAGTGTCTAGAGTTAACTCAGAATAATGTAACACACACAGAACATCTAGTGAGTAGCAGTTCTGTGGGCGAAGAGGTCTTGTTAATGAGAGAGGTCAGAGGAGAATGACCACACTGTTTCAAGCTGATGGGAAGGTGACAGTAACTCAACCACGCATTACAAGAGTGATATGCAGAGAAGTATTTCTGAATGCACAGCAGCACATCGAACCTTGAAGTGGATGGTTTACAGCAGCAGAAGACCACACCAAGTTCCACTCCTGTCAACTAAGAACATAAAACTAGGGGTACAGTGGGCACAGGCTTGTCAAAACTGGACAGTTGAAGATTGGAAAAACAATCGCGATTTCCCCTGTGACATGCAGATGATAGGGTCAGAATTTGGCATAAACAACATGAATCCATGGATCCATCCTGCCTAATGTCAGTGGTTCAGGCTGGTGGTGGTGGTTGCGTAATGGTGTGGGGAATGTTTTCCTGGTACACATAAGGCCACCTGATACTAACTGAGCATCGTTTAAATGCCACAGCCTACCCGAATATTCTTGTTGACTATGTACATCCCTTTATCTCAAGCTGGTTCTACAAACATGACAATGAGTTCAGTGTACTCTAATGACTCCATAGTCATCAACTCTCAATTCAATAGAGGACTTCTGGGATGAGGTAAGATGGGAGATTCGAAGCATTAATGTACAGCCGGCAGATCTGCAGCAACTTTGTAATGATGTCATGTCAGCATAAACCAGAATATCTTAGAAATTTTTCCAGCACTTTGTTAAATCCGTGTCACGAAGAATTCATGCTGTTCTAGTAGGAGGGGGATAAATCAGTAGTGAAGGGAAGGCGGGGTAAGGGTGGCCTTAGAAGGGACGGGGGTAAATGAGGTTTTGTATGCGAGGGGCTTAGACATCCAACAGGCGTGTGGGAGCGTGTTAAATATGACTGAGTGGAGGCAAGTGGTTTTTATGACGGTGTGCTGCTGGAGGTAAGGGAACATTTAGAAAGGGATTTGGGATGGGAAGTACAGTGCCTGCACTCTGTAGGCGGGTGGGGATGTTGCAGTTGGGATGGGCATCTGAATTCCTTCCATCACTGCCTTCCCAAAGGCAGTGATAGAGGGATGGTGAAAATGTTTCTTTTTTTTCGGGTCGTCATACCTCGGTGGGAGACGGCTGGAGAGTTAAAAAAATATTTGTATGTTTGGACACTTTATGACAGCGTTTGAATCATTTATCATAGTCTTTGCGTCTTGTGTCCAAATCTTCTCGAACTCAAATTCAATTAATAAATCTCCTTGAAATACACACCGAGTCTCTCTCTGTTGGCAGTAATTCTCAGTAACTATCAGAAGTTCGCTTAGAAAGATTTGTGTTTATGTATTGTCGTATACTTTTTTTTTAAACTTTTTAGTGGAAAAATTGGCAGGAGATACAAAGAGATAAATATAGAAAAGTTTTCTATTATAAGACAATGAATGGCGAGAGTTTCCCACTGACTAATCTTAGACGAGCTCATTCTGGTAAGAAAAAATTGTTTTACTACTTCTTGGAAACAGTTTGGTCACGTTTGGATAATAACGAGGCTGGTTGAGACTCAGCGGTAACAAGTAAGATTCTAGCATGAACACCGCTTGTCAGGGATGACTGCGAGTTGTGTGGTTTTTCATATTTACGTATGTTTTGCAAATGTCGGGTTGCTGTTACGTTGTATAAAGCGCGCGCACACACACACACACACACACACACACACACACACACACACACACACACACACATGGAAAGACTAATTAGATTAACAGGACCAGCATCAAGGAGACACAGGTAGTGACTGAAGAAACAGGTGGACCCTAGGGATATAAGAAAGTGTTTCTTCAGCCTCATGGTAGTTGAAATGTGGAATGACGAGGACGATGGAGTAGCGGAGGGAAACTGAATACGCAGTTTTGTTTTAGGAGTACATGTGACATGATGACAAGCCACGGGGGATAGAAATCTTCATCCCAAGTACTTTCACACGTCACCTTGCGTCATCAGGAGCTATGCAATGTTGCAAGAGTAGCAACAGAAGAAATAAAGGGGAAGTTTACTCCTAGTGAGGCAACGTGGTGACACCAGTCAGCATCTCTCAGATAATGCGAGGCACCGATCCGTCTCTGTGTGTACTCACCTAAATGTGGTTGCAGGGGTCGAGACTCAGCTCCTGGCCTCACCTCTTCACTGGTCGCTACTAGGTCCTCTTTCATCCCTCTGATTCATCTGAATCTTCAAATTCCAATTGTGACTCCTTGTTTCTGTGTCCCCTCTCTGGAACATACTGTCTGTCCACCTTATCTATTAGTCGCAGTATTTTGTATGTCGTTATCATGTCTCCCCTAACCCTCCTGTCCTCCAGTGTTGTCAGACCGATTTCCCTTAACCTTTTTTCGTAGGACATTCCCCTTAGCTTTGGAACTAGCTTTGTTGCAAACCTTTGCACTTTCTCAAATTTCGTGACGTGCTTAACCAAGTGTGAGTTCCAAACTGGTGCTGCATACTCCAGTATGGCGCTCATATGCTGCAGCAGTTATCTGGTTGATGTGTGCTTCCGGAGACGTGCTCGTTAGTATACTCACTCCAAGATCTTTCTCCTTGAGTGAGGTTTACAGTCTTTGGCCTCCTAGCCTATACTCTGTCTGCGGTCTTCTTTGCCCTTCCCCGAGCTTCATGACTTCGCATTTGGTGGGGTTAAATTCGAGGAGCCAGTTGCCGGACCAGGCTTGCAGCCTGTCCAGGTCTCTGTGTAGTCCTGCCTGATCCTCATCTGATTTAATTCTCCTCAATAGCTTCACATCATCTACAAACAGGGACAGTTCTGAGTCTATCCCTTTCATCATGTCATTCACATATACCAAAAATAGCACTGATCCTAGGACTGACCCCTGTGGGACCCCACCCGGCACAGGCGCCCACTGTGATACATCACATACCATGACTCATTGTTGCCTCCCTGTCAGGTATTCTCGTATCCATTTTATGCCCTTCCTGTTATACGTGCTTGATTCTTTAGCTTCTGCACTAATCTCTTGTGAAGAACTATGTCGAAGGCCTTTTTGCAGTTCATGAAAATGCAATCAACCCACCCCTCTCTCGTATCTTACTTCAGTTATCTTGTCATAAAACTCCAGTAGGTTGTGACACAGGATTTGCCTTTCCATGAATCCGTGCTGGTTGTCGTTTATAATCTTGTTCCGGTTCAGGTGCTCCACCACACTCCTAATAATCTTCTCCATGACTTCGCATACTATACACGTCTGACTCCTTTCTTAAAAATGGGGACTACATTGGCCGTCTTTCATACCTCAGGTAGTTGCCCAGTTTCAAGGGATGTGTTGAAAATTGTGGTTAGTGGCACACACAGCGTTTCTGCTCCCTCGGTAAGGACCCACGGAGAGATGTCCGGTCCCACCGCCTTAGAGGTATCAAGATCACTTAGCAGCTTCTTCACCTCTCCCTCGGTTGTGTATTTCATCCAACACTTGTTGGTATATCCCTTGTTGGTGTACCCCTCTGTTCTGTCTTCCCAGAGTCCTTTCTATGTGTATGTGTGTGTGAATGAGGCATGGGTTGGAGGAAGGGGTGAGAAGTTGTGAGTGCTAGTATTCCAGTCTCAGGTCATAAAACCTGTAGAATTTTGAGATGCACGAGTTTTCTCTCTAGCATTACTAAAGAAAAAATAATGGGTAGAAATCTGGCATCCCCGACTTAAGTGTTTTACGACACCTTTTGTTTTGGTCATATGCATATAATACCATTTCTCATTTTAAATCTTGATCTACTTCTGGTGCAAAATGTGATTCCTCATGAAACTACCTATAAACATATTCATATGTAAACTTACAAGTTTATAAATACAAGATGTTAACGGTTCTTCAGTGACCGAAATTATTCAGACAAAATAATCTTTCATTGAAAACGGAACAGAACCTTTTAATGAAACGATTCCCAAAACTGTGTTCATGTTTTTTTCTCAATATTAAATACCCTACAAAGAAACAGTTTCTAGAGATCTGTGTTCAATAAAACAATTATAAGTGAACTACATAATACTAACAAACATAGAAGAATGATGTTACATGCACGCGGTCTTATTTAACAGATATGTCTTAGAAATAATTACCGATAGATAACGAGCTGAATTTATTTGTAACCTGTAAAGAAGAATACATAATGTAAAGTGCAAAATATTATACATAAAACATGTTATACCTAAAATATATACATAAAACATATACATAAAATTATCTGTATGTAAAATATACGTAAAACAATAGTAATTAATAAATTCTGGAAAAAAAAATAATGGTAGCCTCATTTACGTATAAAACTGATATACTTCCTATGACTAATATGCATAATATACAGCAGTGCAGATATTCTACCTAGTAAAGCAGAATCTACTATATCATGCAGAATAAGTCGTTAGCTTCGAATTATAGACCAATTAGCCTAGTCTCTATTGTGGGAAAATTAATGGAATCAATAATTGACGAGGCTAATCGAAGCCGCCTTGAAAGACAAATTAATTGATCAATGAATCTCAGCACGGTTTTTACCCAAGAGGCGTTCCTGCCTTATGAAGTTACTGTTTTCGCTAAGGTATTTGAGGTTGTAGATCATGGTAATGAATATGATATCGCGTATATGGACTTCAGTATGGTCTTTGACAGAGTTCCACGTAGGAGATTGATAAGTAAGACATGTGCAACAGTTAGGTATCTTTATTCCGAAACGTTTTGGAATAAAGATACCTAACTCTTGCACATATATCTTACTTATCAACTTGTCGGTATTATACTATTATCTTAGCACACTGGAGATTGTTAAGGATGGGCTCTGGTGGCCTGGTGGTTAACGCTCTCGCTTCACACGGTGAGGGCCTGGGTTCGATTCCCAGCCAGAGTAGAAACATTGGACGTGTTTCTTTCCACCTGTTGTCTATGTTCCCCATCAGTAAAATGGGGTACCTGGGTGTTAGTCGACTGGTGTGGGTCGCATCCTGGGACAATGACCTAAGGAGGCCTGGTCACAGACCGGGCCGCGGGGGCGTTGACCCCCGGAACTCTCTCCAGATAAACTCCAGATAAACTCCAGATAGTAACTGCACACGGAATAGGAGGGATTTTTTCTCCTGGATAGAGGCATGGTTGACAGACAGGCAACAGAGAGTTTACATAAGAGGGGAGAAATGAGTCACAAGCAGTGTTCTACAAGAGTCTGTTTCGGGACATTTGTTGTTCACAATATACATAAACGATATAGATGAGGGAATAAATAGCGACTTAAGCAAGTTTGCCAATGACAATAAAACAGGCTGTCAGATTAAATCTGATAGGGACACTACGGCGCCACAGGAACATCTGGATAGGTTGATGCAGTAGTCGGAGAAGTGGCAGATGCAGCTTTATGTACACAAATTTAATTTTCTAAGACAGGGTAAGGAGAATAACCATCGTACTTATAAAATGAAAAATGTAGATCTCAGTCATTATGAATGCGAGAAAGATTTGAAAGTTTTGATTAGCATTAATCTGAAGCCAGGGCAACAGTGTGTAAGAGTTGGCAATGAAGCTAATAGAATTTTTGGCTTTATATCAAAAAGAATAAATAATAGGAGTCCTCACTTTATACATCAACTTTTGTATATCCTTGGCAAGGCCTCATTCTGGCTACGTATTATAGAATGGACATAAAATGTACTAGAGAACATTAAGAGAAGGATGACAAATTTATTCCATTTATCAGACATCTTTCCTACTAGGATAAACTGAGGATGTGAAAATCAGCATCTAAAATCATACCCATTCATATTCTGGTCAAAAAAGATGGATACTATCAATGAAGTTATTGTTGCCACTCATTTACTTAACTATTTACCGGATCTAACGTGACCAGTGAAATAGACAGCAAAGTGTCATTGCTAAATTTTAGCACACCTAGAAAAATATCTAGAGAACTTCGATAGACTTTTTCCACCCATTGCGTAGTCCTTTGAATTTTCCGAAGAATGCTCGTTCATAATTCTCACACGAGGTACAAATTTGTACGAGAATGGTATACAGGACCGACAAGATGAAAACTGAAACACATCTGCAACATCTGAGTATCTTTATTTTAGACGTTTCGCTATCCAGTGGCTTTATCAATACAGATTCTAGGACATAATTTGAAGACAGTAGAACTATATACAAAAGATAAGGTAATCAGTCCCTCAGCCTTGGAGTTGGTGTGAAGATCACCGTAGTCCCCAGTCACTCCCTACGAAAGTAAAAGACTGGGCAGGCGATGCAAAATGCCCCCAATAAAAAGTAGAGGCGCCATTGGTACACTAAGAGAAAACACCATAAGTGTCCGGGGCCCAAAACTGTTCAACAGCCTCCCATCAAGCATTAGGGGAATTGCCAATAAACCCCTGGCTGCCTTCAAGAGAGAGCTGGACAGATACCTAAAGTCAGTGCCGGATCAGCCGGGCTGTGGCTCGTACGTTGGACTGCGTGCGGCCAGCAGTAACAGCCTAGTTGATCAGGCCCTGATCCATCGGGAGGCCTGGTCATGGACCGGGCCGCGGGGGCGTTGATCCCCGGAATAACCTCCAGGTAACCTCCAGGTAACCACCCATCCCACATCCACCCCTACCTTTCCAAGTATTCCCTGGACTTTAGTATCGAAGATGTCCTAAGGACCAACCAACCTATACGAACACCATGCCTAACTCCCGAGGGGAAAATGATCACCTACTTGAGAGTATACATTAATAATAATAATAATAATAATAATAATAATAATAATATAATCTTTATTTCTACAAGTACATGATACAACTTATACAGGCCATAGCTGACATCAGTGACATACTATATAGAAAGCCCCTTGTTAGGCAGAGCATTTCGGGCAACTTTGGTTAATCTTGTCCCCCAGGATGCGACCCACACCAGTCGGCTAACAACTTGGTACCTACTTGCTGCTAGGTGAAAAGGGACAGCAGGCGTAAGGAAACACGCCCAGTGTTTCCACCCATACCGGGGATCGAACCACGAACACTCAGTGTATGAGCTGAGTGCGCTACCAACCGATGGAATCGCAGGATCAATATAAAGAAGGATTGCGAAAACGGCATAGCCAATGAGATTAAACTAAAATTAGCTTAGAGCCATAGGTTCAAAAAAGCAATCATAAATGACGAGGTGTAAGACTGAAGCAAAGTAAGGAGAATGGGTTAATCACAGAAAGCGATAAAGAACCCTGTGAGAAGCTGAATATGGAATTAAAGACCTCGAGGAAACAGAGATTAATGTCGGAGACTAGGAGAGCACAGGCAAGCAAGGCAGAGTTGGGAACATTTGTAACATTAAGTGAACAAAATTCTAATCATATGAAGAATAATGTAGAGGACGACAAAATAATAAAAGGGGCAGCAAATGCCCGCTCGTAATGATATACAATAAATCACTTAAACCAGGACAGACTGCTGGAAGACTGCCAATGTGGTTCCAGTCTTCTATAAAATTAGCCAGACAGTGAGGCCCTAAACTGCAGGCCAGTATCTCTGTCGTGCAAAGTGGCAGAAAAGATAGCCTGGAAGAAATTGTAGGTGATAAAGACACAAAAGCGGTAATGGGTAACATTATTCAGCTTGTTACACAGGCGAACTCTTGTCTGCTTTTCGTGTCTGTCTTAGATACACCTTGTAGGTTCTCGCAGGTTTTCCATGCCATCAACTGTTGCAATATAGAAGAGATTACTGGAACATATGAAGAGAGGGGCTTCATCACAGTGTACCAGTCCAGCACGGATTTAGAGAAGACAAATCCTGCCTTACAAATCTACTGGAATTTTATCAAGAACTGAAATGTACTTGGCAAGAGACTAACTACAAGCCGGAGGTACAAGCTAGGTTGACGGGAAGAGTAATTAATTGCTTCCTGGATAAGTCCTGGAATTCATTGCATTTATGATATATGTAAGCAACCTACCAGACGAAGTGTGTCGCCGCATGCATGTGATACAACAATGAGATTACGAATGGAAAATGACGGCAAGTAAGCATGCGCAGAATTCTTTCACTGGGTGGATGGTGAGCCAGGGAAATATATTTGAAAGATTTATTATTGTACTCTCTCTCTCTCTCTCTCTCTCTCTCTCTCTCTCTCTCTCTCTCTCTCTCTCTCTCTCTCTCTCTCTCTCTCTCTCTCTCTCTCTCTCCCTCTCTCCCTCTCTCCCTCTCCCCCTCTCCCCCTCTCTCCCCCTCTCTCCCCCTCTCTCTCTCTCTCTCATTTTCTCTCTCTCTCTCTCTCTCTCTCTCTCTCTCTCTCCTTCCCTCCCCAAAGGTTTACAGTCAGGCTAGTTGAGTAGCAAGCACTATGACACGAGTGCTTGAAGGCACCGAACCTTCTCACCTTGGTGGAGAGAAGGAAGAGAACACTTTTAATCATCGGAAGTTAGAAAACAGTAATCAGCCTTACCGGGGTGACAAGAGTAAAGAGAAGGGGCCAGGAGCTATGACACGACTTCTTAAAGCACAAATGGGCACAGTATTTAGGCGATTACTAGGACGCACATACACGCAGGTGGCTAAAAGAAAAAAGTGTAACCAGAAGCTGGGATTCGACTTCAGACGTGAATCGACAACAATCCATTAGAAGTTTCATGAGTATGTACCGACTTGTATTGAGTAACTTCTTGAACTGAAATGCCATTGCTTGTTAGCTACAATAATTATTATATAAAAAACACCAGTCTGCCAGTATGAAAGTCTGCAAGCACCAAAGTATACCACTATCATAGTCTGCCAGTAGTAGTCTTCCATTATCAAAATGTGCCAGTGCAGAAGTCTGTCATTATGCAAATCTAGCTTACAGAAAGGTGATAACACACAGTGATGAAACAATTCATTAGAAAGGAAGATTGGTGCACCTCCTGGTGAGAAACTAACTTTAGTGAAGGTAAATCTTACCTCACCAACCAAACAGAGATTTACAGGAGACTCACTGAGATGAAGCAAGAAGGGTTAATCTTGGCCCATGAACCTACAAGAGATTTACACTAGACTCAGAGGTGAAATAAGAAAGAAAGACGTCGGCTGAATGTAAATTCTTCCACCACAGGAAGGCTTTTGACACGATGCTCCCCACCTACGACTTGTTAATATAGATGACCTGAAGAATTGAGACAATTACGCAACATATGGGAATCTTTATTGAAGAAACGTTTCGCCACACAGTGGCTCATCAATCTTATACAAAGCAGGAAGGTATAAGGAGAGGAGGAGTTTGAGGTAATCAGTCCCTCAGCCTGGAGTCGTTGTATTAAGTTCATCAATCTTGTAGAAGGTACAGCACAGGGCCGTAGCAGTGGCTTATATACTGTAGTCAGGTGAGGCGAGGCAGGAGGAGGCGGGGTCATAGTGGAACCATCCACTAGTCTAAGTAGGTTGACCTTGTAAGAAAGGGAGTGCATTAAGGGGGAGGGGTGGATGGCTCTAGATCCAAGGAGTTGGATTTACCTTTTCACAGGCGCTGTAGGACGCCTACGGGTTTTGCATTTGCTCATAAATGTAAAACCCAACAAACTTATATCAGAGGACAGAAATAGAATATAGGAAGATTTAGACGAGATATAAAAGTGATTAAACAAGCAGCTACTGAAGTTTGGCCACAACAAGTGTGAAACCATGAAACATGGGGAAAAGGGAGAAAGATAATAGAGGAGAAATTTACAGGAAACCTCTTCTGAAAACCTGAACAAAAAAATTGAACCTAGGCTTAAGTATCACACTAAGACCAAAGAGCTATTGAAGTGACGTTAAAGATACGCTTAGAATACTGTACACAACATGTGTCAGAGCCATGAAAAATTAAGCAGCGCCTTCATGGAGCCCATACCTTGTTTTGTATGTACAAGAACATAAAGGAGGAAAACTGCAGCAGGCCTGTTGGCCCATACTGGGCAGGTCCTTCATCAATTCAACCCACTAGCAAATTATTTGCCCGACCAATCTTCAACGCTACCCAAGCATTCTGTATGGCTAAGTTCTATATTATTTAGTTTATAAGCGCTAGGGTTATAGACATTCCCGAGCTTCAGAACTTTGCATTTATCAACATTGAACTACACCTGCCACTTTTATGACCACAAATTAAGTTTATCTAAATCCTCCTGAAGTTTAGTAACATCTACGTCTGAATCAATTATCCTATCTTCGTGTCATCAGCGAATTTGCTCATATCACTAGTAATTCCCTCGTCAAGGTCACTGATATATATTATAAACAACAGTGGGCTTACAACTGATCCCCGTGGAATGCCACTTGTTACAGATCCCTACTCAAATTTAACAGCATTTATGCAGACTCTGCTTCCTGTTGGTGAGCCATGACTCGATCCATGACAGTACTTTCCCCTCAATGCCATGAGCTGCCACTTTCTTTAACAGTCTCTAGTGTGGTACTCTATGAAAAACCTTACTGAAATCCAAATAAACATGAGAACATGTAGATGTTCCCGTTCATATTAAAAGTATGTAACATGAGGTTAAAGTAATTATATCTAACACTAAAAGAAACATAAACACGAAATATGAAATACGTAAGGCATTGATGGGAAGGCTAGGGAGAGACTGACTGAAGTGAGGGGAACATGCAAACAGGAACATAGTAAGTTTATTCAGGTATACACAAATACAGTTACATAGATTATCATACATAGCAGCATGTGTGTAGAGAACCTAGGATAACCCAAAAAAGTCAGACAGAGTGACTTATTTCCATTGGGGTCCTTTAGACAAAGGAACATGTCCAATGGATTATGGACAAAGGAACATGGAGAGATGAACATATATAAAGGGACATGGACAAGGGATCATGGACATAAGAATATTGTCAAGGGACCATGGACATAGGAATATGGATATGCGAAATTGGACAAGGAAACGTGGGAGGAAGCTGAAAACAAAGAAGAATCAGTGTGTATTAGATAATTAAATCATTAGTTTTATGATCATATAAAAAACTAAATCACACTGAAAGAGCACGGAAAGCTGAAAGTCAACCAGGCTGTCAATACTAAAATTTGCAGCGGGGCCAGGAGCTGACTCTCAACACTTCTAATACACTCTGTCTAAACACAAACCTGCAGAACATAAATATGCCACTTCACAAATTTTCCAGTACATATTGTTTTTTACTATATTTCTTCTAGTTCTTCAGATCTTTAGGTTGCACGCCACAGCAGTTTCAGAAATTTAAACTTCATTCAAACTGCAATATAATTTTGAACTGCTATACTTTAGTAGATTCTCTGGCCTTTGAAAAGTACTGTCGGAAGATTCAGAAAGGTTGGTCAGTTGGTTTCTGTGTATGACAGCGAGACTCTCTCAGTAGTTAATCCTTACCTTTCTCTGCTTATCTGGCAGCATCTTGTATTCGAGATTGGAGCGTGGCCAGGTTGTGTGAGCCGCCCTGCTGAAAGGTCATATCTTTGGTGAAACATTGTCATAAATATCTTCACTATATTTTGTCTGCTTCTCAAATATTAATCGCGATTGGAAAAAAAATAATTCCTGCTCGAGAGTCTTTTGATGTTGAGCTACATCTCCTGGGCCAGTTGGATATTCTTGCTGCCATCTTCATGGTAAACTTCATCTTCGTCTGATTGTTTAAAAAATTTTGGTTGTTGACTTGGTGAGTTCCGGCTCCTGAGCCTTATAGAGACTGAGTATATTTTCATAATGGTTTAATTAGTCTAAAATATTAGTGGTGATTAGCAGGGTTGAGTTCCAGCTCCTGGGCCTCTTGAGGACGTTGAGTTACACTTCTGAGCATCTTTGGAAACCCTGATGATATCTTCACAATAGTTTCTGTGGTTAGTTTCACCCACAGATATTTTGCCACAGTCGTGCGAAGGGATTGTGTCTACTCCTGCACTAGCTGCGTTTTGTTGGTGTCATCTCTTACTAGTGATGTCCATGATGAGGGTGGAACCCGTGGTGGCTGCTTACAGTTTGGTGTTGGAGAGAGAGTATTTGTGATACTTGACAAGAGAGTTGTTAGGGAAGTCTGTGTAAACCCATTGATTTTAAGAATGCGGATCGGGAGAAAGATTGAACTAATACCCAGGGATGAGAGAGAAGACATTCATAGTTGTTATTAATGGTTGGTAAAATGGGAACGGAAAAAATCCGAAGACTGAAGTAGAGCGAAAATAAATTGTTAGAGACAAAAAAATAGGGAAATTAATTTGCCTTTGCTAGTTAATTATATTATGTGCACGGCGTCTGCAGTCCCTGATGAAGTGTTGAGGGAAGTAAAGAATACAAAAGGCTTGTTCGAAGAAAAAGCATTCTTCTTAATTAACCAGTTCAGATACGGGGAGTACATAGAAAGAAGCCAGTTATGACACAACGTTTATTTTTGGTGTCAAGGTGAGAACTTAAGTGAAGCTGTGTTGTTGGTAGGTTGATGGTAGATTATGAAATGTGGTTCATCGCCAAATTTACAGAGAACATCGAGGAATGGGAGGGGGCCGTTGATTTACTTTTCGAGTGTTTATTGAATGGGAGTCTCAGCCTGGTTGAGCTTGTGCTGGAGTGAAGGGATGTCAAACCTTGTAGTAGTTATGATAATGACGTCCCGGGCCGCGGGGGCGTTGACCCCCGGAACTCTCTCCAGGTAAACTCCAGGTAAACCATATGGGAGCCTCGTGATCTAGGAGGGAATAATGGAAGAAAGTCGCTCAGTTTTAAGACGTTCCATGTATAGGTTCGACAGCACATCACTTAGTGGGGAAACCCATGAGTAAGTGAAAACCTATTTAAAAAGATAATTTTTAAATTAAATTTAAAGCCTATACACATAGTTCAGTGAGGTCTACCGAGTCACTAAGCTGGAGCGGGAAGGTCGAGAATTGTCGTGAATTTTCCAGCGCAGGACGTCGATCTTCTTCATCTTGGAGCAGAACCTGCACTTTGTATAGTAAGAAAACTCTAAGGAAATATCATTCCTAATTTCTTGTATCTCTAACGGTAAATTTGTATCTTTCTTTTTATGAGTTCCATGCTTTCTGGACTAGTATCTTTTCCTTAATGGCTATGAGGATTACATCCAGTGTGAATTTTATTGTCAAAGGTTTGACAAACAATGTTTATCAGGATCATTGTTCGCTAAACTGTTATATGAGTTAATATGCACCTGTGTGAGATAAGTTCTTCTGTCCAAGGAACATTATTGACGTTTTGTTAGTCATTTATTTTTTAAAAGTCAGAGTCATATCTGCTGTATATGTACAAATATTAGGAAACTTGGCGAGGACAGTTTTTTTTCTGGTAGAAAAAAGCGAACATTAACATTGCTGAAGCTAGAGATAACCCACTTCACTAGAGTTAAAGACTTGTCTTAAGAGCATCAGGAGTGGGTACATTTTTGATCTCATATTGAAAAAAATTAAACTAAAAGAAAGATACATTCCTAATGGATTCAAGGCTTCCAGCTGTTCAGTGTTAAGAAACGTTGCTCACACTGACATACAGTGTAACATGGGAAGGAAGGTGTAGTACGAATGTTATTGAGAGTCAAAGGTTTTATTTATATTCTTCGCTAAATACTTTACTAAAGTTAAATCAAATATATGTGAGCTTTATTTTTAACACATATAATTTCGAGATTTACGAGCTACCTAGCAGCCACGTCTTGTTGTGCTCCTTATTTTAAACATTATGTACACTTTTTCTTATCTTATCTTAGAAACTCATGGGGGGGGGGAGGAGACTTTCTAAGCAGACGCCCTGGAAAGTGGTAATGATCAGGACTTATCTTATTAAGAGGTAGTCGTGTCAAATATTGGACGAAGTTATCCATGCTTCAGATGCATGCACACATAGAACGCTCATCAACGAAGTTTACTTTATACAGCCAGTTTTGCAAACCTAAATTGAGGCGGTTGTAAATTGTGACAACGATTTCTGTGTTAGTGACAAGGTGATGAATCTTCAGTTTCAGAGAGTAAACATTACAGAAAGAGACAAACACACTGAGGAGAAAATTGTATGCATCTAAATGTTTATATATATATATATATATATATATATATATATATATATATATATATATATATATATATATATATATATATATATATATATATATATATATGATTAGGTCCACCTCTGATGCAAATTGTGGGACCCACAGCCTCGGAGAAATGGATAAAAAGGCTTCAAGGAAGAATACTGGATTTCCTCCTGAAGTCATTTGAATATTCCACTTCCCCTACCACCCCATCTTTTCATTCTTTTTTACCAGTGGGTATATTTTATTACATAATATTGTACAAAAGACTTAAGAGATACATTGTTGATATAAAGATGGCATATACAGTACATGAGATGTGAGAGATACATGTCTAGGACATATTGTTACGTGTTTGGCCGCCTCTGCGCGAATACTTCGGACAGTATGTTTGAAAACGAAGCTGCAAAAAGTGTTGCTCACTGCAATTAGCCTAATTCCTCCATCCTTTTTAAGGGCACAAAGTGATGCGCCAAAAAAGAAAGGTCTAATTTCGACAGGAATCAGACTAGCCAAGGAATTGTTGACGAACCTTGTGATCTTTGAAAGCAGTGTCTCTGCAATCTCCCCGATAAATGGTTTAACCATATATATATATATATATATATATATATATATATATATATATATATATATATATATATATATATATATATATATATATATATATATATATATATATATGTATATATATAATGTGTCGTGCCGAATAGGTAAAACTTGCTATTTTAGCTTAAATAGCAATGCTCTTTTTGCCGAATAGTGCAAGCGAAAATTTGTGTATGTAACAATTTCGCAAAAATCATTCTGAACCTAACGGAAAAAATATATTTCATTGTGTTTGTTTATTATTAAATTACTGTAAACTCATTTAAAATATACATAGCTGGATTAGGCTAAATTAAATTGCGCTTGTTATAATAAGGTTAGGTAAGTTTTCTAAGGTTCGTTTGATGCAAAATTATTAATTTTTACATTAACATTCTCCAGACAAGACCATTCATGGCTTTTGATAGTTTTTCTCTGTATTGCAGACAACGAGCTGGTGTATAAGGATCCTGCTGGCGGCCTCTCTATCTTCGACGCTGAGGCTCTCACTTCCCGAGTCCTAGTCTCCAATATTACCTTTGTAAGTAACTCTCTCCTTCTCTCTCTCTCTCTCTCTCTCTCTCTCTCTCTCTCTCTCTCTCTCTCTCTCTCTCTCTCTCTCTATATATATATATATATATATATATATATATATATATATATATATATATATATATATATATATATATTAGATATATATATATATATATATATATATATATATATATATATATATATATATATATATATATATATATATATATAATGTCCGACGTGTGGAGACAAACAGTGAAGAGGATCCCAGAAGGGGATCAATTATTATTAAGCAATGGCAAGTGTTCAGTACGCATTAGTTATCCATATTTTGTCATGTTCATAATAGATATATGCGCTAATGTTGTTGCAACTGTCTGTATGTCTCCCTCCTCAATAAATCCTCATACAGCGTTGGGGTGGGTAGTTGCTTTGACTGGCAGGCCACATCAACTTAAATAAACGTCGCTAGCCACTTACTTTCGTCGATGTAAAAATTTTAGTGTTTACAAATACTTCAGACTTGTGTTTTCTATTTGTATATCAAAAATGATAAAGAAAATGTGAAAATCTCTTTCAGTAGGAAAAATGAGAGCGTTGATGTGCGTTAAGCAAACTGTTTACGTCTGTTGTGTCTGTTGTTACAGTGCTGCTACAAGGTGGTCATCGGTCATTGTAGATGTTAGTTTTGATCTGTTTAGTTTCATCACAGAAAATGTTTGCTCACATATGTATGCTGACTCATACATTTGAAATATTTGGAGCTTTTAAGTTTAGAAATGCACGCAAACTGGGAAATGGTAGTGGCCTGAATTGCTCAAAAAGAAATGGATCACTGTTCGAGTTGAAAGTCAATTAGAACTTTATCAGCGTCAACTGAGACAAGGGAGGCGACTATGGACATGTTAGTATGTGCGATCATTATGAAATCTTGGAATCGTCGAGTAAATTTTGAAAATCAAGTAGCAATAAAGAATAATTGTCAGGCTTCTTGTTAACTTCAGAAAGTCTGAAAAGAGATCTAAATTCTTGCCGTCTATCTGACGAGGCAGAAAAGCGATCAAAACGCTTGTTTTTCTACCTGACGAGACAGAAAAGTAATTTTGTCATTATGTTTGGTAAAAGGACACAAGTGCAACTAATGTATCATTTTATTGTGGCAACGTTTCGCTCTCTAGGAGCTTTATCAAGCCGTAACGGCTTCTTAAAGCTCCTGGAGAGCGAAACGTTGCTGCAATAAAATATCACATTAGTTGCACTTGTGTCCTTTTACCTAACATAATGTCGGTAATTCTACCAACATTAATACAATTTTGTCATTGTAATATAGCTGGTGGAACGAGTCCTTTTTACTGCAGCTGTGAAAAGAATTCGTTCACGTTCCTCATCATACCAACAACACACAAAATCAGAGCCAATTCGTATTATTTAGCCGAGGGACAAGATGAAATATACGCCTAATCTGAAAGGCTTTATTGTGTTAAACGTTGTTAGGTCTTGCTGCTGTGATTGCCAGCATCCTCTCCTAAATACCACATAAATCAAAATAAATTCTTAATTAAATTGAAGACAATTCTCTAAAATTGCTGGTGGCTGACCGGATGCGGTCGTCGCCGTATTTTGCCAACCTGTTATGGCAACTGTTTACTGATGTGTACTCGTGTATCTTCACAGTTGTTCCAGTATAAATATATATATATATATATATATATATATATATATATATATATATATATATATATATATATATATATATAGATATGTGTGTGTGTGTGTGTGTGTGTGTGTGTGTTTTGTGTATCTTCACCAATAGTTGTTTCACTATACATGTCTGCATATATCTTGAATAATTGTTCCAGTATAAATGTACAGGAAGAACTGTATAACCTTCGCAAACTTTACACACATGTTTGTCCACCCATACAACTCTTCGTAACATTCACAACTTCACGTACATATACAAGCTTCCCCGACTTCTCTCTCTTCCGACACCTGTGTTTGCTACACACAAGGACCGCTGAGTCATCTCTTGGTCTTGTCAGAGGAGAAAGAGCTTGGTTTTTTTTCCATAATGTAACTCTCAGTTATTGAGGCATATATGGAGAACACTAACCTTTATGTGAAGGTATCTTAAAAGTTAAAATAAAATGTCATAAATTCTGAGCAAGTATCAGATTTACTTTTAACAGATCAATGATGACAAATCGTAAATAATAAACTCGTATACTTGCTGGAATTCCTGTTAGCTCTTTTAAGGTATAATTGCTGCGATTTTTTGTGTAGTTTTATTCTTTTGTGCCATCGTCCACAGTATAGATATGACCTAAACAATAAACTAGCAGTTTGGGCTACAAAAAATTAAACTAGTGTAGCTCTCACGTAGAACAGGGCATCCTTACACTTCAGGTAAACTCAGATATCTTTTCCACAGCGGCAGCTGAACGTGGCACACTTCAGTGTGTCTCCTGATCTTCGTTATGTACTGCTGGCTGAACACGTCGAGAAGGTAGGTGCCACGACAGTTGCTTACTCCATACTACCATCCAGGTGATTTAAGTGCTTGTCTGCCTATGATAGTAATATATTCATGGGAAGACGTCGTAAAACTACCAAGCTAATGTCAAAGACGCAATAGTACAATAAAAATCTTTATTAAGAAAATGTTACGCTTGGAGACGGAGCTTTCTCACATCTGAACATAGTACATGGTAAGTTAAGTTTAGGTTTAACATCTTTATTATGACATGGTAAGTTAAGTTTAGGTTTAACATCTTTATTATGACATGGTAAGTTAAGTTTAGGTTTAACATCTTTATTATGACATGGTAAGTTAAGTTTAGGTTTAACATCTTTATTATGACATGGTAAGTTAAGTTTAGGTTTAACATCTTTATTATGACATGGTAAGTTAAGTTTAGGTTTAACATCTTTATTATGCTTCCCATACCCATCCTGTGGACGTCTACAGTATTATATACAGTCGGGAGAGCAGCTGGTGGTAAAAAAAAAAAAAACGAGTCTTCAAGCGAAACGTTGCGTCATTGTTTCTCTTCAGGGTTTTTTTTATATATTTTCTTCCAACTTGCATATTTAGGTGTTGAGTTCTTTTTAACACATCTGAATTAAGTTTGTATAGCAGTGACAGCTTCACATCAGTTGTAATAACCTGATGTAACTATCACTTCATCAGTGTTTCACTGGAACGAATACTGTGATAAAAAAAATATATAAATAACTTCCTCGGGACGTATAAATTAGTTAAGGAAGAAGTTTGGAAGATGCTGTCAGTCGCATGTGTTCGTTAATGGAAAAGTCGCGGAAAAATGAGTTACTTGCGTTGACTGTTGATGAGCACACCTGCTCAGGTAATTAAAGCACTTAGAGGGAACGAGTTACTCACGCGAGCCGCTTACCTGCCTTCATAACTCTAACACTAATTTTATACTATACTTAATTTGATTGCTGTATGTACGCTGTTATAGCGTAGGTTAGTTTATGGTTGGGTAATCAGATGTAGTCACTTAAACTAACATCAAAAACATTATAAGCAACTATACATAAATGGTAGACTATAAAATATAAAAAGGAACAATACCGTGACAGGAACGATACACACAATCCGTACATAGGAGAGACGAGCTTACAACGACGTTTCGGTCCGACTTGAACCAGAACACGGGGGACTAGCCAAAAATACTGCGGAAGAGAATATACCACAAAATTAACGTTGACATTTCAACATCACCGTTCTTGGTAGCGTGTTAACACCTCAACACTACACATATGTCCGTCAGTTTTTAGAGGAATTTGCAAATTTTTTTTTTTTGCTAGAAGTTTTAAAGATTTTCAAATAGCACCTATGATTTTGAATATTTAATACATTCCTAATTTAGGTGTTTATTGCTAGTTTATCTTCCTGTGAGAACAGTTTTTAACAGTAGGTAACATGATTCTTGTAATAAAGTTGGTAGAATTACCGACAATATGTAAAGTAAAAGGACACAAGTGCAACTAATGTGACATTTATTGTGGCAACGTTTCGCTCTCCAGGAGCTTTATCAAGCGAATGGCTTGATAAAGCTCCTGGAGAGCGAAACGTTGCCACAATAAATGTCACATTAGTTGCACTTGTGTCCTTTTACTTAACATAATTCTTCTATACATTATTATATCCTCTCAGGTCTTACCGCTTTTTTCTCATCAGCATCTTATAATTAATTTAACTCCTAAGTTGTTTCAATATCCTCTAATTTAACTCTCTACAATTAATTAATTAAAACCTCTATCACGATAGTTTTTTTAGCTCTCAAACTATTTAATACTTTACACATTTCCTCTTCTTCTTCAGTGATTTTTGCTTCGTTATTTATTTTATGTATTTTGTCTTTTAGTTTACGTTTTGCAAACTTAAAAGGTTTTATTCTACGTTGCTCATGTCTGTTATTTTATTTTCAAATCCTCTTTCTTCCTCTGTATATTTATTTCTGGCATCCTTGAATCTCTGATGAGTTTCTTGAGTGGTCCGCTTCTAATAATGATTCTAAGTTCCTGTTTTTCATTGCTCTCAAATACCTTCTATGAAATGCTTCTAGTATCCCTTTTTCGAATAAACTGTTTAATTACATTTTCATATGGAATGTGTTGCAGAACTCTCTGTATGTTTCTTCATTTAATTTCTCTAAAATACTGTTTTAAAGCATTTTAATTCCCGCTCTTAGAATCTAGTCTTTCCTGTTTATGTCTTCTCAACTCCTAAATCATATTTCAGCTACATATGTTATTTCCAGTATAACATGATCACTCTTCCCAAGCAGGTTTACATAATTCATGTTGAATTTTTTTTCCAATGTCTGAGTAAATATTCTAATATTGTGTTGTTTTCTTATTCTTGTCTCTTCATTTATATGTTAATGAATAAAAACAACATTTATATTAAGGAAATCTGTTGACCTCTTATATAATTCCAGTATGTTCGTGTTGTATCCCACTGTAGGATCTTATTCTTTCTACTCTCTGCTGGTAAAATATAAAAATCTTTATCTTTTATAAGGTGGTTCTTCACTTCGATGAATTAAGGCATTTCCCATATTCTTCGTAGCTCCTGCATTGGTCTTGTGTGCTCTATTGTGTGCTCTCTCATGATTTACTTTGTGTTTTACTTGGTGTTGGTTTCGTATCAGTATTATATATTCAAGAATGGGTCGCATGTATGTTTTACAAAGGATTTTAAGTCTTTGTCAAGGTTCCTGAAAAATTCTCATATGTTTGCAAGCTTTGTCCGTGCTGCAGATGTTATGTGCCTCGGGAAACAGATTTGGAGTGATGGTTATACGCAAGTGTTTTTCTGTTTCTGTGAGTTCTTTATTATTCCTAGATAATTCTCCTGTTTTTATTCTCCTTTCCCCATCTATCAGCTTCAAATCATTACTTTTGAAAAGGTTAGTTTCGATAAGTCTGTTCAAGTTTTTTTTGTAGGCTTCTTTTATTCTCTTTAGTTTGCAGTCTCATTTCTTTGACGTCTTCTGCAAATAAGGATTTATGAGGGTTAACTCCTGTAACCAGGTCATTTATGTATTATCAGCATTAGTAAAGGACTCATCACTGATCTTTGTGGAACAATTGTAGTTAGATTTCCCAGCCTGATGTTGCATTTCTTTTCGTGAGTCTACTTTCCAGTGTTCAGGTTGCTTCTGTCCATAATGATACTTCCTAGGAATATGCAGTCCACGCATCCTTCTCTTTCCTACCTGATCTATGTTAGTCGATCATATGTTTCTAGGTTAGTAACTTGATTTCTGGATCATTACTGATGGTCTGCGAGGATTCCAACACACACTAGTTACTCAGAAAGTCTTTACGTAACGATACATTTTCCAGTCATTCGTATAGTATACCCATAATGGGTACTTGTTGTAGGTTAATACTTCTTCCTGTGACACGTCCAAAACATTTGCTAACTTCTGCTTATCTGTCACCTCGCCAGTCTCTAGTGATGTGTTAAAGGTCAGAGCGGGTAGCTTGAATATTTTTTCGACTCTTAATATTCTTGATATTCCATCTGGTAATGATGCCTTTGCTGTAATAAATTTTACCAGAAGTCCCGTCACTTCCTCATTCATATTTTCAGTGCTTGATAGTTCTATTAGCTTTATCTTCTTCCCTCTCTGGTAATGGTTCGTGCTCATTTATGAAACACTATGATTATCATTTTCTTTAGTGTACCTTCCTAGTTCATCAATATTATCACTTGAGCCTTTATTGTCATTTTGTCTTCTAATGTAGCTGTAAGGCATCTTTTGTTCTGCCATGGTCTTGGCCACTGTATCACTTTCAAGTTGTTGTATGACTACAGTTTTCACCTGAATGTAGGAATTTCCATCTCTCTTACTAGCTTCTTTGCTCTCTTGGTTTAGGGTCACTGCGTATTTTCCATGCTTTAGTGTTATTAGATTTAGTATCCTTAACATGATGATTAAACCATGGGTTCTTCCAGTATCTTTGCTTATCCAGATTGTTATAAATTTCTGTCAATTCCTTGCACTTCTAGTTTAAAATTACAGTAATTTCCTGGGTTGACCGTCTCTCGAACTCGTTTTCTCGTTACTTTTGAGCCACAAGATGCTTCATCCTATCGTAATCACTTTCTTGTACATCAGTCACTTCGGTTCTTCAATATCTCGGTTTCTCCTACAGTTTCTCATGCACCAGGTAGCTGAATGTCACCACACACACAGATGTGTGCGCATGTATGTTTGTGAACAGTACATGCGCATGTGTGAATGTACAGTTGTTCGTGTATGTGTGCATGTATTAATATGTGTATGTGTGTGTGTACGCACCTATAGGTGGTTGCAGGGGTCGATTCACAGCTCCTGTCCCCGCCTGTTCCTGTGAGTATGTTTTCGTGTGCGAGGACTTGTGTGTGCGAGAGGTTCGTGTGCGGGAGAATCGTATATGCGAGGGGTTCGTGTGTGGGCGGACTCGGTTGTGTGTGTACTCACCTATTTGTGGTTGCAGGGGTCGAGTCACAGCTCCTGGCCCCGCTTCTTCGCTGATTGCTACTAGGTCCTCTCTCTCCCTGCCCCATGAGCTCTATCATACCTCGCCTTAAAACTATGTATGGTTCCTGCCTCCACCACATCACTTTCTAGGCTATTCCATGGCCTGACTACTCTATGACTGAAGAAATACTTCCTAACATCCCTTTGATTCATCTGAGTCTTCAACTTCCAATTGTGACCTCTTGTGTCTGTGTCCCATCTCTGGAACATCCCGTCTTTGTCCACCTCGTCTATTCCGCGCAGTATTTTATATGTCGTTATCATGTCTCCCCTGACCCTCCTGGCCTCCAGTGTCGTCAGGCCGATTTCCCTCAACCTTTCTGTGCGTGTGTGTGTGCGTGTGTGCGTGCGTGAGTGCGTGTGCGTGTGTTTACGTGGCTGGGGGGACTCTAATGGTTATACTGACGTTTTACAAACACTCGGTGTTTTGTTAATACTAACGATGCGCTAGCACAATAACAATGTATTCCCAGTAAATACGTGTTGGGTATGTTTTTATTTTTTTTATTTTTTAGGGAAGGCAGAGTCTTACAAATTGGTAAGTGCAGTACACAGACAGGAGGCAGGTCTTGTCCTACACAGGCAGATCTCGCGTCACTGTGTGAACCTGGGGGGTCCGGTGTGGTATGGAAGTTCTGACAAGGTGGAGCACATGACACATATATGCAGTGGATATCTTCCTGCATTTCTTGGAATCATAACAGCTATGTCATTTATACTGCCAGACGTATACGTGTCATTATTACTGCCAGATGTGTGTGTATCATTTTTACTTTGTCATTGTTATGTTTGGGTGAATTGGTTCGTGTCACTGTCACGTCAGTTGCATGTCTTTGTTGTTGTATTATTGTTACTGTTTGGGTTTTCATTGTTAGTTTCACCAGGTGTGTCCTTATTGTCATTATTACTGTCAGATATTCTTTGTCACTTGTATTATTAAGCTTATGTATGTTACAACTGACACTGAGTGTGAAGCTGGTGCAGGTCTAATAATGATTCTCCCAGGCGTGCTTACTAACCTCAGGATGGAGCACCCACTTTGCGGAAAAAAAATTAATAGTATGAGTAGTGAGAAAATGTTATCAGGTTGGTCCGTGCGTCCACCAAAGGAAGCAGCTAGAGCCACTCCAGGTGTGGATCTCAGCTCACCCTCCACTTAGTTATATACACTGGTCTCTCATTAAATTATTCGTATCTGATAAGTCATAATTTAGTAATATAATTTGCAGGATATTCGACAGTTTGCGAGGTTCGAGTCTTCGTTTGCTTATCGCCAAACAGAAAAGCTTTCTACACGAAAGGGTACTTTCAAAATGTTTTCGGGGATCAGCGTCCCTGCTGCCCGGTCCCAGACTAGATCTCCTGGTGGGTCAAGGCTTGCTCAGTTAGGCTTTTACTCCTGGCCGCCCGCAGTCACCCGCGAATCACAGCCTGTCGGGTCATTAACTGATTTATGGAACTTGTCAAGTTCTCATTTGAAGACAGTGAAAGGTTTGTTGGTAATTCCTCTTTTGCACGAAGGGAAGGTGTTTAAGAGTCTGTGACCTCTGACATTACTCGATGAGTAATGTCAGAGGTCACAGACTCAGTGTATGTGAGGTCTCTCAGTGTACTCGTCGCGCCTCTTGCTTTGTGGAGTTACTTTGCACTATGTGTCAAGTGTCTGTTGTTGGGAAGGTTTGGGACTAGTTCCTCGAGGATTTTCCAAGTGTAAATTATGGAGTACCTTTCAAGAAATGTAGTTTAAGGAACCTTGAGCAATCCTAGTAGATTACATTTAATATATATTTGCCGCGAAACTTCTCTTACGTTTTCAAACTCAATCTCGCGTGCCTTGAAGGGGACCCGTTAGTATACAGTAGTAATTCTGCTGGGAGAGGAACAAGTAACTTGACGAGTATTATTAGCTCATTATCTCGTCTTGAAAGTCTTAGTTATTTAATCTATCATCACTCCCAAGTTTCGCACATGGAGCTTTCGCTCTATTGAATGATTTGTGGTTTGTCCTGTACTTTGTATCAGTTTCTTTGCTCCACTCTTCCATAGTGGAACACCTGAAACCTGTCATCGTTAAACATTATATTGTCTGAGGCCTACTTGGAAGATTTGATTTATGTCCGCTTAAGATTAGCCGAGTCTTCGACTGACGCCACTCACAGCAATTCTGGTGTCATCAGTAAGGGATATTATGGTGATGTGATGTATGTCCTTGTTTGTGTAGGATATAAGAATGTGAAATAGAGGTAGGGTGAGCACTGTTCCTTGAGGAACAGAGTTTTCACTGTGGCAGCCTCCGACGTCACTCTGTTTACTGTGACTTCTGTCTAGGTTCAGTTTGGCTACGAAATGTGACTTGACGACGATAATGATGAAAACATTATCATATTATCCCCAAAGGGTTAACAACCCAGGATAACCCAGTTAATATATAGTTTGGCTTATTTCCATTTTGATCCTGAGATCCTCCACTATCAAAATGTGACCATAAGTCAACAAACATCTAGGTATTTATTTACTGCTAGATGAAGATCTACCAGACTGCTAGGAAACTTGACCAAGCGTCTCACCGCCCTCATGATTGATCCCGGGTGACATGGATTGTAAGCCGAACACTCCACCAGTGAGGTACGACGTGCACTGCCTGTTAAAACTCCATCCTAATAAGCTCTTGGAAGAGAAAGAAAGATGAAGACATTACAAAAAACAAATTTCAAACATTGTCTCAATGATTGCGCAGAATTTTGTGTCCAGCCTCCGCACTAGTAGTTCATTAGGAGACATACCTGTGCAATACCCGTGGCTTGTTTCCACGGTTCTTCTGCCCTGGCAGCCCAGCCTGAGGCAATGTCTTGTTGTCTGCCTGGCTAACCAGGCTGTTGATGCTAGCAGCCGGGTAGCTCGCGTAAAACACATAATGCACTATCACAGGTGTATCTTATGAAACACGCAGCACCCAGTAATTATTGTTGTATTAAAGGGAAAAAACTAAACTCATAAGAATCATGCAGGAAAAGGAAGGGTAGTTCCAATGCCTTAGATCAAAAGACCTGCAAGATGGAGGCACCTTGGACGGATCACTCCCAGGGAACCACTCCGAGCCCAGGAATTAATATAATTATCAGTAGGTGATGACACTGAATTTAAATAATGGATATTGACTTTCATTTGTTCTGTAAATGTAGTTTATTGTAATTATTTTTAAATTAAAATTTAAGATTAAAGATAAAAGTGGGTTGAAAACGTAATTAATTCGCAAAGGGATAATTCTTTTGCCGATAAAATAAAATATTTCGAGAATAACATTCAATGTTAATAGTAATGTTGCGCGCGCGCGCGTGTGTGTGTGTGTGTGTGTGTGTGTACTCACCTAGTTGTGGCTGCAGGGGTCGAGTCACAGCTCCTGGCCCCGCCTCTTCACTGGTCACCAGTAGGTCACTCCCAGCTCCGTGAGCTTTGTCATACATCTTCTTAAAGCTATCTATGGATCCCGCCTCCCCTACATCACTTCCAAGACTATTCCACTTCCTGACAACTCTGTGACTGAAGAAATACTTCCAAACATCGCTGTGGTTCACTGTTTTCAACTTCCAACTGTGACCCCATGTTGCTGTGTTCCATCTCTGGAAAATCCTGTCTCTGTCCACCTTGTTGATTCTTCTCAGTATTTTATATATCGTTATCATACCCTCCTTATCTCTCCTGTCTTCCAGTGTCGTCAGGTCGATTTCATTTAACCTCTCCTCGTAGGACGTACCCCTTTGCACTTTCTCTAGTTTCCTTACATGCTTGGCTAGGTGAGGGTTCCAAACTGGCGGTGCATACTCAAATATGGGACTAACGTACACAGTGTACAGGGTCTTGAGTGACTCCTTATTAAGATTTCGGAATGCTGTTTAAGTTTGCCAGGCGCTCGTATGCTGCAGCACTTATTTGGTTGATGAGCACCTCAGATGTGCCTGGTGTTATACTCACACCAAGATCCTTTTGTGTATATTTGTGTGTGTGTACTCACCTAATTGTGGTTGCAGGGGTCGAGACTCAGCTCCTGGCCCCGCCTCTTCACTGAATGCTACTAGGTCCTCTCTCCCTGCTCCATGAGCTTTATCGTACCTCATCTTAAAGCTATGTATGGTTCCTGCCTCCACTACCTCACTTGCTAGGCTATTCCACTTCCTGACAACTCTATGACTGAAGAAATACTTCCTAACATCCCTTTGACTCATCTGGGTCTTCAACTTCCAATTGTGACCCTTTGTTTCTGTGTCCCCTCTCTGGAACATCCTGTCTCTGTCCACCTTGTCTATCCCACGCAGTATTTTGTATGTCGTTATCATGTCTCCCCTAACCCTCCTGTCCGCCAGTGTCGTCAGGCCGATTTCCCTTAACCTTTCTTCGTAGGACATTTCCCTTAGCTCTGGAACTAACCTTTGCACCTTTCTCTAATTTCTTGACGTGCTTGATCAATGTGGGTTCCAAGCTGGTGCTGCATACTCCAATATTGGCCTGACATACACGGTGTACAGTGTCTTGAACGATTCCTTACTAAGGTATCGGAACGCTATTCCCAGGTTTGCCAGGCGCCCATATGCTGCAGCAGTTATCCGGTTGATGTGTCCTTCCGGAGACGTGCTCGGTGTTATACTCACCCCAAGATCTTTTTCCTTGAGCGAGGTTTACAGTCTTTGGCCACCTAGCCTATACTCCGTCTGCAGTCTTCTTTGCCCTTCCCCGAGCTTCATGACTTTGCATTTGGCAGGGTTAAATTCGAGAAGCCAGTTGCTGGACCAGGTGTCCAGCCTGTCCAGGTCTCTTTTAAGTCCTACCTGCGTGTGTGTGTGTGTGTACTCACCTAATTCTACTCACCTAATTGTGGTTGCAGGGGTCGAGACTCAGCTCCTGGCCCCGCCTCTTCACTGATCGCTACTAGGTCCTCTCCCTCTCTGCATCCTGAGCTTTGTCATACCTCTTCTTAAAACTAGGTATGGTTCCTGCCTCCACTACTTCACTTGCTTGGCTATTCCACTTCCTGACGACTCTATGACTGAAGAAATACTTCCTAACGTCCCTGTGACTCGTTTGAGTCTTCAGCTTCCAGTTGTAGCCCCTTGTTTCTGTGTCCCCTCTCTGGAACATCCTATCTCTGTCCACCTTTTCTATTCCCCGCAGTATCTTGTATGTCGTTATCATGTCTCCCCTGACCCTTCTGTCCTCCAGTGTCGTCAGTCCGATTTCCCTCAACCTTTCCTCGTACGACATTTCCCTGAGCTCGGGGACTAACCTTGTTGCAAACCTTTGTACTTTCTCTAACTTCTTGACGTGCTTGACCAGGTGTGGGTTCCAGACTGGTGCTGCATACTCCAGTATGGGCCTAACATACACAGTGTACAGTGTCTTGAACGATTCCTTATTAAGGTATCGGAACGCTATTCTCAGGTTTGCCAGGCGCCCGTATGCTGCAGCAGTTATTTGGTGATGTGTGCCTCCGGTGACGTGCTCGGTGTTATGGTCACCCCGAGGTCTTTCTCCCTGAGTGAGGTCTGTAGTCTTTGTCCACCTAGCCTATACTCTCTCTACGGTCTTCTTTGCCCCTCCTCAATCTTCATGACTTTGCATTTGGCAGGGTTGATTTCGAGAAGCCAGTTTCTGGACCACATTTCCAGCCTGTCCAAGTCTCTTTGCAGTCCAGCCTCATCCTCATCCGATTTAATTCTTCTCATCCGCTTCACATCATCTGCGAATAGGGACACTTCAGAGTCTATTCCTTCCATCATGTCGTTCGCATATATAAAAAATAGCACTGGTCCTAGAACTGACCCCTGTGGGACTCCGCTCGTCACAGGCGCCCACTGTGATACCTCTTCATGTACCATGACACGTTGTTGCCTCCCTGTCAGGTATTCCCTGATTCATTGCAGTGCCCTCCCTGTTATATGCGCCTGATCCTCCAGCTTCTGCACTAATCTCTTGTGGGGAACTGTGTCAAAGGCCTTCCTGCAGTCTAGGAAAATGCAATCAACCCATCCCTCTCTCTCGTGTCTTACTTCTGTTATCTTGTCATAAAACTCCAGAAGGTTTGTGACACAGGATTTGCCTTCCATGAACCCATGCTGATTTTCATTTATAATCTTGTTACGTTCCAGGTGTTCCGCCACTCTCCTCCTGATAATCTTCTCCATGACTTTGCATACAATACATGTCAGAGACATAGGTCTGTAGTTTAGTGCCTCATTTTTGTTTCCTTTCTTAAATATGGGGACTACATTTGCTGTCTTCCATTTCTCAGGTAGTTCCCCAGTTTCAAGGGTTGTGTTGAAGATTGTGGTTAGGGGCACACACAGCATCTCTGCTCCTTCTCTAAGGACCCACGGGGAGATGTCCGGTCCCATCGCCTTGAGGTATCAAGGTCACTTAGCAGCTTCTGCACCTCCTCCTCGGTTGTTCGTATGTCATCCAACACTTGTTGGTATATTCCCTCTTGATGTTCCCTTCTGTGCTGTCTTCCCACAGCCCTTCCTGTCTCTACTGTAAAAACTTCCTTAAATCTCCTGCTCAGCTCCTCACATACCTCCTGATCATTTCTTGTGAGTTCTCCACCTTCTGTCCTCAGTCTGATCACCTGGTCTTTGTTGTCTTCCTCCTGATGTGGCTATACAACAGTTTTGGGTCAGTCTTGATTTTCGATGCTATGTTATTTTCATACTGTCGCTGGGCCTCCCTCCTTACCTGTGCATACTCGTTCCTGGCTCTGCGACTAATCTCCCTATTTTCATGTGTTCTCTGCCCTCTGTACTTTTTCCATTCTCTATTGCACTTTGTTTTTGCCTCCTTACACCGTCGGGTAAACCAGGGGCTCGTTCTGGTCTTCCCATTGTTTCTGTTGCCCTTGGGAATAAACCTTTCCACTGCCTCCTTTCATTTTGTTGTTACATATTCCATCATTTCATTTACTGGCTTTCCTGCCAGTTCTCTGTCCCACAGAACCTCCTGCAGGAAGTTCCTCAACCCTATGTAGTCCCCTCTTTTATAGTCTGGCTTTTCCCATTCAACTCCTGTTACTCTCTCCACTTGCAACTCTACTCTTTATTCAAAGCACAGAACCACGTGGTCACTAGCTCCTAAGCGACTCTCATATGTGATGTCCTCAATGTCTGAACTGCCTAGGGTGAAGACAAGGTCCAGTCTTACTGGTTCATCCTCCCCTCTCACTCTGGTAGTGTCCTTAACATGTTGGTGCATGAGGTTTTCCAGCACCACATCCAACATCTTAGCTTTCCATGTTTCGGGACCTCCATGTGGCTCCAGGTTTTCCCAGTCAATCTCCCTGTGGTTGAAATCCCCCATAACCTGCAATTTTGCTCTGCTGGAGTGAGGTCTTCTTGCCACCTCAGCAAGTGTGTCCACCATTGGTCTGTTGCTCTCTTCATATTCCTCTTTTGGCCTCCTGCAGTTCTGTGATGGATTATACATCACTGCAATGACCACCTTGTGCTCCCCAGACTGAAGTGTACCTACTATGTAGTCCCTTTCTCCTGTCTCGTCTATTCCTCCCATTTTCTCGAATTTCCATCGGTTTTTTACAAGCAGAGCAACCCCTCCTCCCCCTCTGCCCCTTCTATCTTTCCTCATGATCAGGTATCCTGATGGGAAGATTGCATCTGTTGTCTCCATGAGTTTTGTTTCTGTAACTGCTATGATGTCTGGGGACTTCTCATTGATTCTTTCTTGCCATTCCTCATGTTTATTCGTTAATCCATCCGCATTTGTGTACCAAACCTTCAACTTCTGTTCTAATACTGTAACTGTGGTCCTGGGGGAATACTGGGGTTGGGAGAGCAGGAGCCCTGGTGGAGGCCTGTGGGGGGTTGCAGTGGAGGTGTAGGAAGAGCTCCCATAAGGGGTGCTGTAGGGGTAGGGTTCGTGGTGTGGGGGGTGGGAACAGAGGGATCGGTGTGTGATGGTTGGTTTGGATTGTTCAGTTGCCTTGGGGGGTGTCATGGCTGGAGTTCTGCAGGTGTTTCTGGGGGGTGTGCTTGTCCTTCCACCTGTTCCTGGGTTATTCTGCTCTCCTTTTTCATTTCCTCCCATTCCTCCTTTCGTTTTTGCACTCAGTATCATCCTTTCCTCCTGTGTTCTGTCTCGATCGAGGTACACACTCATGAACTCCTGTTTGCCTCTCAGCCGTGCTTTCTCCTGCAGGATCATGGTTCGACTTGATTCTGCCTTGAAAATTACTTTGAGAGGCCGATTCCTTTTCTTTGTGAACCACCCGATTCTCTGAAAATTTGCCGCCTGGATCTTGTGTCCCTCGCCTATCACCTTCATGATACCTTCAATCGCTTTTTTCTCCTTCTGCTTTCTTTTATCATAAGTTTCCCCTTCAGCTTCGTCTAGCCCATAGACAAAAACTATCTCTCCCTTTCCACCTCACACTGTGACTCCCATTGCATCCTCTGAGGTGTTTTAGTTCCTTCCCGTGGAGTGTTCCTTCCTTCAGTCCCTTCCCTAGCTGTGGCCCCTATGCTCATTGGTTTGTCCTTCCTGCTCATCTATTCCTGGCCCCCACAAGTGTCTGGTAAGGTCCCTGCACATGTCCTAGTTCCTTCAATGTCTTCCAACCTCTCATTCTGTCCTAGTGTGCTCCCTGTCTTTGTTTTGGCCCCATGTGGGTTTGACAGGACCTCTGCATACAGTTTAGCTTCCATGCTCCCTTCAGACCCTTTATCTGTGTCTGATGTAAACATTGCTGATGCTACTTCTGTATTATCTTTGTCTCTAGGCTGTTTCAGATTTCTCAGCTCCTCTTCTAATCGCTGTATCTTGGCTTCTGCTACTGTGGCATGTTGCTCCCACCTTCTGCATTCTGCTGCTAACCTCTTCTCCATCTTCCTTGCAAGCTCATCTAGCCTCCTTCCCCAGTCTTCCTCCCTTTTTTTGAGCTCTGGCTCCCAGTCCTCCCACCCAGATTCGTCCTTTGGGCCCTTTGTCCTCATTCTATTGCACCACAGAAGGAAGGGGAAGAGATGGTTAGGGGGAGGGGAATAGATGGTTAGGGGGAGTGGGGATGGATGGTTATGGGGGAGGGGGAGGATGGTTATTGGAGGGGGAGAGGTGGTTGGGGGAGGGGTTAGATGGTTTGGGGGAGGGGTTAGATGGTGTGGGGGAGGGGTAGGTGGCTAGGGAAAGGGGGAGAGGTGGTTAGGGGAAGGGGGAGTACCTGTTTGTGTCAAGTGTATATGTGCTTGTGTATGTGTGTGTGCATGTGTGGGAGAGAGAGGGATGGGATTAAGAAGGGAGGGGGGGAGGGGGAGAGACAGATGAGTGACCCTTAGAATTGGGGGAGGTGTGTGTGTGTGATGGGATTAGAAGGGGAGGGGTGGGGAATGAAGGCTGAAGGTAGAGTGACCGCTTGATAACGGGGCCCTTATGGGTGTGTGTGTGTGTGTGTGTGTGTGTGTGTGTGTGTGTGCGTGTGTGTGTGTGTGTGTATGTGCATGTGTGTGTATATGTGTGTGTGTGTACTCGCCTAGTAAGGGTGTGTGTATGTGTGTGTGTGTGTGTGTGTATGTATTTGCCTAGTAGAGGTGTGTGTATGTGTGTGTTTGTGTGTGTGTGTGTGTGTGTGTGTGTGTGTGTGTGTGTGTGTGTGTGTGTGTGTGTGTGTGTGTATGTGTTTAAAACATGAAAAAGACCCTAATATTTTTAATAAACAACTCTGCCTGCAAAAGTGACTAAATCATATGATGTTTTCCTGGCAGCTGATATGACATAAGGTCGGGTGCACTCAGGTATTAGGTTTATATGTAAGTAAACACGTATATACATGTGAAATACTTCCATCGCTCACTCTAACATGCAGCACACACACACACACACACACAGATAAGATAAAGTGCTTAGATGAGGAGCTAAAAAACCTGACATCAGGGACTCCTATACAAGTCACAGACGAGGGGGCTGTAGGGATTAAGGAAAAGATGAGTACAGGAAGACCAATCGTGAAGCCTGCAGTCACTGCAGGAGACAAGACTTATGCAGAGACTCTAACAGTCAACTACAGTGGCAGGGAACAGCTGAGCAGGGAAGACAGTCCACTGAGCATAGGGGCTGCAGCAAGGGCAGGGGTTGAAGGCAGGAACGTCTCAGAGGACGCAAAGAGGGGCACAGTGAGAGGAGGAGAGGGAGAGGTCAATATTTGTCTACAGGCTCCAAGAAGTTGAAGGGGAAACCTATGATGAAAGAATCCAGGGAAGAAGACAGCAATCAAAGGTATCTTGAAAGCAATAGGAGAGGGAGACATGACCCAGGTGGCAAATTTTCGGAGAATTGGGTGGTTTGCACGCAGAAGGAGACGGCCTGTCAAAGTAGTCTTCAAGGCAGAATCAGCTCTAACCAGGGTCCTGCAGAAGAAAGCATGACTGAGGGACAAGTCAGCGTACTGGAGCGTGTACCTTGATCGCGACAGAACACAGGAGGAAAGGACGAGACTGAGAGGGTACAAAAACGAAAGGAGGAACGGGAGGCATCGAAGAGGACGAGCAGAACCCAGACTTAGGAAGGACAAATGCACCCTACAGAGACACCCACAGAAGGACTCCAACCACAACAACCCAGAAGCAACTGAACAACCTCAACCAAAACCCGCACACTGTTCCCTCTGATACCAACCCCCCATCCCCCCCACCACAAACCCCACCTCTACAGCAGCCCCTTTTAGGCACTCTGCCCCCGCCACCACCACAAACCCCACCCACACTGTGAAAACCCCAACACAGCTGAACAATCTCAACCAACACCCATACACTGTTCCCTCTGCCCCCACCCCACATCACAAACCCCACTGCCACAGCAGCTCCCTACGGGCACTCTGCCCTCACCCCCCTACCACAGATCCCACCCACACCACAAACCCCCATAGCCCCCCCACGGCTTCCACCCACCCAACCCCAATATTCTCCCAGGTCCACCATGATAGACAAGAAGCTGAAGGTGTGGTACACAAACGCAGATGGAACAGCAAATAAATGCAAGGAATGGCACGAAAGAATCAACGAGAAGTCCCCGGACATCATAGCAGTCACAGAAACGAAGCTCACTGAGACAATAACAGATGCAGTCTTCCCACCAGGATATCAGATCCTGAGGAAAGATAGAAGCAGAGGGGTAGGAGGGGTTGCACTGCTCATAAAAAACCGATGGAGTTTCGAGGAAATGGAGAGCATGGACGAGATTGGAGAAAGGGACTACATAGGCACAATTCAATCTGGGGAACATAAAGTAGTCATTGCTGTGATGTATAACCCACCACAGAACTGCAGGAGGCCAAGAGAGGAATATGATGAGAACAATAGAGCGATGGTGGACACACTGGCTGAGGTGGCACGAAGAGCTCAAACGTGCAGAGCAAAGTTACTGGTTATGGGTGATTTCAGCCACAAGGAGATCGATTGGGAAAACCTGGAGCCTCATGGGGGCCCCGAAACATGGAGAGCCAAGATGATGGATGTGGTACTGGAAAACCTAATGCATCAACGCATCAGGGACACTACCAGAGAGCGAGAGGAGGATGAACCAGCAAGACTGGACCTTGTGTTCACCCTGAGTAGCTCAGACATTGATGACATCACATAAGAGAGGCCCCTCGGAGCTAGTGACCACGTAGTCCTGAGTTTTGATTACATAGTAGAGTTACAGGTGGAGAGGGCAACAGGAGTCGAATGGGAAAAGCCAAACTATAAAAGGGGGCACTACAACGATGTGAGGAACTTCCTGCGGGAGGTGCAGTGGGACAGAGAAATGGTAGGAAAAACAGTAAATAAAATGATGGATTATGTAACAACAAAATGCAAGGAGGCAGAGGAAGGGTTTGTTTCCAAGGGTAACAGAAACAATGGAAAGACCAAAGAGAGTCCTTGGTTTACCCAAAGGTGCAGGGAGGCAAAAACTAAGTGCATTAGAGAATGGAAGACGTATAGAAGGCAAAGGACGAAGGAAAACAAGGAGATCAGTCGAAGAGCCAGAAACGAGTATGCACAGATAAGGAGGAAGACCCAGCGACAGTACGAAAATGACATAGCATCGAAAGCCAAGTCTGACCCGAAACTGCTATTTAGCCACATTAGGAGAAAGACGACAGTCAAAGACCAGGTTATCAGGCTGAGGAAAGAAGGTCGGGAACTCACACGAAACGATCAAGAGGTATGCGAGGAGCTCAACAGGAGATTTAAGGAGGTATTCACAGAGGAGACAAGAAGGACTCTGGGAAGACAGGACAGAGGGGGACACCAACAGGAAATAGACGAAGAGGTGCTGGACGATATGCACACAAATGAGGAGGAGGTGAAGAAGCTGCTAAGTGACCTTGATACCTCAAAGGCAATGGGACCGAACATCTCCCCGTGGGTCCTCAGGGAGGGAGCAGATATACTGTGTGTGCCATTAACCACAATCTTCAACACATCCCTTGAAACTGGGCAACTACCTGAGGTATATAAGACTGCAAATGTAGTTCCCATTTTTAAAAAAGGAGACAGAAAAGAGGCACTGAATTACAGACCAGTGTCACCGACCTGTATAGTATGCAAAGTCATGGAGAAGATTATCAGGAGAGTGGTGGAGCACCTGGGACGGAACAAGATTATAAACGATAACCAGCACGGATTCATGGAAGGCAAATCCTGTGTCACAAACCTTCTGGAGTTCTATGACAAAGTTACAGAAGTACGTCAGGAGAGAGAGGGGAGGGTTGATTGCATTTTCTTGGACCGCAAGAAGGCCTTCGATACAGTTCCTCACAAGCGACTAGTGCAGAAACTAGAGGATCAGGCGCATATAACAGGAAGGGCAATGCAATGGATCAGAGAATATCTGACAGGGAGGCAACAACAAGTCATGGTACGGGATGAGGTATTACAATGGGCGCCTGTGACAAGCGGGGTCTCACAGGGGTCGGTCCTAGGATCAGTGCTATTTCTGATATATGTGAATGAAATGATGGAAGGGATAGACTCAGAGGTGTTCCTGTTCGCAGATGATGTGAAGTTAATGAGGAGAATTAAATCAGATGTTGACCAGGCAGGACGTCAAAGAGACGGACAGGCTGGACACTTGGTCCAGCAACTGGCTTCTTGAATTCAATCCTGCCAAATGCAAAGTCATGAAGATCGGAATAGGGCACAGAAGACCGCAGACATAGTATAGACTAGGTGGCCAAGGACTGCAAACCTCGCTCAAGGAGGAAGATCTTGGGGTGACCATAACACCGAGCATGTCTCTGGAGGCACACATCAACCAGATAACTGCTGCAGCATACGGGCGCCTGGCAAACCTGAGAATAGCGTTCCGATGCCTTAGTAAGGAATCGTTCAAGACACTGTACACTGTGTACATCAGGCCCATACTGGAGTATGCAGCATCAGTTTGGAATCCACACCTGGTCAAACACGTCAAGAAATTAGAGAAAGTGCAAAGGTTTGCAACAAGGCTAGTTCCGAAGCTTAGGGTATGGCCTATGAAGAAAGATTGAGTGAAATCGGCCAAACAACACTAGAGGACAGGAGCGTTAAAGGAGACATGATAACGACATACAAAATACTGAGAGGAATAGAAAAATTGGACAGAGATACGATGTTCCAGGTATGGGACATAGAAACAACAAAGGGTTCCACTTGGAAGTTGAAAACTCACGAGTCAAAGAGATGATAGGAAGTATTTCTTAAGTTTTAGAGTTGTCAGGAAGTGGAATAGTCTGGTAAGTGATGTAGGAACCATACATAGTTTTAAGACGAGGTATGATAAAGCTCAGGGAGCAGGGAGAGAGAGGACCTCGTAGCGATCAGTGAAGAGGTGGGGCCAAGAGCTATGTTTCGACCCTTGCAACCACAAATAGGTGAGTAGGTGAGGACACACACACACACAGTATGTGTGTTAGTTTCCACTTTGTCAGACACGTTAAGAAATTGGAGAAAGTGCAAAAGTTTGGAACAAGACTAGTCCAGGGGCTAAGGGGCATGTCTTATGAGGAGAGGCTAAACTAACTCAGTCTGATGACACTAGAGGATAGGAGGATGAGGGAAGGGGGCCGTGATAACGATGTATAAAATACTGAGAGGAATTGACAAGATGAACAATGTTTCAGATATGGGACACAGAAACAGGGGGACACAACTGGCAGTTGAAAACTCAGATGAATCAGAGGGATGTTAGGAAGTTTTTATTTAGCCTTAGAGTCTTCAAGAAGTGGAACAGTCTGGAGAGTGAAGTGGTGGAGGTAGGATCCATACATACATGTAGCTTTAAGAAGTGGTATGGTGAGGCTTTTGGAGTAGTGAGAGTGACCTAGTAGCGACTAGCGAAGAGGCGGGGCTATGAAATGTGAATCGATCCCTGCGACCACATATAGGCGATAACTCTATCACTGAAGAAATACTTCCTAACATCCCATTGACTCATATGAGTCTTCAACTTCCAATTGTGACCCCTTGTTGCTGTGTCCCATCTCTAGAACATCCTATCTCTGTTCCGTTTGTCGATTTCTTTCAGTATTTTTAATGTTATCATGTCCTCCCTATCCCTCCTGCCCTCCAGTGTCGTCAGGTCGATTTACCTTAACCTCTCCTCGTAGGACATGCCCCTTAGCTCCGGGACTAATCTCGTTGCAAATCTTTGTACTTTTTCTAATTTCCTGACGTGCTTGGCTACTTGTGGGTTCTAAACTAGTGCTGCATACTCCAATATGGGCCTGACGTACATGGTGTAGAGAATTCTGAACGATTCCTTACTGAGATGTCGGAATGCTATTCTTAAGTTTGCTAGTCGTCCATACGCTGCAACAGTTATTTGGTTGATGTGCACCTCAGATGTGCTCGGTATTATACTCACCCCAATATCCTTTTCCTTGAGTGAGGTTATTAGCCTCTGATCCCCAAGACTGTATTCTTCCTCCGATCTTCTTTGCTCATCCCCGATCTTCATGACTTTACACTTGGTGGGGTTGAACTCCAGGAACTCGTTGATGCCTTCCATTTTAGTGCCTTCCCTGTTACACCTGCCTGGTCCTCCAGCTTTCACACTAATCTCTTGTGTGGAACTGTGTCAAAAGCCTTCTTACAGTCCAAGAAAATGTAATCTACCCCCCCCCATCCCTCCTCTCTCTCTCTTTTCTTACTGCTGTCACCTTGTCATAGAACTCCAGCAGGTTTGTGACACAGAGTTTCCTGTCCCTGACTTCGTGCTGGCTGTCGTTGATAAGCTCATTCCATTCCAGGTGCTCCATCACTCTTCTGATAATCTCCATGACTTTGCATACTATACATATCATTGACACTGGTCTGTAGTTTAATGCTGCGTATCTGTCTCCTTTTTTAAAAGTTGGGACTACATTTGCTGTCTTCCATACCTCAGGTAGCCACCCTGATTCGATAGATGTGTTGAAAATTGTTGTTAGTGATGTATAGAGTGCCTCTGCTCCCTCTCAAAGGACCCCTGAAGGATGTCCGACCCCATCGCCTTTGAGATATCTAGTTCGCTTAGCAGCCTCTTCACCTTTGTTGTATAAATTGTTTCTAGCACTTGATGGTGTACCCCACCACTCTGTCTTCCTGGAGTCCTGTGTGTGTACTCACCTATTTGTACTCACCTATTTGTGGTTGCAGGGGTCGAGTCATAGCTCCTGGCCCCGCCTCTTCACTGATTGCTACTAGGTCCTCTCTCTCCCTGCTCCATGAGCTTTATCATACCTCGCCTTAAAACTATGTATGGTTCCCGCCTCCACTACTTCACTTTCTAGACTATTCCACGACTTGACTACTCTATGACTGAAGAAATACTTCCTAACATCCCTTTGATTCATCTGAGTCTTCAACTTCCAATTGTGACCTCTTGTGTATGTGTCCCATCTCTGGAACATCCTGTCTTTGTCCACCGTGTCTATTCTGCACAGCATTTTATATGTCGTTATCATGTCTCCCCTGACCCTCCTGGCCTCCAGTGTCGTCAGGCCGATTTCCCTCAACCTTTCTTCGTACGACAATCCCCGTAGCTCTGGGACTAGTCTTGTTGAAAACCTTTGCACTTTCTCTAATTTCTTGACGTGCTTGACTAGGTGTGGATTCCAAACTGGTGCTGCATACTCCAGTATGGGCCTGACGTAAATGGTATACAGTGTCTTGAACGACTCCTTATTGAGGTATCGGAACGCTATCCGTAGGTTTGCCAGGCGCCCGTATGCTGCAGCAGTTATCTGATTTATGTGCGCCTCAGGAGATATGCTCGGTGTTATACTCACCCCCAGATCTTTTTCCTTGAGTGAGGTTTGCAGTCTTTGGCCATCTAAACTATATTGTGTCTGCGGTCTTCTTTGCCCTTCCCCAATCTTCATGACTTTGCATTTGGCAGGGTTAAACTCAAGGAGCCAGTTTCTGGACCAGGCTTGTAGCCTGTCCAGGTCTCTTTGTAGTCCTGCCTGATCCTCATCCGATTTGATTCTTCTCATTAACTTCACATCATCTGCAAACAAGGACACTTCTGAGTCTATCCCTTCCGTTATGTCGTTCACATATACCAAGAACAGCACAGGTCCTAGGACTGACCCCTGTGGAACACCGCTTGTCACAAGCGCCCACTCTGACACCTCGTCACGTACCATGACTCGTTGTTGCCTCCCTGTCAGGTATTCTCTGATCCATTGCAGTGCCTTTCCTGTTATGTGTGCCTGATCTTCTAGCTTTTTCAGTAACCTCTTGTGAGGAACTGTGTCGAAGGCCTTTTTGCAGTCCAAAAAAATGCAGTCGATCCACCCCTCTCTCTCTTGTCTTACTTCTGTCACCTTGTCATAAAACTCTAGTAGGTTTGTGACACAGGATTTTCCTTCCCTGAAACCATGCTGGTTGTCAATTATACACTTGTTTCTTTCCAGGTGCTCCACCACTCTCCTCCTGATGATCTTCTCCATGACCTTGCATACTATACACGTTAGTGATACAGGTCTGTAGTTTAGTGCCTCATGTCTGTCTCCCTTTTTAAAAATTGGGACTACATTTGCCATCTTCCATACCTCGGGGAGTTGCCCAGTTTCAAATGATGTGTTGAAGATCTTTGTTAATGGCACACACAATATTTCTGCTCTCTCTTTAAGGACCCACGGAGAGATGTTGTCTGGTCCCACCGCCTTTGAGGTGTCAAGTTCGCATAGCAGCTTCTTCACTTCCTCCTTGGTTATATTTACCTCATCCAGCACTTGCTGGTGTACCCCCCTGTTCTGATTTCCTGGAGTCCTACTGGTTTCCACTGTAAATACTTCTTTAAATCTCGTGTTGAGCTCCTGACATACCTCTCGGTCGTTTCTTGTGAATTCCCCATCACCCTTCCTCAGTCTGATTACCTGGTCCTTGACTGTTGTTTTCCTCCTGATGTGGCTGTACAACAGCTTCGGGTCAGTCTTGACTTTCGATGCTATGTCATTTTCATATTGTCGCTGAGCCTCCCTTCTTATCTGTGCATATTCATTTCTGGCTCTTCGGCTAAACTCTTTATTTTCCTGAGTTCTCTGTCTTCTGTACCTTTTCCATTCTCTAGTACACCTAGTTTTTGCCTCCCTACACCTTTGGGTGAACCAAGGACTCGTTCTGTTCTTCCCATTATTTCTGTTTCCCTTGGGAACAAACCTCTCCTCTGCCTCCTTGCATTTTGTTGCCACATAGTCCATCATTTCTTGTACTGGTTTTCCTGTCAGTTCCCTCTCCCACTGAATGTTTTGAAGGAAGTTCCTCATGCCTGAGTAGTTCCCCCTTTTGTAGTTTGGTTTTTCCCACCCTATTCCTGCTACTCTCTCCACTTGGAGCTCAACTATGTAGTCGAAGCACAGAACCACATGATCACTAGCTCCCAGGGGCCTTTCATACAAGATATCCTCAATGTCTGAACTACTCAAGGTGAATACAAGGTCCAGTCTTGCTGGTTCATCTTCTCCTCTCTCTCTGGTAGTGTCTTTTGAGGTTTTCCAGTACTACATCCATCATCTTGGCTCTCCATGTTTCGGAACCCCCATGGGGCTCCAGGTTTTCCCAGTCAATCTCCTTGTGATTGAAATCACCCATAACTAGTAACTTTGCTCCCCCCACATGTGCTCTCCTGGCCACCTCGGCTAGTGTGTCGACCATGGCTCTGTTGCTCTCATCGTATTCTTCTCTTGGTCTCCTGCAGTTCTGTGGTGGGTTGTACATTACTGCAATTATCACCTTATGTCCCTCAGACTGGATTGTTCCTACTAAGTAGTCCCTTTCACCCGTGCCATCCATTCCTTCCATTTTCTCAAAACCCCACTGGCTTTTAATGAGCAGTGCAACTCCTCCTCCCCCTCTCCTCCCTCTGTCTTTCCTGAGGATTTGATATCCGGGTGGAAAGATTGAATCTGTTATTATTCTGGTGAGTTTTGTTTCTGTGAGTGCTATTATGTCTGGGGATGTCTCCTTGATTCTTTCATGCCACTCCTCATACTTATTTGTTATTCCATCTGCATTTGTATACCATACCTTCAACTTCTTTTCTAAGACTGTGGTCTGGGAGGTGTATTGGGGTTGGGGAAGTGGGAGACCTGATAAGGAACTATGGGTGGTTGCTGTGGGGGTGGAGTTTGTAATGTAGTGGGTGGGGGCATTGGATATGACATGGGTGTTTTGGTTTAGAGTGTTTGGCTGCACTGGGGTTGACCTGGTTGGGAGGCTTCTATAGGAAGCTGTGAGGGAGGTTGTATTTGATCTTCTTCCTGTGTCTGGGATCTCCTGTCTTTCTTCTCCATCCCCTCTCTTTCCTCCTTTCGCCTTTGTATCATCTCTCTCAGTTTCCGCCTTTCGTCTTGTGTTCTGTCGCGGTCGAGATACACCTTCCTGTATTCCGGCATGTCCCTTAATCGTGCTTTCTCCCACAGTATCCTGTTCCGAGTCGATTCTGCCTTGAAGGTCACTTTCACTGGCCGGGTTCTTTTTTTTACAAACCCCCCTATTCTCCGAAAATTTTCCAGCTGGGTCATGTCGTCTTCTCCGATTACTTTCATGATGCTTTCAATTGCTTTTTTTTCCCCTTGTTTTCTTGCTTCATATGTTTCCCCTTCAACTTCCTGTAGCCCATACACAAAGACTGACCTCACCCTTTCATTCTCCCACTGCATATCCCTGTGTATCCCCTCATTCAATTTGCTTTCCTCCATTGCAGCTTTCCTTTCTTCAGTTTCACTAGCTACTGTACATGGGCTCAGTGGCCTGTCATTTTCCCTTCTCGGCTTTCCCTGGGCTCTGTTGTGGTCTTTTAGGGCCTCCACATATAGCTTAGCTCTTTCATTTACTACAGTCTCCACTGATAGAGCTTCTACATGCAGTTTTGCTCCTTCTGTCCCTACAGTCCCCTTATTTGTGGCTGAGGTAGCGGTCTCTGTTGTCAATCCCAAAATGTTCTTTAGTTCTTTAGGCTGTTTCAGATTTTCCAGTTCCTCTTCTAAGCTCTGTATCCTGGCCTCTGCTGCTTTGACTTTCACCTCCCACTTCCTGCTTTCCATGTCTATCCTCTCTTCCATTCTCATGCTAAGTTCTTCTAGTTTCTTTTCCCATTCTTGTTCCCTTTTTGTGAGCTCTGCTGCCCAATCTTCCTTTGCAGTTCCCTCCTCCTGTCCCTTGGGTTTTCTTGTTGCTCTCTGGCAACCCATTTTTTTTTATCCTGATTGCCTCAGAGTGGGAAACCTATGTAATTCTGTATGTTAGGTTAGTACTGTATATGTCAGAGTGTGGGGGGGAGGTAGAGGAGGAACTGTGGCTATATGGGAGAGTAGTGGGGAGGGGGAGTGGGAAGGAGAGTGAAGCAAGTGGGTAAGTGGGTGAGTGGGAGAGGGTGAGGTGGGGAGGGGGAGGGTGAAAGAGGGAGGGGAGGGATCAGGTGAAGGAGTGAGATGTCGGTGGGGGAGGGGGGGGAGTGTATGTGTGAGTCTGGCAATATGTGTGTGTGTGTGTGTGTATTGTGTGTGTTGTGTGTGTTGCATGTGTGTGTGTGTGTGGGGGGGTGTGGGTGTGTGAGTGTGTGGGTGGGTGTGTGGATGAGTGTGTGGGTGGGTGAGTGTGGGTGTGTGTGTGGGTGTGTGGGTGTGTGTGGGTGTGTGTGTGGGGGTGTGTGGGTGGGTGGGTGGGTGTGTGGGTGGGTGTGTGTGGGTGTGGGTGGGTGTGTGGGTGTGTGTGGGGGTGTGTGTGGGGGGGTGTGGGTGTGTGTGGGTGTGGGTATGTGTGGGTGTGTGTGGGTGTGTGGGTGGGTGTGGGTGTGTGTGGGTGTGGGTGTGCGTGCGCACACTAGGCTACGCTACTCTTTTGAAGATTATAAAAAAAAAAAATTTTCCCAATCAATTCCTTATTAATATGCACTAATATATACTATATAATATTAATTGCGTACACTTGTGTTTGTGTGTGTGTGTGTTTACTAGCTTGTCGTTCTTTGAAAAAGACGGGGGGGGGGTTACGTTAACACTATTTGTTATTGTTGTTGTTTCACCGGTACTCTCCCGGCCCAGATCTCAGCACACTACGCTACTTTACTTTTTGAAGATTATAGGATTATTTTTTCTCACTCAATTCCTTATTAATATATACTGTTTATTATAACAATAATTACGGGTGCACACGTGTGTTTGTATGTGCGTACTTGTTTACTAGCTTGTCCCTCAGAAAAACGGGGGGGGGGGGTCACTAGGCTACACAACTCTTCTGGAGTTTACCTGGCGATATTTAGATAATTTACTAACCACTATCTATCTCCTGGTACTGAAATAGGGAGAGAGAGATGGTATAGCATACAACCAGCAGGGCGAGACACTGAGACTTTAGACACTAACCAAAATTAACCACAAATAGGCAAGTGATGTCGTCTGCACAACAATGGAGGTTCCTGCTGGTCGGCTGATATCAACTCCTTCAATTTGTAACTCCTTCAGGAACTTGATCATGCATTCAAGTTTTTATTTTCTTTTTCTTTTAAGACTTGGTATTCCCTCTTTTTTCTTTAGTACAGTATTATGGTCATAACAAGTCTGATGATGTTAGCTACCTTCACAACACCAACAGCTGGGGATTGACTAATTTTTTCTTACTTTCAGTATTTACTTAATCACTCTTTTATGACCTTATCACTACACTGCTGCTATAATCAACCAACATATGTATTTGTTAATATTTCAGATCACACCGTTAACCCAATTAACTGTTTGGATATTTTGTGTCAACACTGCGGCCAGTAGCCTGATCAGGTTAGTTAGTTAGTTAAAGATTAGCCGGTATTCTCCCGGCCCGGGCCTTTTCCAAGTGGTGGCCCGGCCTTGGCTCCCTCTTTAGGGAGTGTCTGAGACCTAAGTCTCCCATGGGAGGAGGCACAAGTACCTCCTCATCTTTGGGACCAACTGTCCCCAGGCCTAGCCACAAGCTAGGCCTCTCTGGTCTGCCATCCCCGCCCCAAGGGGGCAAATGGGAATGACAGTCTTATGAGCTAAAGCTCGGGCTCAGGCACCTACCCTACCCTAGAAGGGTTAGGCATGGTGTCGATGCCTGATCAGGTGACTGCTACCCTCCCTCACTCAAATTTCATTCAAATTTAAATTGTAAAATTCTTGATCCTATCACATTATTCGCACTCTTGAAAGCTATTACACTCTTGTAGGTATGTTCACTGATTCACTCACGTACGATGACCGCTAATAATATCTTAGGACAGCCACTAAAACGCTAAATCCTGGGAGCACTATTTAGCGATACTGCTTCACGTGTGTGTGTGTGTGTGTGTGTGTGTGTGTGTGTGTGTGTGTGTGTGTGTGTGTGTGTGTGTGTGTGTGTTCGCGCGCGTGTGCGTGTGTCCACCATACTGTATTTCAAATATACGTGCTACATTTTAAAACATTTATTGCACTGAATATAAAATTAATTGGCAGAATGTTCGTTTTATGTAAACCGTGTATTCTAACACGTTATTTTTTAATTATTAAAATTTCTAGGAACGGTAGTTTATAATTTCCAATTCAGCTTTGAAATGAACAGCTGGTTGAATGAGAAATCAATGAGTTTCTTATTGAATGTGGTGTGCGTGTGTGTGTGTGTGTGTGTATGTGTGTGTGTGTGTGTGTGTGTGTGTGTGTATGTGTGTGTGTGTGTGTGTGTGTGTGTGTGTGTGTGTGTTTGTGTGTATGTATGTGTGTGTGTGTGTGTATGTATGTGTGTGTGTGTGTGTGTGTGTGTGTGTGTGTGTGTGTGTGTGTGTGTGTGTGTGTTTGTGTGTGTGTGTGTGTATGTGTGTGTGTGTGTGTGTGTGTGTGTGTGTGTGTGTGTAAATCAGAGCACTGATTTTAGAAAGTAATTTAAGTTGAGGATTGTGCATGATTAGTTTTTTGGGAGGATAATGGGGCATAGCGATGTCTAAACCTGTTAAATGCCAGGGTGGGAAATGCTGTTGTTTCCCAACATGATACAGTTCATGTAGTCCAGACATTATGTGTGGATGGTATTTGAATCTATCTTGATTTACTTGTCCCACGAATTATATGTTCTAGTAATTCTTTAGAGATAATATTTTGATCACCAGGCAGCAGCTTCAGTCTTCCCATGACACCGATTTCATGTATTCTATAAGAAACACTAGGTATAGCTAATTCTTTCCTCATACTTAGTGTTTTGATAGTTTCAGGTCATCCCAAAATAATTCTTATGGCTTTTTGTGTTTTCTCCAATATTTCAATTATTCTACTGTGTTACAGGACTAAACTGGTACATGGTAATCTATCAAGGATCTTATGTATGCTAAGTACAACATTTTTGTAGTTTTAACATTTGCACCATATTTGGTATTATACTCTACAACAGTTCTGAGAGCTTTAAGTCTATCCTCGCATCGTTGTTTAATTGACATCTATTAATGTACATAGAACAGTGATACCTAGATATTTACAAGATACACAATGAATAGGTCTGCCATTGACCTTTAATTTTGATAATTCATTTTTACAATGTGTCTGTTCACTTTTACAGTGTGCCTGTTAAACACTGAATATTTCTGCAGAAATTATAAGTCATAGATTGTCATAGACTTTCTCTATATGATCGAGAGTGATTTGCACTTCACGTTGTGTTCTAGTGACAAAGAATACTATCACGCAGACTATGCTGATGGCTTCCCTAAACCCTGACAGTGGGAGGGCGGGAAGTGCTGTTATTGTAAACCAGACTGATGGTACTATAGTACAGAGGAGTATTAGAATTAATAACTAAGCTTCCACCTTACAAACTGAGCTGTTTGCCATACTTTTTGCTGACATTTAAGTTTTTGTGGGTTCCCTCTCACACAAGTCTCCAGGAGCATGACAAAGTTGATTAATTAGCTCATCAAATATTAAATAATGAGAATGTTGAGTATGACTTTGGTTTTTTGAACAGGTTACGAAGCAGAGCTTAAAGAAAGTAGAATACAGATAAGAGTTAGCAGATCCATTATCCATCATTATAAAATGTGTCAAGTGAAACATGCGTGTGGAGAAAGTAACAAGGTCAGTTGACTGCAAGATGTTGTTACTGCTACACTAAAGCTAGGTTATATGTATCTCTGGCAGTACGGTTTGTACGAAGATATTAGTGTCATAAAATATAAAATGTGTGGACAGAGACAGGGCCATATATATGAGCATTATATATTAGAGAGTCCAAACTTCCATTCTTTCACACACACACTTCCATGCAAACCTTATAGATAAAACACTTTGTTGTTAATGATATCTGCAGTCTTGAGGCTGTACTCGCATTTTGAGTCGACTACGTGAATGACTGTTTTTATAGAGATTGCAATCTAGTTTGTGATCAGTTTTTAAGTGGTTATAGGATATAATTTTTTTTATTTTATTTCATGCTGTACTGTGTACATGAACTATATGAAGTAATTGTAAAATATGAAATGACTAATATTTCTTTCTAGCAATGTAACAGTGCTCAGTGGGGGTCTGACAAAGATCCATTGTGTTCTCTATAATCCTGATTTTTGCACTATCGCATGAGCATGGGGTACATAAACTAGTCACTTAGGCGGCACAACTAGCTACTCTTTCAAGATGTTTAAATAATTAAAAACAATTATTAGAATTCTCGTTTTACAGAAATTCAACATATTCTGCCAGTTATATTCATTACTTTAGCCATCGCGGTACTCAGGTTAAGAAAACTATTACAACAAGTTTAGTTGTAAGAGCACTGAAAATCTGTAGTCCCGTTCATTTAGAACGAGAAAAGGTCACTTTCAGACAACAACTTAAGGCAGCTTTACATAAAACTAACGAGAATGTCAACAAATCAGAAGTTAATACCAGAAAAAACATAATGCAATTGCCCGTTCCATTTCTATGAAGGAATAGCACAGAGATTGAAAAAAAAAACCCTTAAACATCTTCCTTTCCCAACAAACTTCTTCATGCCTTCTCCAAGGAAGACAAGAACCCGACCTCTTAAGAAACACCAGGTGTCTACAGCATCCCTTGTGCTAATTGTAACTCAGTGTACATAGAACAGACGGGACATTGTTCAAACGGTTAGTCGAACATGAACGAGCTGTCAGATATGGTCAAAAAAAAAAAAAACTAACCTTCTTCCAACATATTAAAACTCTTCACCCACACGATAAGACGAAATGAAGTTCACTTCCACAGTGTGCATGCCTTGACAAAATAAAAATAAGAAATAACGAATCAGCTGTAACCGATACTCAGCGTTGTATGATCTAGTTGTTTAGCGCTTAGTTTTGATTATAATAATAATAATAATAACGTATAATATTGTAATCGATATTCAAGAAAACGTCAGTTTCTTGAAGGGACTACGAGAAGAAATTTGCAAATTTACATTGAAGATATATAGTCTAGCACAACAATTACGAAACCAAGTAATTGTTAATACACTTATAGAAAATGGACATATGTTCTCGGTTCCATCGTGGCCCAGAATTCCTCTTCTTTCCTTCATGTTTTGTTTTTATCTTTTTCACCTAACTTGCTGCTTCTGTGTATGTTGATGTCTATCTCTTACGTGCAGTTTGCTCTCCCTAGTAGTGTTTCCTTACATATTCTACAAAATCCTGAAAAATTCTACTAAATCTTTACAAATTTCTCATTAATTATATATCTCTTAGAAGGCAACTAAGTACAATCAATCATTGCCACTTTCGACATCATCCAGTGGCCACAAACAGTATTATTCAGTCAACATAATTATATATCAAGAATACCTTAAAAATTGTTTGTCTTACTGACCAGAAATAGTGAGGTAGACGAGGGTCATAAGCAGCTTGTTTGATTTAACCAGTAAACAAATCGCAGGGAGGTTAGGCCAGCAGACATGAGTCAGTGACAGTAAATTTTGGCCAATAGACATCTGTCAGAGGAGAGACTCAGAGGCAGTGAGGTTTGCCTGGTAACAAGTATGTAAATATTAGGTAAAAATCTATGGCATGTGTAAACTTGCGAGGATTTGTTGAGACAGGTGTCGGGGAGGGTCAGTGTAAATACACAAATCCTTACTGAATGTGACACGAGGGCGAAAATTTAATACCAAGTTCCGCATACATTATTTTAATTTGTGTATGAGAAGCGCTAAAAACATGGTGTCATACAACGCAAGTAGTGCAGGCTTGATCCTCTATATGCTAATCAGCCAGCCTGGCTAATTTAAAAACCGAAGTTCAGAAGCTGAGACTCGACCTTTGCAACTAAAAACAGGTGATTACAAATAAGTGAGTACTTTCATGTTCGCGCGCGCACACACACACACACACACACACACACACACACACACACACACACACACACACACACACACACACACACACACACACACACACACACACACACACAGGAGCTTGGACTCGACCCCTGCAACCTCAACTAGGTAAGGTGAGGTGAGTACACACACACACAGGGAGAGAGAGGACCTGGTAGCATTCAGTGAAGAGGCGGGGCCAGGAGCTGAGTCTCGACCCCTGCAACTACAATTAGGTGAGTACACACACACACACACACACACACACACACACACACACACACACACACACACACACACACACACACACACACACACACAAATAGGTGAGTACACACAATTAGAAAGGTGTTTGAAGCACAGTTAATGTGAATAGAATGAAGAGAAGAAACTGAGGGGGAACCAGGGTCAGGAGTGACGTCACAATGAGAATCATCATACAGCCGCAACAGCCGGGATCCCAGATAACACCTCTGCCAGGCGTGATGTACACATCTCCTTGTTGTAGTTGCATGTTGAGTGATCAGAGTTTGGTCCTGCATCGCTGGTAGCGGGAGGTCACATACCCTGCTCAGGAGTGATTATCATACATACAGCACATAACATTTAGCAAGGAAGATAAACCTCATAATTTGTAATATTTTAAAATTAAGAATTAAACTAAGTCTGCCCGAAATGCCTAGCCATGCTAGGTGTTCTAGTGGTACACTCTGTAATTATTATTTTACTACATGTAAACCACACAATAACCAAATTCTGTAAACTCAGCATTGTAATCCTTATAGAGAATAAACTTTGAATTTGAATTTGAGTCACACACTAATGAGTGTGCGTGCAGGAGCAGGACAAGGAGGGTTATAGAACTGACAGTAATTTTAAGCACACAAAGACAGTGTGTGCATAGTGCACAGTGTGAATAAAGTGAGTGGGTACATACGAAGGGTACACACATGAGTACATATGAAAGGACTCATAAAAACACACATATGCATCTTCTTTCTTTCAACACACCGGTCGTATCCCACTGAGGTGGGGTGGCTCAAAAGGAAAAACGAAAGTTTCTCCTTTTACATTTAGTAATATATACAGGAGAAGGGGTTACTAGCCCCTTGCTCCCGGCATTTTAGTCGCCTCTTACAACACGCATGGCTTACGGAGGAAGAATTCTGTTCCACTTCCCCATGGAGGACACATATTCATATATGCACAAATGCACACACAGCGTTCTAATCGTTAGGGTCTCCTCTTCCTCCTCCTCCTCCTCCTCCCCCTTCCTTCCTCTTCCTCCTCCTTTTCCTCGTCCTTCTCTCCCTCCTCTTCCTCATCCTCCTGTTTTTCTCTTACTCCTCCTCCTCCTCCCTCTCTCTCCTCCCCTTGCCTTTCCCTCTCCTCCTTTCCCCCTCTCGATCCTTTCTCTCCCTCTCCCTTCCTCCAAGTCCCCCTCTCTCACTTTTCCCTCCTCCCCTCCTTTCCTCCCTCTACCCCCCTTCTCTCTCTCCACCTCTCCATCACTCTGGCCCCCTCCCTCTCTCACCCCCTTACAACTCCCCCCCCACACACACACTGAAAACATGGTTTAAGGTGTCTGTGTACAATGTAAGTGTATATATATATATATATATATATATATATATATATATATATATATATATATATATATATATATATATATATATATTAATGCAACCAGGAAACAAGTGGTATTAATGTAATAAACGAACTGACAAACTGCGGATGGCCGGGGATTGAATCCGTGTTATTTTAGGCCGCCTCTTGGGAAGCAAGTCAAAATTTACAACGCTCCAACCACTGGATCATACAGTCCTTCAAATATCATGTACCTAGCAGAATTAGGCATATTTCATGATGAGAGGACATACGTGGCCGTGATAAGCTTGTTGAAGGCTGGTATGCAAACGGGAGTAGAATGAAATTAGTTCTGAGCTTACCACGGCCACGTATGTCGTCTCATCATGAAACATGACTAGTTCCGCTAGATACATGATGTTTGAAGGATTATATGGTCAGTGGTTAGAGCTGCGTGAATTATGGCTTGTTTCCCACGAGGCTGGCTAAAATAACACGGGTTAGATCCTAGATCCCCGGCCAGCCTCAGTTAATTATATCCAGACTCCCCTACATACGAACATTCATTTTGCGACCTTTCGATAATACGAACAGTGTGCCCTGAAGTCGAAAATCCGGGCATAAGATTTAGTTCGCAGTCCACCGCGTGGTGGCGGCAATATAGCGCAGGAAACGCCCAGATGTAAACAGTACAGAGTAGGTTACTCTAGAGGTATCGTTCATGCGTGTGCTTGTGCTCTCTCCACAAATTCAGTGTTATTTGTGATGATTATACCCACAATATGTTTGGTGTTAAGCACGAAAGCAGTGGTGACACTGGTAGTAGCGCTAAGAAGCGCCAGCTCATCACTGTAGAAACAAAAGTGGACTTAATAAAGAAAATAGATTGAGGTGAAACGATGGTGAACGTTGCCCCTTCGTACAACAGGAATCGTTCCACCATTACACGATTCTCAGGAACAAGGACAAGATTATGGAACACGTGAAAAGTTTAGTGTACAATAGGTATTTTTCGTGTGTTTACTTGTATGTTTAAACTGGTTAGGTTACTCGATGTTCATTTGTACATGTACGACTGTGCAATACTGTATACGTACCTCTCAGATCCGAACTTGTTCGTAAGTAAAGTGGTATCTGTACGTGTGTGTGTATATATATATATATATATATATATATATATATATATATATATATTTATATATATATATATATATATATATATATATATATATATATATATATGTCGTGCCGAATATGTAAAACTGGTCAATTAGCAAGAACTCATTTAAAATTAAGTCCTTTTTGAAATTTTCTCTTATACGTTTAAAGATATAATTTTTTCATTAATGTTGATGTAAAAATTTATAATTTTGCACCAAAAGGAACTTAGAAAACTTACCTAACCTTATCAAAACAAGCGCAATTTATTTTAGCCTAACCCAACTAAATATATTTTAGATTTGTTTACAATAATTTAATACTAAACAAACGCAGTGAAATATATTTTTTTCGTTAGGTTCAGAATGATTTTGGCGAAATTATTGCATACACAAATTTTCGCTTGTCCTATATGGCAAGATGAGCGTTGCTATTTAAGCCAAGATCGCAAGTTCTGCCTATTCGGCACAACTGAATAAGAAAACTTGCGATTTTGGCTTAAATAGCAACGCAATTCTTGCCGAATAGGGCCAGCGAAAATTTGTGTATGCAATAATTTCGCAAAAATCATTCTGAACCTAACGAGAAAAATATATTTCCTTGTGTTTGTTTATTATTAAATTACTGTAAACTTGTATAAAATATATTGGGTTGGATTAGGCTAAATTAAATTGCGCTTGTTACAATAAGGTTAGGTAAGTTTCCTAAGGTTCTTTTGGTACAAAATTATTAATTTTTATATTAAAATAAATGAAAAAAATATATCTCTATATATATATGAGAGAAAATTTTAGGGACTAGAACACCGGTCCATACATATAGCATGCTCAGTGATGTAAGCACTCAGCTATAGGGCTTACAATAAAATGATTTTACAACCAGCGCTTATGTGACATGGTTGTTTTATGGTTCTCTCTCCTGGGCGCAGGCGTTGGACCATCTGCTGCTTGTATTCTGGAGTGTTGGGTTGGCTGTATTCCTGTGCGCTGTGTTCACCCAGTAGTAACTGAGGTGATCAAATTTTGGTTCTAGTCTATGTGATTGTGTTTTTATGTATCAGTTATTGTTGAAGTTGAGAGACTACTCCTGGCCTCGCCTCGCACACTTCTCTTACTCATAAACCACAACCTACCTACACTCAACAGGATCAATTCTTCAGCCACATTCTCAATCACATAGTTCCACCTATTAAACTAAGGCTGAAAAAGTACTTTCTGACTTTCTCCACCTTTTAAACCGCTTTCACTGTCGAGCTCACTGAGTATAATGTTTATCGTTGTTATGTCTCCTCAGTTTTTCCTCTCTGCTACTCTTGATTCATTTAGCATTTATTTCTAAGAATTTCCTTAGTACAGGATCCAGTTTCGAAGCAAATTTTTCTGCTTTCTCTATTCTCTACATATTTTCATCCATCTTACATAGTGAGGATTTGTATGAAGTCTCGTGTGTGTGTGTGTGTGTGTGTGTGTGTGTGTGTGTGTGTGTGTGTGTGTGTGTGTGTGTGTGTGTGTGTGTGTGTGTGTGTGTGTGTGTGCGCGCGCGTGTGTGTGTGTGCGTGTGTGCGCGCGTGCGCGCGCGCGTCCGCGTGCATGCGTGAACGCTTTGCATTCATGTGTTATCATGTGTGCTTATTGTGTTGTGAACATTAAGCAAGTGTGTTGCTGGTGTGTGTGTGTGTGTGTGTGGACCAGTTTGTTTGAGGTGCAAAGCTTGTGCTGTGCGTTCGTACATGTGCGTCGTGTGCTGACCTGAGCTGCTTGCATGTGTGGCATGTTATGAGTGTTTGCGTTGTTTCCTACTACCTCATTTGCTCTTTACTTACCGACTTTTGTTTGCAAAGATTGCTTTTAGCCTCCATGACCCATTCACCACTGCATGGCGCTTACTTCCTTGACACACAAACCTCATTTCAATTGTAGTAGGTTGGTAGACAGCAACCACCCAGAGAGGTACTACCGTCCTGCCAGGTGAGTGTAAAACGAAAGCCTGTAATTGTTTTACATGATGGTAGGGTTGCTGGTGTCTTTTTTCTCTCTCATAAACATGCAAGATTTCAGGTACGTCTTGTTACTTCTACTTACACTTAGGTCACACTACTCGTGCATGTACAAGCATATATATATATACACACCCCTCTGGGGTTTCTTCTATTTTCTTACTAGTTCTTGTTCTTGTTTATTTCCTCTTATCTCCATGGGGAAGAAGAACAGAATTCTTCCTCTGTAAGCCATTCGTGTCGTAGGAGGCGGCTAAAATGCCGTTATAGCAAGGGGGAAGGTCTTCATATTTGCGGGTTTTCTGGGTCTCCCTGTGGATGGCAGCTCCACCACCTTCAGCTACAGAGTATGGCAAGTAGGTGTCTGCCAATGTGGCGGCACAGGTGTAGTCCCAGGCAATCTGCTTTCCATCCTTCCAGGGTAGCATAGTGGCTCCATCAGGACGCTTTTGACTTCCGTCAGACCTCTGCACTTGGGGTTCCCGTTGAGCTGGGGAACGGGCTGTAGCGAGGCTTCTCTTTATGATGTCATTGACCTCCTCATGTCTGGCATACTTCCCTTCTGCTGTGTGACACACGAGACCATGAAGTCCGAATTGATCAGCTGTCGCCCTACCGCAGATATAATTATATATATAATTATTTGAATATATATATATATATATATATATATATATATATATATATATATATATATATATATATATATATATATATGTCGTGCCGAATATGTAAAACTGGTCAATTAGCAAGAACTCATTTAAAATTAAGTCCATTCTAAAATTTTCTCTTATGCATTTAAAGATATATTTTTTTCATTGATGTTGATGTAAAAATTTATAATTTTGCACCAAAAGAATCTTAGAAAACTTACCTAACCTCATTATAACAAGAACAATTTATTTTAGCCTAACTCAACTAAATATATTTTTGATTTGTTTACAATAATTTAATACTAAACAAACACAGTGATATGTATTTTTTTCGTTAGGTTCAGAATGATTTTGGCGAAATTATGGCATACACAAATTTTCACTTGTCCTATATGGCAAGATGAACGTTGCTATTTAAGCCAAGATCGCAAGTTCTGCCTATTCGGCACGACATATATATACATATACACACACACACACACACACACACATATATATATATATATATATATATATATATATATATATATATATATATATATATATATATATATATATATATATATATATATATATATATATATATGTCGTGCCGAATATGTAAAACTGGTCAGTTAGCAAGAACTCATTTAAAATTAAGTCCTTTCTGAAATTTTCTTTTATACGTTTAAAGATATATTTTTTTCATTAATGTTAATGTAACTTTTTCTAATTTTGCACCAAAAGAATCTTAGAAAACTTACCTAACCTTATTATAACAACAGTAATTTATTTTAGCCTAACCCAACTATATATATTTTAGATTTGTTTACAGTAATTTAATAATAAACAAACACAGTGAAATATATTTTTTCGTTAAGTTCAGAATGATTTTGGCGAAATTATTGCATGCACAAATTTTCACTTGTCCTATATGGCAAGATGAGCGTTGCTATTTAAGCCAAGATCGCAAGTTCTGCCTATTCGGCACGACATATATATACATACACACACACACACACACACACACACACATATATATATATATATATATATATATATATATATATATATATATATATATATATATATATATATATATATATATATTCAAAACAGCCAATATCTAAAATAGTGAAATTTCAAACGCTTTCGTGATAACTTACATTATCAAGATTCAGTGTTAAGGAAGCCAAGTCATTGACATAACGTCTTAACATTCCACTGCAAGCAGAGTGTCTGAATTATGAAATTACAAAGTAACATTTACAAATAAATTACGAAACGGGTGGGGTTTTCAGTGTATGGCAAGCCAGTCCTAAAACCTGGAGACCGGTGCGTTATCAACTAGAGTATGCTGGCCTGATAAGGTAGTGTATTTCTCACTACTGCCATGGTAAGAAATTTCACTTAAAGACGATATGCTAGGGGAGTTCAGAGGAGGGGGGGGGGAGGTGCTTAGTATGTACAGATACCATTTGAGCAGCAAGACGATAGTGAGTTCAAATTATGGATGGTGAGCTAAAACATATTTGGAACCTAATATTTTAAATACTAGAGCGAGGTCTAGTAATTCGCTCTATAAAAATGCTCAACTTTTTCAGTTGCCTAGGCTAGAGGCTTCCTTCATCTTAATTCATGGAAGGAGGGGAGCTTTGATGTCTTCAGCTTACAGGAGGGAAAAGGTACATCCAGGATAGAAAGCTAAAATATACTCAGTATCCAAGACGATTTCTTGACTCGCAAGACAAGGGCATAGTGTTCTGTGCCACCGTCTACTGGGAGGGCACGTAGATTATGATGGCCTCATGAGGAGGTGAGACCTTCTCAACGACAGTAGGCAGAAACCGTGCTGTTATAATCTAGATTACCAACTGTTTCTTTCATTTGTCAGTGAGAAAACTCTTGCCCGGCAGAAAACTATATCAGTGACTGACTTACCTTACTGATGGTGAGACATCTGTCCCACGAGCAGCTGTTACCTGTCACTTATTTGCAAGGTAAATACTTATTAATATATCATCGAGTCTCGGCTCCAGGTATACCTTTCAGTCTGCACTTCTGCCGGAATTGCCATTATCCCTAGGTATACCCTTTATCTTTCATTATCCCTTGGTATACCCTTTATCTTTCATTATCCCTTCAGCCTTCGGCATCTAGGTATACCCTCCATTCTTCCAGAAACTAGGTATACCCTCCATTCTTCCAGAATCTAGGTATACCCTTCAGTCTTCAGCATTTAGGTATACCCTTCAGCCTTCAGGTATACCCTTCAGCATCTAGGTGTATCCTGTAGCCTTCAGCATCTGTAGATATTTCCTTAAGCCTAAACGTTCTGCAGTTATCTCCAGGTATTCCCTTCAGCTTCCATCATAATAAATTATCCCCAGTTATACCCTTCATTTACACCGTCAAGAAGCCCCTTAGGGTATACCCATAAGTCCAAAACCCTCAGGAAGTGTCCCCTTCTAGCCCATACCTTCTAAAAGCATCCTAAAATATATATCCTTCAAGCTGCAACTCCAAATATCGCCAGGTATACTATTAAACCTGTACGTTAAGGAATTATCCAGTTATGTCCTTCAGTCTGCACCTTATGAAAGTATATGTATTTTACTCTTTAGTCCGCACCTACATAAAGTATCCCTTTATATTCACTCGCACCTTCTGTAGGTATACCTGGAGAGGGTGTCGGGGGATCATCGCCCCCGCGGCCCTGTCTGTGACCAGATCTAACATTCAATTTAGAAACTTTGTAATTTATTAAATCACCATCTGGTTATGCCATAAAAATATGCAACTTCTCATTATTCCTCTCATATGCCCCCTCCCTCCCTCCCTCCCTCTCCCCCTCCCTCTCCCCCTCCCCCTCCCCCTCCCCCTCCCCCCCCCTCCCTTCCTCCCTCTCCCCCACCTCGCCCACCCTCTGCCTCTGCCAGAGATACTGCAGTATCCTCCCTCACCTCCCAGCTGTCTTATGTCAAATTAACCTTCCCATGATGGCTGATCATCCTTCATGAGTCTTACGAATCACCAACACTGGATTATTATTATAATCACTTTACAAACACTGGATTATTATTATAATCACTTTACAAACACGGGATTATTATTATAATCACTTTACAAACACGGGATTATTATAATCACTTGACAAACGGTGGTTATTTTTCTTAAAATCACTTTTCTAACAATTATACGTTTTTTATGCACACTTTGCCAACACTATGTAATTATGAATAATTACAAGCACTTTAAACAAAAGTTTGTTGAAGATAGTCAACATTGGTGAAGACACTGTTAACTTTGTTGAAGACACTGTTAACTTTGTTGAAGACACGGTTAACTTTGTTGAAGACACTGTTAACATTCGTGAAGACACTGTTAACTTTGTTGAAGACACTGTTAACATTGGTGAAGACACTGTTAACTTTGTTGAAGACACTGTTAACATTGGTGAAGACACTGTTAACTTTGTTGACACTGTTAACATTGGTGAAGACACTGTTAACTTTGTTGAAGACACTGTTAACATTGGTGAAGACACTGTTAACTTTGTTGACACTGTTAACATTGGTGAAGACACTGTTAACTTTGTTGAAGACACTGTTAACATTGGTGAAGACACTGTTAACTTTGTTGACACTGTTAACATTGGTGAAGACACGGTTAACTTTGTTGAAGACACTGTTAACATTGGTGAAGACACTGTTAACTTTGTTGACACTGTTAACATTGGTGAAGACACTGTTAACTTTGTTGACACTGTTAACATTGGTGAAGACACGGTTAACTTTGTTGAAGACACTGTTAACATTGGTGAAGACACTGTTAACTTTGTTGAAGACACTGTTAACATTGGTGAAGACACTTAACTTTGTTGAAGACACTGTTAACATTGGTGAAGACACTATTAACATTGGTGAAGAGACTGCTGACATTGGTGAAGACTCTGTTTACTGTGTTGAAGACACTGTTAACATTGGTGAAGACACTGTTAACTTTGTTGAAGACACTGTTAACATTGGTGAAGACACTGTTAACTTTGTTGAAGACACTGTTAACATTGGTGAAGACACTGTTAACTTTGTTGACACTGTTAACATTGGTGAAGACACTGTTAACTTTGTTGAAGACACTGTTAACATTGGTGAAGACACTGTTAACTTTGTTGACACTGTTAACATTGGTGAAGACACGGTTAACTTTGTTGAAGACACTGTTAACATTGGTGAAGACACTGTTAACTTTGTTGACACTGTTAACATTGGTGAAGACACTGTTAACTTTGTTGACACTGTTAACATTGGTGAAGACACGGTTAACTTTGTTGAAGACACTGTTAACATTGGTGAAGACACTGTTAACTTTGTTGAAGACACTGTTAACATTGGTGAAGACACTTAACTTTGTTGAAGACACTGTTAACATTGGTGAAGACACTATTAACATTGGTGAAGAGACTGCTGACATTGGTGAAGACTCTGTTTACTGTGTTGAAGACACTGTTAACATTGGTGAAGACACTGTTAACTTTGTTGAAGACACTGTTAACATTGGTGAAGACACTGTTAACTTTGTTGAAGACACTGTTAACATTGGTGAAGACACTGTTAACTTTGTTGAAGACACTGTTAACATTGGTGAAGACACTGTTAACTTTGTTGAAGACACTGTTAACATTGGTGAAGACACTTAACTTTGTTGAAGACACTGTTAACATTGGTGAAGACACTATTAACATTGGTGAAGAGACTGCTGACATTGGTGAAGACTCTGTTAACTGTGTTGAAGACACTGTTAACTTTGTTGAAGACACTGTTAACTTTGTTGAAGACACTGTTAACTTTGTTGGAGACACTGTTAATTTCTATTAACACAATTGTCACGTGACAACAAGACTAATGAACAGTGGTAATACCAACATTTGCTGCACACTCTCCCAGTATCAACACTTTAACAACACAAACACAACTGTCCTAACTGCATTATTAGGTTTAAAATCTGCCGACAACAGGAGGGTCGGTAAGGCTGTATGTTGCCTGTACACCACCGGTCAAGAATACCTTTAAGGTGTATATGTATATGCACATGTACACCTTTATATATATATATATATATATATATATATATATATATATATATATATATATATATATATATATATATATATATATATATATATATATATATAATGTCGTGCCGAATAGGCAGAACTTGGGATCTTGGCTTAAATAGCAACGTTCATCTTGCCATTTAGGACAAGTGAAAATTTGTGTATGCAATAATTTCGCCAAAATCATTCTGAACCTAACGAAAAAAATATATTTGATTGTGTTTGTTTAGTATTAAATTATTGTAAATGTATTTAAAATATATTTAGTTGGATTAGGCTAAAATAAATTGTTCTTGTTATAATAAGGTTAGGTAAGTTTTCTAAGATTCTTTTGGTGCAAAATTAAAAATTTTTACATTAACATTAATGAAAAAAATATATCTTTAAACGTGTAAGAGAAAATTTCAGAAAGGACATAATTTTAAATGAGTTCTTGCTAATTGACCAGTTTTACATATTCGGCACGACATATATATATATATATATATATATATATATATATATATATATATATATATATATATATATATATATATATATATATATATATATATATTACCAATCTACCCACACTGGACAATACCTTGGCGTGTAGCATGCGCTACACGTTTGATCCAAGGCAGCCAGCTTTCAGGGACAAGGCTTACAGCTTTTCATCTCATCCCCTGCATGCATCAGCCTTACTAGAGATTTGAACAATGCAAGGAATTCGCGAGAGCATGCGAAATATACACAGTGTTTGTGTATATTTCGCATGCTCTCGCGAATTCCTTATATATATATATATATATATGGTGAAGCAATGTAAAAAGAGAGCAAATGAGAGAGTGGGTGAGATGTTATCAACAAATTTTGTTGAAAATAAGAAAAAGTTTTGGAGTGAGATTAACAAGTTAAGAAAGCCTAGAGAACAAATGGATTTGTCAGTTAAAAATAGGAGAGGAGAGTTATTAAATGGAGAGTTAGAGGTATTGGGAAGATGGAAGGAATATTTTGAGGAATTGTTAAATGTTGATGAAGATAGGGAAGCTGTGATTTCGTGTATAGGGCAAGGAGGAATAACATCTTGTAGGAGTGAGGAAGAGCCAGTTGTGAGTGTGGGGGAAGTTCGTGAGGCAGTAGGTAAAATGAAAGGGGGTAAGGCAGCCGGGATTGATGGGATAAAGATAGAAATGTTAAAAGCAGGTGGGGATATAGTTTTGGAGTGGTTGGTGCAATTGTTTAATAAATGTATGGAAGAGGGTAAGGTACCTAGGGATTGGCAGAGAGCATGCATAGTTCCTTTGTATAAAGGCAAAGGGGATAAAAGAGAGTGCAAAAATTATAGGGGGATAAGTCTGTTGAGTGTACCTGGTAAAGTGTATGGTAGAGTTATAATTGAAAGAATTAAGAGTAAGACGGAGAATAGGATAGCAGATGAACAAGGAGGCTTTAGGAAAGGTAGGGGGTGTGTGGACCAGGTGTTTACAGTGAAACATATAAGTGAACAGTATTTAGATAAGGCTAAAGAGGTCTTTGTGGCATTTATGGATTTGGAAAAGGCGTATGACAGGGTGGATAGGGGGGCAATGTGGCAGATGTTGCAAGTGTATGGTGTAGGAGGTAGGTTACTGAAAGCAGTGAAGAGTTTTTACGAGGATAGTGAGGCTCAAGTTAGAGTATGTAGGAAAGAGGGAAATTTTTTCCCAGTAAAAGTAGGCCTTAGACAAGGATGTGTGATGTCACCGTGGTTGTTTAATATATTTATAGATGGGGTTGTAAGAGAAGTAAATGCGAGGGTCTTGGCAAGAGGCGTGGAGTTAAAAGATAAAGAATCACACACAAAGTGGGAGTTGTCACAGCTGCTCTTTGCTGATGACACTGTGCTCTTGGGAGATTCTGAAGAGAAGTTGCAGAGATTGGTGGATGAATTTGGTAGGGTGTGCAAAAGAAGAAAATTAAAGGTGAATACAGGAAAGAGTAAGGTTATGAGGATAACAAAAAGATTAGGTGATGAAAGATTGAATATCAGATTGGAGGGAGAGAGTATGGAGGAGGTGAACGTATTCAGATATTTGGGAGTGGACGTGTCAGCGGATGGGTCTATGAAAGATGAGGTGAATCATAGAATTGATGAGGGAAAAAGAGTGAGTGGTGCACTTAGGAGTCTGTGGAGACAAAGAACTTTGTCCTTGGAGGCAAAGAGGGGAATGTATGAGAGTATAGTTTTACCAACGCTCTTATATGGGTGTGAAGCGTGGGTGATGAATGTTGCAGCGAGGAGAAGGCTGGAGGCAGTGGAGATGTCATGTCTGAGGGCAATGTGTGGTGTGAATATAATGCAGAGAATTCGTAGTTTGGAAGTTAGGAGGAGGTGCGGGATTACCAAAACTGTTGTCCAGAGGGCTGAGGAAGGGTTGTTGAGGTGGTTCGGACATGTAGAGAGAATGGAGCGAAACAGAATGACTTCAAGAGTGTATCAGTCTGTAGTGGAAGGAAGGCGGGGTAGGGGTCGGCCTAGGAAGGGTTGGAGGGAGGGGGTAAAGGAGGTTTTGTGTGCGAGGGGCTTGGACTTCCAGCAGGCATGCTTGAGCGTGTTTGATAGGAGTGAATGGAGACAAATGGTTTTTAATACTTGACGTGCTGTTGGAGTGTGAGCAAAGTAACATTTATGAAGGGATTCAGGGAAACCGGCAGGCCGGACTTGAGTCCTGGAGATGGGAAGTACAGTGCCTGCACTCTGAAGGAGGGGTGTTAATGTTGCAGTTTAAAAACTGTAGTGTAAAGCACCCTTCTGGCAAGACAGTGATGGAGTGAATGATGGTGAAAGTTTTTCTTTTTCGGGCCACCCTGCCTTGGTGGGAATCGGCCGGTGTGATAATAAAAAAAATAAAAAATAAATATATATATATATATATATATATATATATATATATATATATATATACATACAGAAGGAAAGAGAGATAGAAATGCACGTGTCTTGTTTAATTCCAGAGATAAGCACGTCTCTACATATATATACACTAAGGGACGCATACGTCTTGATGTATGTACACTAAGTGATGCACACCTCTCGATGCATATGTAATGAGAGATACACAACTCCTTGTGTATATAACCCTGGTTGCTGACATGCACTAGTGAGAGCTGATAAGCCTCGTACACTGACTGAGCCGCCTGACACACGCGCTACAAGCTGTCAAAACTTCAGCTTCGTAACTCCGAAGATATTCAAGACCTACTTGATTCAAGACCTCGTCCTCTTCACTCTTTCCGCTGGCTGTTATTATTATTAACCACGTTAAGTCTTACTCATCAGGCATGTCTCATGCAGCCGTGCTGCATACATACATACATACATACATACATACATACACACACACATACGTACATACATACATACATATATACATACATACATACACACATACACACATACGTACATACATACATACATACATACATACACACATACGTACACAACTCACGTTAGATGAGTGATTATTTAATATTTTCTATTCCAAGTCTGTGCTTTAAATTATTTTTGCTTCGAGTAAATTTTGAACTGAAGCAAGATTATATATACCGAAAATTGATGTCTCGGCGGAAATATGTACAAGGCTTTCTTTAATCTCAATTTTTGTTATTAAAATATGTTTGACCCGTTGTGAATAGATTATATGCAATTATAATGAGCCATTATATAGTCGTTAGGCTCTAAACCCCATTAATCAATCAACTTCCTTATTTATCATTCAGTTAGCCCAGCGGGTAGTCACCAGTTATCGTTCAGCTCATCGGGTAGTCACCAGTTATCGTTCAGCTCATCGGGTAGTCACAAGTTATCATTCAGCTCAGCGGGTAGTCACCAGTTATCATTCAGCTCATCGGGTAGTCACCAGTTATCATTCAGCTCATCGGGTAGTCACAAGTTATCATTCAGCTCAGCGGGTAGTCACCAGTTATCATTCAGCTCAGCGGGTAGTCACCAGTTATCATTCAGCCCAGCGGGTAGTCACCAGTTATCGTTCAGCTCATCGGGTAGTCACCAGTTATCATTCAGCTCAGCGGGTAGTCACCAGTTATCATTCAGCTCAGCGGGTAGTCACCAGTTATCGTTCAGCTCATCGGGTAGTCACCAGTTATCATTCAGCTCAGCGGGTAGTCACCAGTTATCATTCAGCCCAGCGGGTAGTCACCAGTTATCATTCAGCCCAGCGGGTAGTCACCAGTTATCGTTCAGCTCATCGGGTAGTCACCAGTTATCATTCAGCTCAGCGGGTAGTCACCAGTTATCATTCAGCTCAGCGGGTAGTCACCAGTTATCATTCAGCTCATCGGGTAGTCACCAGTTATCATTCAGCTCATCGGGTAGTCACCAGTTATCATTCAGCTTATCGGGTAGTCACAAGTTATCATTCAGCTCATCGGGTAGTCACCAGTTATCATTCAGTTAGCCCAGCGGGTAGTCACCAATTATCATTCAGCTCAGCGGGTAGTCACCAGTTATCATTCAGCTCAGCGGGTAGTCACCAGTTATCATTCAGCTCAGCGGGTAGTCACCAGTTATCATTCAGCTCATCGGGTAGTCACCAGTTATCATTCAGTTAGCCCAGCGGGTAGTCACCAGTTATCATTCAGCTCATCGGGTAGTCACCAGTTATCATTCAGCTCAGCGGGTAGTCACCAGTTATCATTCAGCCCAGCGGGTAGTCACCAGTTATCATTCAGCTCAGCGGGTAGTCACCAGTTATCATTCAGCTCAGCGGGTAGTCACCAGTTATCATTCAGCTCAGCAGGTAGTCACCAGTTATCATTCAGCTCATCGGGTAGTCACCAGTTATCATTCAGCTCAGCGGGTAGTCACCAGTTATCATTCAGCTCATCGGGTAGTCACCAGTTATCATTCAGCTCATCGGGTAGTCACCAGTTATCATTCAGCCCAGCGGGTAGTCACCAGTTATCATTCAGCTCAGCGGGTAGTCACCAGTTATCATTCAGCTCAGCGGGTAGTCACCAGTTGGTTTACATTACTATGTTTTGACAATATTTTGTAACAGGCGTAACATTACTAGGTATTCTTCGAAGGTAGATTCCTTTTTTTTTTTTTCCCTGGAGGTTTCGCAGAGAAAACTTGAGAAAGTCTCTTAAGGGGCAAGTCAGTTCCCCTGTCTTCTAATAATATGTTGTTTTTTCCCTGTAATCTACCTTGTCCATAATTTCGCATATGCTTAGTCTTCTTTCGTAAGGTGAAGTCTTGGATATTTCCTTAATTCATGGTATGACTTAACAAATCTTGGTTGTTGTTGTCTGAGCAAAGATCAGACCTCTACAACACAACTGTCATCAAAGATTTGTTAAGTTATACCAGGAATTAAGGAAAGATCCTGGACTTCACCTTACGGAAGCAGACAAAGCAAATGCGATAGTAATTATGGACAAGGTAGATTATAGGGAAGAAATAAGCATGATATTAGAAGACAGGGTAACTCACGCACCTTTTAACTTTACCTTCAAACATTCATCGTTTATGTATCTTGGTTTAGGCTGTGTAGGCGCCAGAGTCTTCAAATATTAAACCTGCAAACAGGACAGCGGATTCCGTGTGATATTTCAAAAACGTTTCTTTTAATCGACCTTATACTCTCAACACTAGTGTTTTTGACTCAGAAAATCGTAATAACACTATTGGAAACAAATCACAACGGGTGGAGCTGGAACCCCGTGGCTGGTGAGTCATAAAACTGACAAACCAGTGTGGGATTCATTTGTAAAACCTTGCATTTGTGGTCACAGTGGTGCCCATACTAACTTCCCTATAGTACATAGGAATATACCTTGTTGGATGAATCCTGTTATAGATATGGTCTGTTGTTCCAGGACTTGGACCCCATTCTCCCCTTTCTAGGATCGATCGTGATTGCCTCAAATTCCTAATATTTTTGAAACCATATATGAGAGTATACGTGAGAATATAGGTGACGCTCCGTTTTTCTCGTGTTAGAGAGACGTGGCGTCCCGCCGAGTGTAATGTTCCCTTTAGGTTTTACTACATATTGTAAGAATAAAAAGATAATTTTGTTAATTGCAGTAAAAAAAATATTAACCCCTTTGTCCTGGAAATTCAATGGCAGCTGACGTGTGCAGCACTACAGCTGGTGTTTGTAATCACCGATTTGTGATTGCAAGGGTCGAGACAGCTCCTGGTCACTCCTACTAGACCTCTTTTTTGTTAGTATCATCGATTTCTCACCTCTCTGGCATTATTTTGTTTACTCCTGAAGCTGTGTTGCTTTCCTTGCCACTGTCTCATCCAAGTCATTCCATTTTTCAACACCCCTAAGATTTAATAAATACTTCCTTACAGACCTACTGATCATCTGTTTTTATCTTTCCACTTGTTCTCCTTTGATCCATGTCTCTCTAATTCAGTCTGTCCTTATTTGAACTATCTCTGTTAAGATTTTGTATGTCGTAAACATGTCTCCCCTGGTCGTTTTCTCATCCCGAGTAATGAGGTTTAATTCCTTCAATATTCGAGTATTGTCTCAAGCTTTATCAGGTGAGGGCTCTGTGCTGGGGCCGAGTACTCAATAACTGGCCTAGAATATGCTGTTTACAAAGTTTTGGAGGATTCTTTATTCAAGTTCCCGAATGCTGTTTTGAGGTTTGATTATTTTATATATACCCGTGACGTATGTTTTGTGTTTTTCTGGCGATATGCGTTGTGTAATATTCCCCCAGGTCCTTCTTACATTGATATTTGCCGATTCTGTCTGCCCATGCTGTAATATACATCCATTCCGCTCTTACCTTCTGCAATTCGAGTGACCTTGGAAGGAATGGTCCCAAATCTGCACACAGAAATCACTCCCTACGAAAGTAAAAGACTGGGCAGGCGATGCAAAATGCCGCCAATAAAAAGTAGGGGCGCCATTGGTACACTAAGAGAAAACACCATAAGTGTCCGGGGCCCAAAACTGTTCAACAGCCTCCCATCAAGCATTAGGGGAATTGCCAATAAACCCCTGGCTGCCTTCAAGAGAGAGCTGGACAGATACCTAAAGTCAGTGCCGGATCAGCCAGGCTGTGGCTCGTACGTCGGACTGCGTGCGGCCAGCAGTAACAGCCTAGTTGATCAGGCCCTGATCCATCGGGAGGCCTGGTCATGGACCGGGCCGCGGGGGCGTTGATCCCCGGAATAACCTCCAGGTAACCTCCAGGTAACCTTATATTTATTCGAGTTGAACTCGAGAAGCCATTTCTTTGACCAGATCTGTAGCGTATTAAGGTCTTCCTGTCCACTCGTGTTCCTATATTCTCTTTAATTTTACATCACCTGCAAACAGTCACAATTTCTTCAGGTAGGTCATTCGTATGTATTAGAAGTAGCAAAGTTAGTACTGATTCTTTACTTCTTTACTCAGTCTTCACCTATTACTCTCTTCTATTCTTATGTCTCATCCTACTCTCCGCTTACTACCATTCAGGTATTCCTTCAACCACTGGAGCATTGTACCTTTTAACCCTGCCTATTCCTGCAGATACTAGACTAATCTCTGATGTGTTACTAAATCAAATGCTGTCGTGCTGTCTAAGAAGATGCAATTCGTCCAGCTTTATCTTTTTTATCTGTGTGACTCTGTCATAGAGCTCCAGCAGATTTGTAAAAGTGTTTTCCATCTGTAAATCCATGCTGAATTTTTGTAATAAATCTCTCTTCCCCTTAAGTTATCTAATATCTATTTCTTTTTAATAGCATATATGTTAGAGGTACCTGTCTATAATTTATTGCCTTTTTTTTCTGTCCCCTTTTTACCTATGAAGATCACTTTTTTGTTACTTAATGGTATGGTATTTGGTACTTGCCCTGACTGGAGAGAATTGTTGTATAACTTTCCTATTGGGCTATATAGTCATTGTACATGTCATCTTAGTACCCAGGAAGAGATGTTATCTGGTCCCATTGCTTTTGTCACATCAAGCTCACTTAGTAGTTTTATCACTTCTTTTGTTGTGCTGATACATTCTAGTAAGTAATGATTTTGTCTAACAATAGTTCCTACTGGTAACTCTCCTCTGTAAACACTTAAAGCTCTTTACTTATCTGTCAGCTTCCCATCCTCAGTTGTCTGTTTTCTTATGTGGCTGTTCATTAATATTTGTTTTGTTTTGGTGTTTGATGGCATATTTTTTTTTTAAATTGCCTTTCAACTTCCCTTATCATACTTGCATATTTGTTGTCTTGCTCCTGTTTCTGGCTCACGTTTTCTGTGTCTTGATTTGCTCTATATCTCTTCCAAACCCTCATGTTCCTTCCCTTGGCCTTCATTCCTGAGTGAACCATGGGATCTCTGTTTTTCTTATTTATTTTCTTCATGCTTGGTACACTTACCTTCATCCCTTCCGGTACTGTTTTCTTATTCATTTCCATTCAAGTTGCACTTCTTTTAAAAAAAATTCATTCCATCATAGTCTTGTCTGTTGTTATATTTTCTGTTATTTTCTCCATTACTTTCTCCATTACTTCTCCTGTTACATCCATCAGGTCTCTAGTCTGCTGTTCTTCCTTCTGACATGTTGGTTTCTTGCGTGTGTGTGTGTGTGTGTGTGTGTACTCACCTATTTGTACTCACCTATTTGTAGTTGCAGGGGTCGATACATAGCTCCTTGCCCCGCCTCTTCACTGATCGCTACTAGGTCCTCTCTCTCTCCCTGCCCCATGAGCTTTATCATACCTCGTCTTAAAACTATGTATGTTTCCTTCCTCCACTACGTCACTTGCCACACTATTCCACTTCCTGACAACTCTATGACTAAAGAAATACTTCCTAACATCAATTTGACTCATCTGAGTCTTCAACTTCCAATTGTGATCCTTTGTTTCTGTGTCCCATCTCTGGAACATCCTGTCTGTCCACATTGTCAATTCCTCGCAGTATTTCGTATGTCTATCATGTCTTCCCTAACCCTCCTGTCCTCCAGTGTCGTCAGGACGATTTCCCTTAACTTTTCTTCGTAGGAAATTCCCCTTAGCTCTGGAACTACCTTTGTTGCAAACCTTTGCACTTTCTCTAATTTCTTGACCTGCTTGACCAGGTGTGGGTTCCAAACTGGTGCGGCATACTCCAGTATGGGCCTGACGTACACGGTGTACAGAGTCTTGAACGATTCCTTACTGAGGTATCGGAACGCTATTCTCACGTTTTCCAGGCACCCATATGCTGCAGCAGTTTTCTGGTTGATGTGTGCTTTGGAGACGTGCTCGGTATTATACTCACCCCAAGATCCTTTTCCTTGAGTGAGGTTTGCAGTATTTGGCCACCTGTCTGCGGTCTTTCCCTTTCCCCGATCTTCATGACTTTGCATTTGGCGGGGTTAAAATCGAGGAGCCTGTTGTTGGACCAGGCTTGCAGCCTGTCCAGGTCTCTTTGTAGTCCTGCCTGATCCTCATCCGATTTAATTCTCCTCATTAACTTCACATCATCTACCAACGGACGAAGAATCAGTGGAAGCAGGACCCATATATAATACTATATATGGGTCCTGCCTCCACTGCTTCTTCGTCTAAGGCATTCCACTTTCTGACCACCCGGAGGTTGTACAAATACTTCTTGATATTTCTGGGACTCGTCTAACTGTGCCCTCATGTACCCATTTCCTGCCTCTTGAAGTTTCTCCTTGTCTACACTCAGTCCATTGGTGCTTCTGTCCTCTAATGTCGCTAGGTTCATTTACTATAGTCTTCCCTCCTAGCTCACCTCCCTTAGTTCTGGGACTAATCTTGTTTTATATTTTTGCATTTTCTCCGATTTCATATCGTGCTCTTTGAAAGGAAATTCCTAGCTGGTGGTGCATTCTCCATGGTAAACCTGACATACCTGGATTATGTCAGACTGGAGAGGGTTTCGGGGGTCTACACCCCCGCGGCCCGGTCTGTGACCAGGCCTCGCGGTGGATCAGGGCCTCATCAATGGGTTGTTACTGTTGGTCGCACAGAAGCCGACGTACGAACCACAGCCCGTTTGGTCAGGCACTGGTTTTAGGTGCCTGTCCAGCTCCTTCATGAAGACAGCCAGAGATCTATTGGTAATCCCCCGTATGTATGCTGGGAGGCAGTCGAACAGTCTTGGGCCCCTGACACTTACTGTGTTTTCTCTTAGTGTACTTGTGGCTCCCCTGCTTTCTATTGGGAGATGCTGCATCTCCTACAGAGTCTTTTACTTTCATAGGGAGCGATTTTCATGTGCAGATTTGGGACTAGTGTCTCCAGGATTTTCGAAGTGCATTTTATAATATACCTTTCTTGCCTGCGTTCCATGAGTACAAATCAAGGGACTCCAACCGTTCCCAATATTTTAGGTGCTTTATCGTACTTATACGTGCTGTGAAAGTTCTCTGTATATTCTCTGGGTCAGCAATTTCGCCTGCCTTGAAAGGGGCCATTAATGTACAGCAATATTCGAGCCTAGAGAGAGCAAGCAATTCGAAGAGAATCATCATGGGCTTGGCATCCCTAGTTTCGAAGGATCTCATTATCCATCCTATCATTTTCCTAGCAGCTGTGGTAGTTACATTGTTGTGATCTTTGAAAGTGAGATCCTCTGACATTATCACTCCTAGGTTCTTCACATTAATTTTACGTTCATTGTGTAGTTGGAATTTGTTTTATACTCCGATTCAGTTGTAATTTCCTCGAGTTTTCCATATTGGAGTAATTGAAATTTCTCTTCATTGAACTTCATATTGTTTTCCTCGGCCCATGTAAAGATTTGGTTGATGTCTGCTTGGAGACTTGCGGTGTCTTCGATGGTTGACAATGTCATGCAGATTCGGGTATCATCGGTATAGGAAGAAGTGCTGTGGTTTACATCTCTGTGTCAGATATGAGGATGATTAAGTAAGTTTATTCACTTATACACAAATACAGTTACATAAATTATCATACATAGCAGCATATGTGTAGAGAACCTGGGATTACCCAATAAAAGTCATAGTGACTTTTTACCATTGGGGTCCTTCCAAATAGATAGGGGTGAGTACTGTGCCTTGTGGAACGGAGCTTTTCACTGTAGCCGCCTCTAACTTTACTCTGTTTACTATTACCCTTCATGTTCTCTTTGTTAGGAAATTATAGATCCATCTACCAACTTTTCCTGTTATTTCTTTATCACTCATTTTGTGCGCTATTACACCATGATTTCACTTCTCGAAGTCTTTCGCAGTTTTTGTACACTACATCCACATTGTGTTTGTCCTCAGTAGCAATCTTCTTTCTTAGAACCCTCCATGGCGATCTTGTTTCTTAGAACCCTTTCAAAAATTTTTATGTGTGGGGCGTTAAAGCTATCGGTCTGCAGTTCTTTACAACAGACATACCCCCACTCCACAAAAGTGTAGTGGGGGTATGTCTTGTGTTTAGTGACTGTGGAATGAGCCCTGTGTCCATGCTCCCTCTCCATAGAATGCTAAAGGCACGTGAAAGGGGATTCTTGCAGTTCTTCATGAACACGGAGTTGCACAAGTCTGGGCCTGGGGCAGAGTGCATGGGCATGTCATTCATTGCTTTTTCAAAGTCTTGTGGTGTTATGATATCAGACATTTTTTAATTAACTAAATTTTGAGTCTCGGTCATAAAAAAATTGTTTACATTATCGACTTTTAGTCTGTTTAACGGTTCACTAAACGCTGAGTCATATTGTGACTTCAGTATCTCATTTCTTTGCTGTCTGAGCAGAGGTCCAGTACTGGATGGTGTTTTTTGCCTTAGATTTTGCATATGAAAAGAAGTATTTTGGGTTTCTTTCAATTTCATTTATGACTTTAAGTTCTTCCTGAGTTTATCTCCTATATGATTCCTTAAGTGGATATTTGCTATTTCTCTGACCAGTGCCTCCTTTCCTATTTCAGATATACTCGCCTCTTTCAGCAGCTCTGTGATTCTTCGTCTTCACCGGGAGCGTCTCTTTCTTTATGGTTTAGATCTTTTTTTTTAAAGGACCGTGCCTAAAGCAGACCTCAAGGGCCACAGAGGTAATTCTTTCTAGGCAAAGGTTTGGGTTCGTGTTGTTTAGAATCATCGCAGCTTGTTTCATTTAGGACGTGGTTGATTTGATCCCACTGTATGTTTTTGTTACTGAAGTTGAATTTGGTGAAGGTTCCCTCACAAGTGATCACCTTATGCTGGTCAGGAAACCTGTGCATACATGTTTGTACCTCTTATTATGTTCTCATCTGAGCTTATTGTCTTTGATACTGTTATATTTCGTATCAGATAAACATTATTAGTAAAAATGAGGTCCAGTGTATTTTCCAGTCTTGTTGACTCCACTATTTGTTGGTTTAAGGTGAATTTGTTGCAGAGATTTAATAGCTCATGTGTGTGTGAGAATTTTCATCTGAGCTGCCTCCTGGGGTTACTTCTACTAAAACATTATTTGCTACATTCCTCCATTTTAGGTGTCTTAAGTTGAAATCCCCCAGCAGCAAGATGTTTGGGGCAGGAGCTAGGAGATTTTCCAAACAGTGGTCAGTTTTCAAAAGCAGTTTGTGGAATTGTTGGAAAGTTGCATCACAAGGCTTGTATAGAACCACAATGACACGCCATACCACGGGCTGGGATAGAACCCGCGATCAGAGTCTCAAAACTCTAGACCGTCGCGTTAACCACTGGGCCAGCTAGCCACAATAAGATTCATTCAACTAGGTATATTTCTATCCCTGTCCGTGGTTGGTTGGTTTGCAATCGTGTCATTACGATTTCGCGAGTCACAATGACAAGGTTTTGGTTTTTAATCTTTACATTGAATAAATCTTTGTTGGTATTTTATAAATGCTAAACATAGATTTGCAAAGTAAGCATTCCGAGCATATCTCTTATCCCTAGGTCTTTGTTCTCTGAATGAGGTTTCCAACCTCTGTTCCATAATCTATACTCGGGAACAGAGGCTGACTTCTTGTCTCTTCTCCTGTTTTCATAACCTTGCATTTGCTAGGGCTGATGAACCAGGAATAGTACCAGCTCTAAATGCGATCCTTGCAGAACCCTGCTTGTTACACTTTTTCCATTGGGTACTGACTCGCTGTCTCCTTCCAGTAAGGTACTTCTTTTTATCACTGTCGAGCGTTCTGTTATCTTTGCCTACTCTTCTTGCTTCTGTTCCAGTCTCTTGTAAGGTACTACTACATCAAATGCTTTATTGCGGTCCAAAAATATTACTCTCCTAATTATCTTCTCCATTACCTTACTTCATATTGGATTACATTCTCTGTCCTCTACATCCTTGTGTGTGTGTACTCACCTAATTGTTCTCACCTAATTGTGATTGCATGGGTTGAGTCTTAGGTCCTGGCTCCGCCTCTTCACTGATCGCTACAAGGTTCACTCTCTCCCTGTTACATGAGCTTTATCATACCGCTTATTAAAGCTATGTATGGATCCTGCCTCCACAACATCACCCTCCAGGTTGTTCCACTTCCTGACAACTCTGTAGCTGAAGAAATACTTCTTAACATCCCTGTGACTGATCTGAGTTTTCAGCTTCCAGTTGTCACCCCTTGTTTCTGTGTCACATCTGTGAAACATTCTGTCCCTATCCAACTTGTCAGTTCCTCTCGATATTTTATGTTATCATGTCCCCTTATCCCTCTTCCTATCCAGTGTTGTCAGGTTGAGTTCACTTAATCTCTCCTTGTAGGACAAATCCCTCAGTTCCGGGACTAGTCTTGTTGCAAACCTTTGTAGTTTCTCTAATTTCTTGACGTGTTTGACCCAATGTGGGTTCCATTCTTGTGTTGCATACTCCAATATGGACCTGATGTGTACAGTGTCTTGAGTGGCTCCTTACTTAGATGTCGAAACTCTATTCTCAGGTTTGCCAGGCGCCCATATGCTGCAGCAGTTATTTGGCTGATGTGCGCCTCAGGCAATGTTCTCGGTTTGACGCTTACCCGAAAATCTTTTTTCTTAGTGAGTTTTGCAGCGTTCGACCTCTTAAGCTGTACTCTGTCTGCAGTCTCCTTTGTCCTTCCCCAATCTTTATAACTTTGCGCTTGGTGGGGTTAAACTCCAGGAGCCATTTGTCAGACCATGCTTGCAGCCTGTCCAGATCCCTTGTAGGCCTACCTTATCCTCTTCCCCTTGTATTCTCATTAGTTTCACATCGTCTGCAAACAGGGACACCTCTGACCATCCCTTCCGTCATATTCACATATACAGGAAACAGCACCGGAAGTAGGAGTGACCATTGTGGAACCGCACTCTGACACCTCATCTCGGACGGACACACCTTGTTTCCTTCATGTTAGGTATTCCCTAATCCATTGCAGTACTTTCCCTCCTATTCATGAATGCTCCTTCAGTTTTTCAACGAGCCTCTTGGGTGGAACTGTGTCAGAAGCCTTCTTACAATCCAAGAAGATGCAGTCTACCCAATCCCCCCCTCTCTCTCTCCCTCCCTCTCCTGTCTTCTGTTACCTTGTCATAAAATTCCAGTAGGTTCGTGAAGCAGGATTTCCCTTCCCTGAAGCCATGCTGGTTGTCATGTATTAGGCCATTGCGTTCTAGGTGCTCCACCACTCTTTTCCTGATAATCTTCTCCATAACTTAACATACAATACATGTCAGCGACACTGGTCTGTAGTTTAGTGCAGCCTGTCTGTGTCTTTTCTTAAAAAATCGGGACTACATTTGCTGTCTTCCATTGTGTACTCACTTATTTGTGGTTGCAGGGGTCGAGTCATAGCTCCTGGCCCCGCCTCTTCACTGATTGCAACTAGGTTTTCTCTCTCCCAGCTCTATGAGCTTTATCATACCTTGCCTTAAAACTATGTATGGTTCCCGCCTCCACTACTTCACTTTCTAGGCTATTCCACGGCCTGACTACTCTATGACTAAGAAATACTTCCTAACATCCCTTTGATTCATCTGAGTCTTCAACTTCCAATTGTGACCTCTTGTGTCTGTGTCCCATCTCTGGAACATCCCGTCTTTGTCCACCTCGTCTATTCCGTGCAGTATTTTATATGTCGTTATCATGTCTCCCCTGACCCTCCTGGCCTCCAGTGTCGTCAGGCCGATTTCCCTCAGCCTTTCTTCGTAGGACAATCCCCGTAGCTCTGGGACTAGTCTTGTTGCAAACCTTTGCACTTTCTCTAATTTCTTGAAGTGCTTGACTAGGTGTGGATTCCAAACTAGTGCTGCATACTCCAGTATGGGCCTGACGTAAATGGTATACAGAGTCTTGAACGAATCCTTACTGAGGTATCGGAACGCTATCCGTAGGTTTGCCAGGCGCCCGTAAGCTGCAGCAGTTATCTGATTGATGTGCGCCTCAGGAGATATGCTCGGTGTTATACTCACCCCCAGATCTTTTTCCTTGAGTGAGGTTTACAGACTTTGGCCATCTAAACTATATTGTGTCTGCGGTCTTCTTTGCCCTTCCCCAATCTTCATGACTTTGCATTTGGCAGGGTTAAACTCAAGGAGCCAGTTGCTGGACCAGGCTTGTGGCCTGTCCAGGTCTCTCTCTAGTCCTGCCTGATCCTCATCAGATTTGATTCTTCTCATTAACTTCACATCATCCGCAAACAAGGACACTTCTGAGTCTATCCCTTCCGTTATGTCATTCACATATACCAAGAACAGCACAGGTCCTAGGACTGACCCCTGTGGAACCCCGCTTGTCACAGGCTCCCACTCTGACACCTCGTCACGTACCATGACTCGTTGTTGCCTCCCTGTCAGGTATTCTCTGATCCATTGCAGTGCCTTTCCTGTTATGTGTGCCTGATCCTCTAGCTTTTGCAGTAACCTCTTGTGAGGAACTGTGTCGAAGGCCTTCTTGCAGTTCAAAAAAATGCAGTTGATCCATCCCTCTCTCTCTTGTCTTACTTCTGTCACCTTGTCATAAAACTCTAGTAGGTTTGTGACACAGGATTTTCCCTCCCTGAAACCATGCTGGTTGTCAATTATACACTTGTTTCTTTCCAGGTGCTCCACCACTCTCCTCCTGATTATCTTCTCCATGACCTTGCATACTATACACGTTAGTGATACATGTCTGTAGTTTAGTGCCTCATGTCTGTCTCCCTTTTTAAAAATTGGGACTACATTTGCCATCTTCCATACCTCGGGGAGTTGCCCAGTTTCAAATGATGTGTTGAAGATCTTTGTTAATGGTACACACAATATCTCTGCTCCCTCTTTAAGGACCCACGGAGAGATGTTTTCTGGTCCCACCGCCTTTGAGGTGTCAAGTTCGCATAGCAGCTTCTTCACCTCCTCCTTGTTTATATGTACCTCATCCAGCACTTGCTGGTGCACCCCCCCCTTCTCTGATTTCCTGGAGTCCTACTGGTTTCCACTGTAAATACTTCTTTAAATCTCGTGTTGAGCTCCTGACATACCTCCCGGTCGTTTCTTGTGAATTCCCCGTCACCCTTCCTCAGTCTGATTACCTGGTCCTTGACTGTTGTTTTCCTCCTGATGTGGCTGTACAAGAGCTTCGGGTCAGTCTTGACTTTCGATGCTATGTCATTTTCGTGTTGTCATTATCTGTGCATATTCGTTTCTGGCTCTTCGGCTAATCTCTTTATTTTCTTGAGTTCTCTGTCTTCTGTACCTTTTCCATTCTCTAGTACACCTAGTTTTTGCCTCCCTACACCTTTGGGTGAACCAAGGACTCGTTCTGTTCTTTCCATTATTTCTATTTCCCTTGGGAACAAACCTCTCCTCTGCCTCCTTGCATTTTGTTGCGACATAGTCCATCATTTCTTGTACTGGTTTTCCTGTCAGTTCCCTCTCCCACTGAATGTCCTGAAAGAAGTTCCTCAAGCCTGAGTAGTTCCCCCTTTTGTAGTTTGGTTTTTCCCACCCTATTCCTGCTGCTCTCTCCACTTGGAGCTCAACTATGTAGTCGAAGCACAGAACCACATGATCACTAGCTCCCATGGGCCTTTCATACATATCCTCGATGTCAGAACTACTCAAGGTGAATACAAGGTCCAGTCTTGCTGGTTCATCCTCTCCTCTCTCTCTGGTAGTGTCTCTTAACATGTTGATGCATGAGGTTTTCCAGTACCACATCCATCATCTTGGCTCTCCATGTTTCGGGACCCCCATGGGGCTCCAGGTTTTCCCAGTCAATCTCCTTGTGATTGAAATCACCCATAACTAGTAACTTTGCTTCCCACCATGTGTGCTCTCCTGGCCACCTCGGCTAGTGTGTCGACCATTGCTCTGTTGCTCTCATCGTATTCTTCTCTTGGCCTCCTGCAGTTCTGTGATGGGTTGTACATTACTGCAATTATCACCTTATGTCCCTCAGACTGGATTGTTCCTACTAAGTAGTCCCTTTCGCCCGTGCTGTCCATTCCTTCCATTTTCTCAAACCCCCACTGGTTTTTAATGAGCAGTGCAACTCCTCCTCCCCCTCTCCTCCCTCTGTCTTTCCTGAGGATTTGATATCCGGATGGAAAGATTGAATCTGTTATTATTCTGGTGAGTTTTGTTTCTGTGAGTGCTATTATGTCTGGGGATGTCTCCTTGATTCTTTCGTGCCACTCCTCATACTTATTTGTTATTCCATCTGCATTTGTATACCACACCTTCAACTTCTTTTCTAAGATTGTGGTCTGGGAGGTGTATTGGGGATGGGGAAGTGGGTGACCTGATGAGGAACCATGGGTGGTTGCTGTGGGGGTGGAGTTTGTAATGCAGTGGGTGGGGGCATTGGATGTGGCATGGGTGTTTTGGTTTAGAGTGTTTGGTTGCACTGGGGTTGACCTGGTTGGGAGGCTTCTATAGGAAGTTGTGAGGGAGGCTGTATTTGATCTTGTGTCTGGGATCTCCTGTCTGTCTTCTACATCCCCTCTCTTTCCTCCTTTCACCTTTGTACCATCTCTCTCAGTTTCTGCCTTTCTGCTTGTGTTCTGTCGCGGTCGAGATACACCTTCCTGTATGCCGGCATGTCCCTTAATCGTGCTTTCTCCTGCAGGATCCTGTTCCAAGTCGATTCTGCCTTGAAGGTCACTTTCACTGGCCGGGTTCTTTTTTTTTACAAACCCCCCCTATTCTCCGAAAATTTTCCAGCTGGGTCATGTCGTCTTCTCCTATTGCTTTCATGATGCTTTCAATTGCTTTTTTTCCCCTTGTTTTCTTGCTTCATATGTTTCCCCTTCAACTTCCTGGAGCCCATACACAAAGACTGACCTCACCCTTTCATTCTCCCACTGCATATCCCTGTGTATCCCCTCATTCAATTTGATTTCCTCCATTTCAGCTTTCCTTTCTTCAGTTTCACTAGCTAATGTACGTGGGCTCAGTGGCCTGTCATTTTCTCTTCTCGGCTTTCCCTGAGCTCTGCTGTGGTCTGTTAGGGCCTCCACATATAGCTTAGCTCTTTCATTTACTACAGTCTCCACTGATTGAGCTTCTACATGCAGTTTTCCTCCTTCTTTCCCTACAGTCCCCTTATTTGTGACTGGGGTAGCAGTCTCTGTTGTCAATCCCAAAATGTTCTTTAGTTCTTTAGGCTGTTTCAGATTTTTCAGTTCCTCTTCTAAACTCTGTATCCTGGCCTCTGCTGCTTTGACTTGCACCTCCCACTTCCTGCTTTCCATGTCTATCCTCTCCTCCATTCTCATGCTAAGTTCTAGTTTCTTTTCCCATTCATGTTCCCTTTTTGTGAGCTCTGCTGCCCAATCTTCCTTTGCAGTTTCCTCCTCCTGTCCCTTGGTTTTTCTTGTTGCTCTCTGGCAACCCATTTTTGTTTTATCCTGATTGCCTCAGAGTGGGAAACCTATGTAATTCTGTATGTTAGGTTAGTATTGTGTATGTCAGAGTGTGGGGGGGGGGGGGAGGTAGAGGAGGAACTGTGGTTATGTGGGAGAGTAGTGGGGAGGGGGGGTGGGAAGGAGGGAGAAGCAAGTGGGTGAGTGGGAGAGGGAGAGGGGGAAGGAGGGAGAGGTGGGGAGGGGGAGGGTGAAAGAGGGAGGGGAGGGATCAGGTGAAGGAGTGAGATGTCGGTGGGGGAGGGGGGAGTGTATGTGTGAGTCTGGCAGTGTATGTGTGAGCCTGGCAATGTGTGTGTGTGTGTGTGTTGTGTATGTTGTGTGTGTGTGTGTGTGTGTGTGTTGTGTATGTTGTGTGTGTGTGTGTGTGTGTGTGTGTGTGTGTGTGTGTGTGTGTGTGTGTATTGTGTGTGTGTTGTGTGTGTGTTGTGTGTCTGTGAGTGTGTGTGTGTGTGTGTTTTGTTTGTGTGTGTGTGTGTCTTGTGTGGTGTAATGACTGGCCGCAACTTCTTGTGACCTGACCACAACCCTCCTGGGACTTGACCCTCACACCGTCTTACAATGTTGCCCTTAAAAGTTTGTCCCGCCACCTTATAATAATCGCCTTGTGTGTGTGTGTGTGTGTGTGTGTGTCTGGATTTAAGTATCAATTATTGCTGGTTATTATCCTGTTCCATGTTCACATTGGGAGAGGACTTCCTAGCTTCCTAAGTATTCTTACTGCTAATAACTACTGGAATTAATACTACTCTACTCCTCGCTGCACTCTACCTTCTCACACTCGTCAACACTATATTCACTATGTCTATGCTATTTCTTTTCTAATTCTGGTAATAGCTTGCAGGAGTGAGTGACCAGTATCAAACAGTATGCAAGGCCAGCCAGGGCCTTCAACATGCAAACCACAAATAGGCGAATGAAACTTGCGCTCAATGGGTGCGGTGACAAGTTGCCAGCTGCTGATGATGAAGTCGTTGTATGTAGGCCTTAAATCCCTATTTTGGAGATCCTTCACCCGTGATGTTTATAACCATATATTCTCATACATCCCGCTTCCTCACGCGATTTCACTCTTCACTGATGATAGTATACACTTCACATTATATACACTTCACTTTATATGTATAATGGCACACAACTTGTCGTGACGTCACTTTTTCAGGCCTACCGCTGCCAATGTGGCAACAGCGCCTAAGACCCCCAACGGTTTGTGCTTTGAAATATTTTGATTTCAGCTTTCCTCTCACTTGTTTTTAACTAATAACTTGAATTATCACTCTAGTATTGTTCACTGACGTTCCACTACCACTGATTACCACTAGCTGTTATTGCATGCCTTACAACGCTAAGGTTCTCGGAGCCTTGTTACCCACGTCTGCACCCCACGGACCCATGCGTGTGTGTGTGTGTGTGTGTGTGTGTGTGTGTGTGTGTGTGTGTGTGTGGTGTGGTGTGGTGTATATGGTTGCTTGTGTGTATTCCGAAAATATGTGGTTGCTGGGGTCGAAACACAGCTCCTCTTTGTATTTGTGTGTATGGGTGAGTAGTAGTAGTTAAAAGTTGTCAGAGGCACTTGTCGATGGATACTTGGACTGTTGAGTGTAGTTTGACTGTTGTTACTAATAATCTGTATGTGTGTGAATATATGGTATGTGTGTGTGTTTGTGTACTCGCCTAATTTTACTCACCTAATTGTGGTTGCAGGTGTCGAGTCACAGCTCCTGGCTTCGCCTCTTAAGGGTCGCTACTAAGTCCACTTTCTCCCTGCTCCATAAGTTTTATTGTATCTCTTCCTAAAGCTTTTTAAGGATCCTGCGTCCACTACATCACTCTCCAGATTGTTCCACTTTCTGACAACTCTCTGAATGGAGAAATACTTCCTAACATTCATTTGACTCATCTGAATCTTTAATTTCCAGTTGTGACCCCTTGTTGTTATGTCCCATCTCCGAAACATCGTGTCGCTATCCACTTTGTCAGTTCCTCTCATTATTTTGTATTTTATATGTCTATCCCTCCTGTCCTCCAGTGTCTTCAGATTAATTTCTCTTAACCTATTCTGCTAGGACGTACCCCTTAGCTCCGGGACTAGTCTTGTTGCAAATTTTGCACTTTCTCCAATTTCTTGACGTGTTTGACCAGGTTAGGTTAGGTAAGGTTTGTCAGGAAACAGGATAAGCGTTTCTTGACGCGGGTCTTAATCAGATGATGACACGCCGTTGCAGATTTTGGTCATCTGACCGAGGCCTTCCACTGGCTGACAGGTACATCCAATTAAAAATTATGATCATAGTTATAACCATATTGTAACTACTACTGTTTGACTAGGTGTGGGTTCCATACTGCTGCTGCATACTCTAGTGTGAGCCTGACGTACGCGGTGTACAGCGTCTTGAACGATTCTTTACTAAGGTGACGAAACGCTGTTCGTAGGTTTGTCAGGCGCCCATATGCTGCAGCAGTTATTTGGTTGATTTGCGCCTCAGGAGATGTACTCCGTATTATACTCGCCCCAAGATCCTTTTCCTTGAGTGAGGTTTGCAGTCTTTGGCACCCTATCCTGTACTCTGTCTGCGGTCTTCTTTAACCTTCCCCAGTCTTCTTGGCTTAGCACTTGGTGGGGTTAAACTCCAAGAGCCAGTTTCTAGACCAGGCTTGCAACCTGTCAGATCCCTTTGTAGTCCTACCTCATCGTCATCCGATTTAATTTTTCGCATTAGCATCGTCTACAAACAGGGACACCTCTGAATCTGTCTCTAACGTCAAGTCACTCACATATACCAGAAATAGCACCGGCCCTTGGACTAACCGCTGTGCAACTCCGCTCGTCATAGGTGCTCATTCTGACTCGTTGTTTCCTTCCTGGCAGATATTCTCTGATCTATTGCAGTGCCTTTCCTGTTATTCCTACCTACTCCTCTAGCTGTGTGGAACTGTGTCGAAAACCTTACAGTCCAAGAAAATGCAATCTACCCACCCCTCTCTCTTCTGTCACCTTGTCGTGACAGTGAAATCGTGCTGGGTTTTGTTTATAAACTCATTCCTTTCTAGGTGCTCCTCCACTCTTCAGATAAACTTCTCCATGACTTTGAATACTATGTCAGTGACGTTGGTCTGTAGTTTAATGCTGTCTGTCTACTTTCTTAAATTTTGGGACTACATTTATTGTCTTCCACACGTCAAGAGTTGCCCTGTTTCAATAGATGTTTTGAAAATTGTTGTTAGCACACACAGTGCCTCCGCTCCCTCTCTCAGGACCCATGGAAAGATGTCTGTTCACACTGCCTTTGAGGTATCTGGTTCACTTAGCAGCCTCTTTACTTCCTCCTCTGTTGTGTGTATTGTGTCCAGCACTTGTTGGTGTACCCCACCATTCCAACTTTCTGGAGTCCTTTCTGTCTTCACTGAAAATATTTCCTTAAATCTTGTTTTGAGCTCTTCACATACTTCTCTGTCGTTTCTTGTGATCTATTTCCTCAGCCTGATTACCTGGTCCTTGACTGTTGTTTTCCTCGTGATGTGGCTGTACAAAAGATTCGGGTCCGATTTGGCTTTCGATGCTGTCATTTTCGTATTGCTGCTGAGCCTCCCTCCTAATCTGTGCATATTTCATATTTGTTTCTGGCTCTTTAACTAATCTCCTTATTTTTCTGGGTCCTTTGTCTTCTTTAGCTTTTCCATTATCTAGCACACGTAGTTTTGGCCTCTATACACCTTTGGGTGAACCAAGGGTTCGTTCTGGTCTTTCCATTGTTTCTGTTATCCTTGGGTACAAACCTCTCCTCTGCCTCTTTGCATTTTGTTCTCACGTGTTCCGTGATTTCATTTACTGATTTCCCCACCAGTTCTCTTTCCCACTTAGCCTCATGTAGGAAATTCTTCATGCCTGTGTAGTTACCTCTTTTGTAATTTGGTTTCTCTCATCCTGCTCGTCCTGCTTCCCTCTGCACTTGTAAATCTACTATGTATTCGAAGCTCAGGACCACATGATCACTTGCTCTGAGGGGCTTTTCTTGTGTGATGTCCTCAATATCTGAACTACTCAAGGTGAATATGAGGTCCAGTCTTGCAGGTTCATCCTCTCCTGTCTCTCTGATAGTGTCCTTAATATGTTGATGCATAAGGTTTTTCAGTACTACCTCCATCATCTTGGCCCTCTACGCTTCTGGTCTCCAGGCTTTCCCAGTCACTCTCCATATGACTGAAATTACCCACAACTAGTAACTTTGCTCCTTGCTTCCCCTCTGTTAACATTTTTCCAACTCCTGAAATCTCCACTCTTTCAAATCTCCCTCTATCTTTCCTCAAGATCTTATATCCAGTCGGAAAGATTGCATCTGTTGTCATTCCCGTGAACTTGGTTTCAGTGAGTGCTATGATGTCTAGCATGCATCCATGATTCTTTCATGCCACTCATGCTTATTATTTATTCCATCTGCATTTATGTACCATACCTTCAGCTTCTTTTCCAAAACTGTATTCTGGGGGATTTGTATGAGCTGGGGGAGTGGGAAACCTGGCAGGGTACTGTGGGAGGCTGCTGTGTAGGTGAGGTTTGTTCTGGGGGAGGTGAAGGCTGTGAGTGTGGTTTGTTTTGGGTTTGTTTGGTTGCTGGGTTTGTGTGTGTGTGTGTGGTGTGTGTGTGTGTGTGTGTGTGTGTAGTGAGGTGTGTAGCTGGTGGCTGTGTGAGGGCAGGGCTGCTATTAGCGCTCCCCTCGTTTATTGAAGTGTCAGACACCAGCCATTGAACACTGGACGAGTTACGAGAGGCACCGCCTCACTAGTGGCTGGCCAACCAGGCTAATGAAATTTCAGCTGTGGAGAACACAAATGCAATAAAAATTTATCCTCATTTCAGATTTTTGCTGTTCTGTGTTACGGCGTTTAAAGCTGCGGCTCTATACAAGGGCATCTGCATGTGTTAATATCAAATGTGATCTTCATGTTTCTGATTTCGTGATTTAATTTATTCATTCTCTCTCTCTCTCTCTCTCTCTCTCTCTCTCTCTCTCTCTCTCTCTCTCTCTCTCTCTCTCTCTCTCTCTCTCTCTCTCTCTCTCTCTCTCTCTCTCTCTCTCTCTCTCTCGCTCTCTCACTTGAGAACCTATACAACTTGAAATATTGGCCACTGTTTTACTAAGTTATCTAATCGCCTTGCTGTAACTGACACTCACGTGGTGCTGTAACTAACACGTGGTGCTGTAACTGACACTCACGTGGTGCTGTAACTAACACGTGGTGCTGTAACTGACACTCACGTGGTGCTGTAACTGACACTCACGTGGTGCTGTAACTGACACTCACGTGGTGCTGTAACTGACACTCACGTGGTGCTGTAACTAACACGTGGTGCTGTAACTGACACTCACGTGGTGCTGTAACTAACACGTGGTGCTGTAACTGACACTCACGTGGTGCTGTAACTGACACTCACGTGGTGCTGTAACTGACACTCACGTGGTGCTGTAACTAACACGTGGTGCTGTAACTGACACTCACGTGGTGCTGTAACTAACACTCACGTGGTGCTGTAACTGACACTCACGTGGTGCTGTAACTAACACTCACGTGATGCTGTAACTGACACTCACGTGGTGCTGTAACTGACACTCACGTGATGTTGTAACTAACACTCACGTGGTGCTGTAACTAACACTCACGTGGTGCTGTAACTTACACTCACGTGGTGCTGTAACTGACACTCACGTGGTGCTGTAACTAACACGTGGTGCTGTAACTGACACTCACGTGGTGCTGTAACTAACACGTGGTGCTGTAACTGACACTCACGTGGTGCTGTAACTGACACTCACGTGGTGCTGTAACTGACACTCACGTGGTGCTGTAACTAACACGTGGTGCTGTAACTGACACTCACGTGGTGCTGTAACTGATACTCACGTGGTGCTGTAACTGACACTCACGTGGTGCTGTAACTAACACTCACGTGGTGCTGTAACTGACACTCACGTGGTGCTGTAACTAACACTCACGTGATGCTGTAACTGACACTCACGTGGTGCTGTAACTGACACTCACGTGATGTTATAACTAACACTCACGTGGTGCTGTAACTAACACTCACGTGGTGCTGTAACTGACACTCACGTGGTGCTGTAACTGACACTCACGTGGTGCTGTAACTGATACTCACGTGGTGCTGTAACTGACACTCACGTGATGCTGTAACTAACACTCACGTGGTGCTGTAACTAACACTCACGTGGTGCTGTAACTAACACTCACGTGGTGCTGTAACTGACACTCACGTGGTGCTGTAACTGACGCTCACGTGATGCTGCAACTAACGCTCACGTGGTGCTGTAACTAACACTCACGTGGTGCTGTAACTAACACTCACGTGGTGCTGTAACTAACACTCACGTGATGCTGTAACTAACACTCACGTGGTGCTGTAACTAACACTCACGTGGTGCTGTAACTAACACTCACGTGGTGCTGTAACTAACACTCACGTGGTGCTGTAACTGATACTCACATGGCGCTGTAACTGACACTCAAGTGGTGCTGTAACTGATATTCACGTGGTGCTGTAACTGATACTCACGTGGTGCTGTAACTGATACTCACGTGGTGCTGTAACTGATACTCACGTGGTGCTGTAACTGATACTCACGTGGTGCTGTAACTGACACTCAAGTGGTGCTGTAACTGATACTCACGTGGTGCTGTAACTGATACGTGGTGCTGTAACTGACACTCAAGTGGTGCTGTAACTGATACTCACGTGGTGCTGTAACTGATACTCACGTGGTGCTGTAACTGATACTCACGTGGTGCTGTAACTGATACTCACGTGGTGCTGTAACTGACACTCAAGTGGTGCTGTAACTGATACTCACGTGGTGCTGTAACTGATGCTCACGTGGTGCTGTAACTGACACTCAAGTGGTGCTGTAACTGATACTCACGTGGTGCTGTAACTGACACTCAAGTGGTGCTGTAACTGATACTCACGTGGTGCTGTAACTGACACTCAAGTGGTGCTGTAACTGACACTCACGTGGTGCTGTAACTGATACTCACGTGGTGCTGTAACTGATACTCACGTGGTGCTGTAACTGACACTCACGTGGTGCTGTAACTGACACTCACGTGGTGCTGTAACTGACACTCACGTGGTGCTGTAACTGATACTCACGTGGTGCTGTAACTGATACTCACGTGGTGCTGTAACTGATACTCACGTGGTGCTGTAACTTTGAAACTGACGTTTTTCTGTGACTATGACACTCACGTGGTGCTATAACTTTTGCATTCATTTGGTGCTGTAACTTTAACATTCGTTAACTCTGTCTTGGGTTTTGATATGATGTAGGTAACACGACCGATGTTATTCGTATATATCCAGAAGAGAATCAGTGGTAAAACATCCCCTTGTAGGACACCGCTTGTTGCTCACTCCCGTTATTTTCTAATGCAACCCAACATCCATTTCAGGAGCTTCAGCTGCTGTCATATCAAATTTTACGATTTTTTTTTATAATCGACAATTTTGTCCTAGTTTTAAATTAATTTGGAGTCAGTATTTTAACTTCTGTATGTTTTTTTTTTCCATATCGATTTTTTTACAATATCAATTTTAATTAAAATCGACTTGAAATATGATTCCCTCTCTTTTTTCTCTCTCTCTCTCGGCAAGAAGATATCTAACCAAGTGTGTGTAAATAAAGGTGCAGACTTTAAACCATATTAACCAACCATCTCAGAATGTATATGCAGTACAACCAGAGATGTATATCTCAATTTATATGTAGTGCGAAGTGTGACTTTATATGTGCACTGAAAGTTGCGTTCATACACAAACAGATGTGTATGGCTTAGTGTAAATACACCAAGTGCATATATCTCGGTGTGTTTGTACTCACCTTGTTGTGGTTGCAGGGGTCGATTCATAGTTCCTGGCCCCGCCTCTTCACTCGCCGCTACTGGGTGTGTGTGTGTGTACTCACCTAATTGCGGTTGCAGGGGTCGAGACTCAGCTCCTGTGTGTGTGTGTGTGTGTGTGTGTACTCACCTAATTGTGGTTGCAGGGGTCGAGACACGGGTCCTGGCCCCGCCTCTTCACTGGCCGCTACTAGGTCCTCTCTCTGCCTCCAGAGCTTTGTCATACCTTGTCTTAAAGCTATGTATGGTTCCTGCCTTCACTACATCAATTGTTAGGCTATTCCACTTCCTGACGACTCTATGACTGAAGAAATACTTCCTAACATCCCTATGACTCGTCTTAGTCTTCAGCTTCCAATTGTGACCCCTTGTTACTGTGTCCCTTCTCTGGAACAACCTGTCTCTGTCTACCTTATATATTCCACGCAGTATTTTGTATGTCGTTATCTTGTCTTCCCTGACCCGCCTGTCCTCCAATGTCGTCAGTCCGATTTCCCTCAACCTTTCTTCGTAGGACATACCCCTGAGCTCCGGAACTAGCCTTGTTGCAAATCTTTGCACTTTCTCTAATTTCTTGACGTGTTTGCCCAGGTGTGGGTTCCAAACTGGAGCTGCATACTCCAGTATGGGCCTGATGTACACAGTGTACAGTGTCTTGAACGATTCCTTACTAAGGTATCGGAACGCTATTCTCAGGTTTGCCAGGCGCCCGTATGCTGCAGCAGTTACCTGGTTGATGTGTGCCTCCGGAGACATGCTCGGTGTTATGATCTTTCTCCTTGAGCGAGGTTTGCTGTCCTTGGCTATCTAATCTATACTCTGTCTGCGGTCTTCTTTGCCTTTCTCCAATCTTCATGACTTTGCAATTGGCAGGGTTGAATTCAAGAAGCCAGTTGCTGGACCACGTGTCCAGCCTGTCCACGTCTCTTTGAAGTCCTGCCTGATCCTCATCTGATTTAATTCTCATTAACTTCACATCTGCGAACAGGGACACCTCTGAGTCTATCCCTTCCATCATGTCATTCACATATATCAGAAATAGCACTGGTCCTAGGAGCGACCCCTGTGGGACCCCGCTCGTCACAGGTGCCCACTGTGATACCTCATCCCGTACCATGACTCGTTGTTGCCTCCTTGTCAGGTATTCTCTGATCCATTGCAGTGCCCTTCCTGTTATACGCGCCTGATGCTCTAATTTCTGCACTAGTCTCTTGTGAGGAACTGTGTCAAAGGCCTTCTTGCAGTCCAAGAAAATGCAATGAACCCACCCCTCTCTCTCGTGTCGCACTTCTGTAACTTTGTCATAGAACTCCAGAAGGTTTGCGACAAAAGATTTGCCTTCCATGAATCCGTGCTGGTTATCGTTTATAATCTTGTTCCGTTCCAGGCGCTCCACCACTCTCCTCCTGATAATCTTCTCCATGACTTTGCATACTATACACGTCAGTGACACTGGTCTGTAATTTAGTGCCTCTTTTCTGTCTTCTTTTTTAAAAGTGGGAACAACATTTGCGGTCTTCCATACCTCAGGTAGTTGCCCAGTTTCAAGGGATGTGTTGAAGATTGTGGTTAATGGTACACACAGTATATCTGCTCCCTCCCTGAGGACCCACGGGGAGATGTCCGGTCCCATTACCTTTGAGGTATCAAGGTCACTTAGCAGCTTCTTCACCTCCTCCTCAGTTGTGTGCATATCGTCCAGCACCTGTTCATCTATTCCCTGTTGGTGTCCCCCTCTGTTCTGTCTTCCCAGAGTCCTTCCTGTCTCCACTGTGAATACTTCCTTAAATCTCCTGTTGAGTTCCTCGCATACCTCTTGATCGTTTCTTGTGAGTTCCCGACCTTCTTTCCTCAGCCTGATCACCTGGTCTTTGACTGTCGTCTTTCTTCTAATGTGGCTAAACAGCAGTTTCGGGTCAGACTTGGCTTTCGATGCTATGTCATTTTCGTACTGTCGCTGGGCCTTCCTCCTTACCTGTGCATATTCGTTTCTGGCTCTTCGACTGATCTTGTTTTCCTGGGTCTTTTGCCTTCTATACCTCTTCCATTCTCTAATGCACTTAATTTTTGCCCCCCTGCATGTCATGCCCCTATTGTTAACCTTTCTTTAATATTACATTGCGGCCATTTCCTTTAATAGCTAAATTGGAAATGAACGTCCTTGTATTATTAAGGCTTATTCTTATTTTTATACATATAGCAACGTGCCTGCCACTGTGTACTGGTGTATGGTTAATCTGTTGTGTTCATTGGTTACACCCCCTTCTCCCCCCCTTTTTGGTCAACTACTCTACTGAGTGTTGGTGAGTCATGTGACCCACCTGACCTGTATGCTCAAGGTTGAGGGACGAGCAGTGAAGAAATAGCAGCCAACGAGAATACTCCTGCTCGTCTCTGATAACTGGCCAAAGTTGATTATCCGGCCTGTACTTATTCTGTTGTATTCTGACTGCATCCTTATGGGAAATAAGACATTATTCACTAAAGTAATCTCTGGACATATATGTTATGTCTAGGATCTCATCCTGACCACGTGTTATAAAAGCCTTGTATATATATATTTCAGACAATATAGAACAAACGAGCATCCATAACTTATATCCGATAATTCGTATAGTATTATTATTGGCTTTATGTTGTATTATAAATATACTTCATTAAAATAAGATTTCCGGAGGATTCCTATTATTACCCCAACCTCTCTGGCCATTGTTATGCTCTAACCAGAAGGAAACTGAGTGGTTACAACTTATAGAGTGTAACACTGCACCTTTGGGTAAACCAAGGACTCGCTTTGGTCTTCCCATTGCTTCTGTTGCCCTTGGGAACAAACATTTCCTCTGCCTCCTTGCATTGTGTTACATACTCCATCATTTCATTTATTGTCTTTCCTACCATTTCTCTGTCCCACTGCACCTCCCGCAGGAAGTTCCTCACATCGTTGTAGTCCCCCCTTTTATAGTTTGGCTTTTCCCATTCGACTCCTGTTACCCTCTCCACCTGTAACTCTACTATGTAATCAAAACTCAGGACTACGTGATCACTAGCTCCGAGGGGCCTCTCATATGTGATGTGATCAATGCCTGAGCTACTCAGGGTGAACACAAGGTCCAATCTTGCTGGTTCATCCTCCCCTCGCTCTCTGGTAGTATCCCTGATGTGTTGATGCATGAGGTTTTCCAGTACCACATCCATCATCTTGGCTCTCGATGTTTCGGGGCCCTCATGAGGCTCCAGGTTTTCCCAATCGATCTCCCTGTGGTTGAAATCACCCTTAACCAGTAACTTTGCTCTGCACGTTTGAGCTCTTCGTGCCACCTCAGCCAGTGTCCACCATCGCTCTGTGTGTATGTATGTGTATTAAGTAATTCATCCAGGAAATAATAGTGTTTTATAGCGAATAACATACTGCGACCAGGATAATGGACTAAGGAGGCTGGTTAATTAACTCGGGTTCGAGCCCCAGCTGGTCGCAGTATGTTATTTGTTATAAAACGACTTGTTTTCGTGGATGCATTAATACGTGGACTGCTTGTGAGACTGGTATCCTAACCTGACCATATTCGTGGCAACCCATTACCACGAATATGGTCAGGTTAGGAGTGGCATGTCCAGTGGCTGCACACCTAACATTTGAAGCCTAGTGGTGTAGTGGACTAGTGTCGGGGATATATAATACTATATAATATATATAATACTATATAATATATATAATACTATATATAATAAACACACACACATACCGAGTACATCGCCAGAAGCACACATTAACCAGATAACTGCTGCGGCATATGGGCGCTTAGCAAACCTGAGAATAGCGTTCCGGTACCTCAGTAAGGAATCGTTCAAGACTATACACTGTGTACGTCAGGCCCATACTAGAGTACGCAGCACCAGTTTGGAATCCACACCTGGTCAAACACGTTAAGAAATTAGAGAAAGTGCAAAGGTTTGCAACAAGGCTAGTTCCAGAGGTAAGGGGAATGTCCTATGAAGAAAGGTTAGGGGAAATCGGTCTGACAACACTGGAGGACAGGAGGGTCAGGGGAGACATGATAACGACATACAAAATACTGCGTGGAATAGACAAGGTGGACAGACAGGTTGTTCCAGAGATGGGACACAGAAACAAGGGGTCACAATTGGAAGCTGAAGACTCAGATGACTCAAAGGGATGTTACGAAGTATTTCTTCAGTCATAGAGTAGTTAGGAAGTGGAATAGTCTGGCAAGCGATGTAGTGGAGGAGGGAACTATACATAGTTTTAAGACGAGGTATGATAAAGCTCATGGAGCAGGGGAAGAGGGGACCTAGTAGCGGTCGGTGAAAAGGCGGGGCCAGGAGCTGAGTGTCGACCTCTGCAACCACAATTAGGTGAATTAGGTGAGTACACACACACACACACACACACACACACACATACATGTACCTCAACCATAAACTATTCCGGTATCTCACCTGTTGGGATGACAGTTCGATTTCGAGTGATCCCTCCATCATAGAATGTAAGACACACACACATTGTGGATTAAACCGTGGGGGAGCAGAAGAATGAAAGTGGTTAGAGGAAGTGGAATGTCACAGGTGTTTTTGAGGCAGGAAAGATTGGAGTGCGGGAGAATGAACTGGAGATGGAAAGGTTTAAATGATGAAGACAGGTTTGGAATGGGGAGGTAGTAAAGAGTGCTAAAATGACATTTAAGGACCTCTCTTGTGACTATGTGTAAATAGATATGATAATTGGTTACTCTTGAAATCGTATTAACAAGATTTCAAACAACTCTCAGAAAGAACAGAATTCCAACCCATGGCAAGAGCCAGACGTAAAATTAGCAGGTTAGCATGGTAAAGTCGTGTGAGCACTGCTTTTCTAAATTTAAGACTGCTTGCTATGGGTTCGAGTTCTGTCCATTCAGTGATTCGCTGCATACCATTATTTACTCAGAATACCCTGAAAAACTGTGAATACTTGCAATGTAACATAAATGGGAGAAAGTGAAGGCTGAAGAATATAGACGATATAATAAGATATTAAAACATTGGATAAACAGAGGTACCTATGTGACATCAACAAATATAAATTTTCGTTGGAAGATCACATGAAAGAAATGTCAGTGGCCAGCTTAAAAATATCCTTTGATATACAGTATAAATGAGGAAATACTGTAAAAGTTGTCCTAAACTGGAACATTCAGCGGCGGTATGGTTTCCACATTAAAAAAAAAAAAACCGCTGAGATGTGAAATGGTGTCGAAGAACACTACTAAGTGATAGAATAATAACAGGATATCAAGAGAAAATGAGAGGGATGTGAAGGTGTGTTTCCCTGGGAAGGACGGTGTAGCCAGCAGATTAAATAACACTTGTAAATTAAAGAAGCCTTTATGTAGCATTCTATCAAGAGGAACTGGCAGTGTATGGATGTCTTGGGCAAGTTATATAAATTCTTGGTTGCACAAATACTACAAGCGCAAAGGGTAAGGGCAAATACACCTATTGTTGTATTTGGCTGAGTTTGTATACTATGAAAGTCTGCTGTATTACTAGAGATTAAAATATCCTTTACTGGTGGTATGCATGCGACGTACAACCTTAATAACTCGTGTAGACGATAGGCTTTAAGACTAATAAAATAATCAGCCCGTACAAGGCAAGAATGATACCATTCACTAAGATATGACACAAATTATGTGGCACATATAACATGATGAATGAAACACTCGTACAACACTTGGGTATTTTTATGCTGGAAACGTTGCGCCAGTAAGTGGCTTTTTCGGCTCAGTAGAGAGAAGAATTGTGGACCGAGGAAGCCACTGACTGGCCAGACGTTCCTACAGTAAAGTTACCCAGTTTTCTGAACCAGTTATCTGCAACACATTTAACATGTTTGCAAGAAACTGGGATGAATCTTTCTAGAGTTGAGGTGATAGTTAGCCAGTTTAGTGGAGAGGGGAAACTGCTACACTGTCTCATGCTGCAGAATGATAAAACTCAAGTAGTAATGTCATGAAGACATGAAATAATGTATCACAAAATAATAGAAAACATTCTGAAATGTGTTGAACGTTCGTGTGATAGAAACTACCAATAATAACGAATTGTGACAGAACTGTGAAAATGGCCTGTATGATAGCTGTTACGAAAGCTAGGATTTTAGCTATTTAAAATTACCGAGCAGTCAGACCAACCTCAATATTGGGTCAGTCTTTGAAGCAAATTATATCGGATGAACATCGTGTATCCTTGAAGAAAATAGTTTAATGACTGTTCCTACACAGGCTCTGTAAAGGATCATTCTTTAATAACAAATTTATTGGTCTTTTTCTCCGAAAATACTTGAAATATTGGTTCACAAAAAATGACTTTTAATAGGACTTAACTAAGATTTTTAGCTAAATTCCACACAGAAGGTTGGTGAATAAATTAGCGGCGACTGAGCTATTTTTCAGCCACAGATATTTTAGCTTTGTATGTTTCACCTCGAACGTTTCACCTGTATGTAATTTATTAATCGTTTGATAAACAGTATAATTACAACCAATCCCTAAAGACCCTGAATAGTGCATGTTGTTGTAGATTAATCAAGAAAACTGTGTTAAAGAAAATTATATATATATATATATATATATATATATATATATATATATATATATATATATATATATATATATATATATATATATATTATATATATATATATATATTATATATATATGTCGTGCCGAATATGTAAAACTGATCAATTAGCAAGAGCTCATTTAAAATTAAGTTCTTTCTACACAAATTATAAGAGAAATTCTAGTCCTGGTATAAATATTAAAGTGTAAAGCAAAACGTATCGCCATGATGAGTTTTATCTAATGATGATAATTAAGGAAAAGAGGAGGTAAAGGGTCTCATTTTTTGTGGGTTTTTTACTTGCCCCGCTAAAACTTGTTCCAAGTGAATTACCATCTTCAAAGACTTGTTTAGTGTTTTTGTGCATATAAAAACTAATACATATCGCAAAGCGGAAAGAAGAGTGAAAGTAATATGTTTGTATTACTGAGTAGCACAGCGGTGTTTTATGTACTGTATATGTACTCTGCAGTATTTATAAACATTAACTTTCTCAGTGATTGTGCTGGAGCTGCCATTCCTACCGCCACCTAAATGTACTATGGCATTATTACCAAGGACGACAAAAGTCAGGTTATTGGACCACAGAATTTACGAGATGCCAGACACAAATACCGAATGGAGAGGCAAGAAAATGAGCTAGCAAACTTGAAAAATATCACATCACTGAATTTTGATGGTAAGAAGACCTCCATTTGTGTAATGACAAAGAATAAGAAGACCAGGAAATGGAGTCCAAAGGTAGTGGTTAAAGATCATTACATCATCATGGTGGAATCCGGCACTGAATATCTCACTCATGTGACTCCCAAGTCAGGCCGTGGAAAGGAGATTGCCAAGACTATCTATACATTTCTGGTGGAACAGAAACTAACTTGACAGCCTGTTGGATGTGTCGGTGGTGACGGAACCAACGTAAATGTCGGAGCTGACAATGGAGCCATTCATCATCTTGAAATGTTGCTTGGTCATCAGGTCCATTATTTCATCTGTCAGCTTCATGGAAATGAGCTGCCATTCCGGGCTGTTTTCTACCACTATGACGGTAAGCCAAGTGGTCCTGAGCATTGGACAGGTTCCATTGACAAGCAAATCAAGGATCCTCTGTCTGAGCTGCCCGTGTTGTTTTCCAGCCACTTTCACTGATTTCCCTGCTCTGAATGACAAGGTGGCAGAGGATCTGTCCTTTGAAAAGAAATACTTATATAGAATTTGCAAAGGAGTGATCACAAGTGTGGTTGATGACTTGGCTGCTCTTGAACCAGACAAGCAAAGAACTATTATTCCATGATTGACTGGAAGACTGAACTCAAAACTGAGCCTCCTTTCATTTCTTGCTTCTCTGTCAGATCAATAGGTTCTGAAAATTATTGAGACTCCACTGGAGGTGCCCAAGTGGCCATACAACCCTCAAGCTGTTGAGAGAGGGATAAAACTGATGAGTGAAGCTTGCACTGAAGTGACTGGACAGAAGGTAAGAGATGGATATATCAGGCAAAGAATATTTTCCAGGAATTTGATGCCCAAGTTCCTCACCAAGAACAACTTCACTTATAACTTGCAATATTTTAAAATTAAATAGTTGATGATTGATATAACTCGTGTACATTTGATTATACAATCTTCACAACCAAAAATGATAGAAACCATGTACACTTGATTATCCTGATAACGAATAAATTATAACTAATTGCTTTCAGTGGTGTATAATTTGACGAGAAGTCGATCGCGATGTTGCTGGGTAAATGGCCATGAAATGGTCTGAAAATTTCCACAGAAGTTTGTTGTGACCATTCAAATAATGGCTGAAAAGTGCAGCTTGTATCTCTAAAATTTGTATTTTTTTCGATGCTCCCTAGTGTAGTACTGCTACTAATACTACTGCTGCTACAACTACTACTACTGTAACTACTACTGCTACAGCTGCTACTGCTACAACTACTACTGCTACAACTACTGCTACTACTGCTACAACTACTGCTACTACTGCTACAACTACTGCTGCTACAGCTACTACTACTGCTACAACTACAACTACTGCTACAACTACTGCTACAACTACTACTACAACTACTACTACCACCACTACTACTACCACCACTACTACTGCCACTATCACTACTACCACTACTACTACCACTACCACTACTACTACCACTAATACTACTACTACTACCACTACTACTACTACCACTACTACTACAACTACTACTACTACTACCACCACTACTACCACCACTACTACCACTACTACTACCACCACTACTACCACCACCACTACTACTACTACTACTACTACTAACACCACCACTACTGCTACTTCCACTATTACTATTACCACTACTACTACTACTACTACCACCACTACTACCACCACTACCACCACTACTACTACTACTACCACCACCACTACTACTACTACTACTACTACCACCACTACTGCTACTTCCACTATTACTATTACTACTACTACTACTACCACTACTACCACCACTACTACCACCACTACTACTACTACTACTACTACTACTACTACTACTACTACTACTACTTCCACTACTACTACCACTACTACTACCAACACTACTACTACCACCATTACTACTACTACCACTACTACTACCACTATTACTACTACTACTACCACCACTACTACCACCATTACTACTACTACTACCACCACTACTACTACCACTACTACCACCACTACCACCACTACCATCACTACTACCACCATTACTACTACTACTACCACTACTACTACTACTACTACTACTATTACTACTACTACCACCACTACTACTACCACTACTACTACCACTACTACTACTACTACTACTACTACTACCACCACCACTACTACCACCATTACTACTACCACTACTACTACTACTACTACTACTACCACCACTACTACCACTACTACTACCACTACTACTACTACTACTACCACCACTACTACTACCACTACTACTACCACTACTACCACTACGCTCTCGCAGCTTGCCACCTGGTCCCAGCCACTATATATACATATACTCGTTCTTAGTTATCTGTGTATTAATACTGAAGAAGTCACTCGTAACGAAACGTTTGCTCTAGTAAAGGTCCTGTACTATACTTGAGTGTCTTTTTTCCACGCCTCTGTAAGGTTTTCTTCACCTCTGAAGACTACCATGATTACTCAGAAGTCACGAATTCACGACCTCCGGCTGAGACAACTGTCAGGATTACCAAGTGCAGACACACGAAGCTGGTACAGTTCTCTGTAAAACCAATATGATATTTATCTCTGAAGATACCCAGTCAAATGATACAACCCACCTACTTAGTCGTAATCCTTCTAAGCTTGTATAGAAAAGTAAACTAAAATTGTTAAATATTGCACAGTCGAACCCACGTGGTGATAATGGAAAAGACACGATGAGTGCTGAGTGCAGATAAATGGTTCAGAGAACCGACAAGTTGATAAATTAGACACATGTACGACACTTGGGTATCTTTATTGTGAAAACGTTTCGATAGACAGTGGCTTCATCAGTCTTGTACAGAGAAGAAGAGTAGTGAAGATCAGAAGGAGATTGAGGTAATCAGTCCCTCAGCCTGGAGTCAGTGTGGTCAGTTTATCAATCAATATTGATGGGCTGATCATATCGACTCCAGGCTGAGGGACTGATTACCTCAATCTCCTTCTGATCTTCACTGTTCTTCTTTGTATTGGACTGCTAAAGTCACTGTGTGGCGAAAATTTTCCACAAAGATACCCAAGTGTTGCACATGTCTACTTTATCGTCAGTACTGAGTATTTATGCCTTACACTGAGGCTTTCTTTCAGCAATTTTCTGAAGAGGATCTTACTCTGAGGCTTTTGGTCAGATTTTATTACGCTTTTATGTTTGCTTCCATAATTTTTGTTTTAACTTTGATGTTAGTGTGTTATTAACGTTGGTAGTTGAGGCACTTTTAAACAGAGGAAAGTTAGTTCGTATTATCTGGAGTTTATCTGGAGAGAGTTCCGGGGGTCAACGCCCCCGCGGCCCGGTCTGTGACCAGGCCTCCTTAGGTCAGTGTCCCAGGATGCGACCCACACCAGTCGACTAACACCCAGGTACCCATTTTACTGATGGGGAACATAGACAACAGGTGGAAAGAAACACGTCCAATGTTTCTACTCTGGCTGGGAATCGAACCCAGGCCCTCACCGTGTGAAGCGAGAACGTTAACCACCAGGCCACCAGAGCCACATTATTAAAAATAAGTAAAATGTTTAATATTTCGTAGACGTGTGATTTATTTTGTAATGTTCCAGACGTGTTTTTATTATGGTTGAAAGATCTGATTTTGAAAAAACTGGTCCGACACGTCCGTCCAGTAGTGGCGAGATCTGCTGGTTTCTTAATTCTAGGGGAAGGGCGGGGAATGTTTGTGGCACCGAGGAAAGAGTCCTGCTCAGCTGACATCAGGAACTAAAACAAAAGTTCATAAAGTGTTGGCAGTAGACGAAAGGGTACTTGGCTTCATATCAAGAAGCATATATAACAAAAGTTTCTAGACCTATATATAGCATTGGGGGCCATGAGTACACTAAGAGAAAATACACTAAGTATGCGGGGCACAAGACTGTTCAACAGCCTCCCACCAGGCATAAGGGGAATTACCAATAGACCCCTGGCTGCCTTCAAGAGAGAGCTGGACAGGTACCTCAAGTCAGTACCCGACCAACCGGGCTGTTGTTCATATGTTGGACTACGTGCGGCCAGCAGTAACAGACTGGTTATTCATGCCCTGATCCTCCAGAAGGCCTAGTCAGGAACTGGACCCCGAGAGCGTTGACCTCCGGAACACCCATATAGACTCCAGGTAGTAACACCTCATTTAGGTTGCGCGATGCAGTCCTGGTCTCCACAGTGCAAAAGAGGACCAAACATGTGTTGGTAAACTTGGAGTGATGGATCACTAATTAACCCTTGTATCAAAATTCTTTCCTTCTGAGACTGATTAAGAGAACTGAATTTAAAAGACTCGGAATGAGGAGCAAGTAGATGTGTAAATGAGAGTCATAAATAAAGTGGATGTAAATATGATGCTAGAAATATCTGACAAAGATAGAACTGACAGCACTGCATTCAAGTTGCATAACTTCGAATTTAGAAAGAATATAGAAAGGTAATGAATTGTCAAGTGAATTATAGATGAGTGGACAAAGTTGTCGGATTGGTTTGGAAGTAGAGTAGATACATACTAAGAGGAAATAGTTGAATAAGAGTTAGACGTGTCTAGCAGGTCCTAGATTCTACTGTTTCAAAAAATTTTTTTTGTTTGTTTGTTTTTTTAGCGGGTCTGGAGTGATGTGAAGTAGCGCGTATTGTACTGTGTTGAAGAGCGAGGCGGTAGTGAAGTAGGGTGAGCTGGAGGGGAGACCGGCATGTGGGCTCTAACTTTAGCCTGCTAATGTGTGCAGGGTTAGTATAGAGGTTTTGTACGTGACGTCACAGATCACGTGACTGTTTTTTGCCTCATGTCGGGCGGCTATGACTAAAGAGACATGATATTACATCAACACACTTTGATGAGCGAAGCATCAGCTGTTGGACTCAACGAACAGCCTGGGGTTTCTATTAATATATATATATATATATATATATATATATATATATATATATATATATATATATGTATATATATATATATATATATATATATGCGGTAATTATGCTGGTGCGAATATACTGCCTGCTGGAGTATACTTTTTGCTACACTTATCACCACGTCTGGTTAGTGTGACTTTGTAAATGGTCCAAGTCGGACCGAAACGTCGTTGTAAACTTCTCTCTTCTATGTGCGGGTTATTTGTGTTTTGTCACCTCATCATGTTATTGTATGGGTCCGGAAGCCACAGACTAATATAAGTTATCTAACGAGAGTTCACATCCTGACATAACTGTAAACTGTGATTGCGTGTGGCCAGCGGTAACAGCCTGGTTGATCAGGCCCTGATCCACAAGGATGCTTGGTCAAGGTCTGGGCCATTGGGGCTGTTGACCCTCGGAACGACCTCCAGGTAGAGTGTTGACCCTCGGAACGACCTCCAGGTAGAGTGTTGACCCTCGGAACGACCTCCAGGTAGAGTGTTGACCCTCGGAACGACCTCCAGGTAGAGTGTTGACCCTCGGAACGACCTCCAGGTAGAGTGTTGGCCCTCGGAACGACCTCCAGGTAGAGTGTTGACCCTCAGAACGACCTCCAGGTAGAATGTTGACCCTCAGAACGACCTCCAGGTAGAGTGTTGACCCTCGGAACGACCTCCAGGTAGTATGTTGACCCTCAGAACGACCTCCTGGTAGAATGTTGACCCTCAGAACGATCTCCAGGTAGAGTGTTGACCCTCGGAACGACCTCCAGGTAGTGTTGACCCTCAGAACGACCTCCAGGTAGAATGTTGACCCTCAGAACGACCTCCAGGTAGAGTATTGACCCTCGGAACGACCTCCAGGTAGTGTGTTGACCCTCAGAACGACCTGGTAGAATGTTGACCCTCAGAACGACCTCCAGGTAGAGTGTTGACCCTCAGAACGACCTCCAGGTAGAGTGTTGACCCTCAGAACGACCTCCAGGTAGAGTGTTTACGTCCAAAACAACGATAAAGAAGTAGACATAGGTCTTTGGCAGTACTTCTTTTCACGTAACGTCAGTGACCTGACCTGACCTGACCTGACCTAGCCGAGTTAGTTTTACGTATTGCAGAAATTAACGAATCCCCTTATGAGCTCAATTTCTTTTTCAGTTTAGAAACAATTAGTTTATACACATATGAGTCTCGTTATACTTTTGTAGTTGCACAAATTTTTCTCATCGTTGATGTTAAAATCATTTAGTAACTTTGGTTCTTTGTTCTGAGGTCGTTCATATAATATCACACATCCCCCCCCCCCTTCCCCCTCCTCCCTCGTGAATATCTAGACGAAATCTTACACGTCATGGAGACAAAGACATAAGCTGTAAAACAAACTTTTATTAGGACGACATTTCTCTCTCTGAGGAGCTTTGTAAAGTCTTCATAATTGTCGGCAGTGCAACATTTCATCCACTTTTGGCATATCAGACGCTTCTCTGAACACATGTGCGTCTGGAGTCCACTTTTCACCCTTCATCCTTTTTATCCATCATTATACAGCATAAACTACACTCTTTGCTCCCTTCATCATGTCTTGTATACTTATATATCCTTTCCCTGATTCACGTATTACGTAATATCAATTATCTTCCTAAGTATAATTCAAATTGTTTGTGTTATTTACCACTGGTACTCACAACTTCCCCACTACGCTTTCAACACCATTAACTCCAACTTTTCCAGTAATAGAGAAAAATACATTTTCTTACATGGTTCAAAATATCTCTATACACTCCCTTAGAAGCCTCACAGACTGTCTCTCTCTCCTCGACTCCCCTCCCAGTGCAACGAGGCGAGCACAGATAGGCTGATCGTTATTAGCGGCCGAGGATCAAGCCTTCACAACCCCTTGTGCTAAATGATCCAGTTTAACGCTTAACGTAAATAATACCAACAACATCAATACTAAAAATATAAATAAAATAAAATATAAATAATAATTAACAACGATACAGTCCTCCCATTTACGGGTACTATATAAACAATTTGACTTTTGTTCTAAACCAATAACTTGGTTAATTTTAAATATTTATAGCTCCACTTATCCTTCCACGATTGTTCATTTAACATAAGTTTTGGCACCTTAATTCATGTTATTAGGTTCACTTGTCTTAATCTCGTTTATGCCTCATTATATATACTCTCCCGCTCTTTTATCTTTGTTTTCTAATGGAACATCAGGTTTTCTTTCATTGACAGCATTAACACTTAGTTGTTTCTTACCATCTTTACGGCATCTCCAGCATGCAAATGAATTACGGGGAGAGAATTCTAACAGGCTTCCCAATGTTATTGGAATGGACACGCTACAGGAATAAGATATAAACATATGTAGGTAATCATTTACACGTGTTTGTAGCGTATATTTAATGTAAGTATCTGAAGGTATGGACACCGACTGTGATGTGAATGCAGATATTGTATTTATCAAGTTTTGTGTGACACTCACGTGGCAAGTAATACTTTCCAGGTTAAGTTCTAACAATCTACAAAACAAGAATAGTAAAGGAAGTAGAATTTAATTAGAATCTCTGGACCAAACTTTTAACAATTTCTTTAAACGGGTAAGTATTCCGCCGAAGCGAAAACTTCATAAAGTTGTGATAATTGTTGAAAAAGACCATGATAATTGTTGGGAAAGACCATGATAATTGTTGGGAAAGACCATGATAATTGTTGGGAAAGACCATGGTAATTGTGGAAAAGGGCATCTCAGCACCTTTTAATTACTGACCACGTTGCCTAATTTCAATTATTTGTTTAGCTCTAGGAAACGATCATTTAAGATCAGAAAAAAAGGACTGGTCATAACTTGTAATTAAAAATGTTAGGTCATCTGATGTTATCATTCAGAGTAAACACATCCTCTGGATTTGTCTTCAGATATATTTTAACTTAATCGATAAACACAAGATGATAGCTGTACAGTACCCAGATTGTCAGAAATATTTTGGTTTATGTTTTTCATCATAGACTTTTTTTAAGTAGAACAGTACATGGAATACACGTGTGTGTATTAAGATGGCTTGAAAATTAATTGTCTGGAAACAAGCAACGAGTGATACTGGATACAAACAAGTGGTACTGGATACAAACAAGTGGTACTGGATACAAACAACAGGTGGTTCTGGAAACCAACAACAGGTGGTGCTAGATACAAACAACGGTGATGTTAGATATACAAAGCAGGTGATTCTTAACTGAAATGCATCAGAATGCTTGGAGGAAACAGGAGGGGGGTACCACAGACCTCGGTTATTGAACTTGTTGTGTTCATGATAATCACGTACATCATCCGTAATGAGTTATGCTCCATACCAAAATTTGCAAATGACAAAAACTAGTAAGCAAAGATGCAACATTTGAGTTTCAGATATTACAAGATGATTTACACAACTGATATATAGGACAAAAAAAATGGTAACTTTATTGCAGTGTTTTTAAGTGGAAATTAATAAATATTAGTAACACAAGTAGAAAACGAAAGGAGACTACATTACTTGAACGCAGAATTGGAAGTTGTAAAGAGAAACTTGCAGCTTCTCAGGAGGAAGACAGAGAAGTTGAGTACCGTTCTGACGAGACGTTGAAGGGTACAGAGAACCCGTGGGAAGTTCTGGGCAGAAAACGAATAAAAGATGGAGAGGAATTTAGATAAAGATAGTGAAAAAATAAATAACGTAAATGTCTTCTCTTAAGCAAGATGAATGCTTGTTTGTAATCGTTAAGGAGAGGAAGAAGGACCAAGTACTGAACCAGTGAAATAAGAAAATGTTAATTGCCGGAGACTTTGTTTAGGTACTAACACAATTTATAACAGAGAGAGAAGACTTTCACTGGGGACGTTAGGGAGGACAGAGTTACCAGGTTAGATAACAATTATACAGGTAGCGGACGCAATTACATCATTTGCCTCATTGCTGAAGACAGTGATGAAAGAAACAGTAGGAGTGAGAAGTTACTTGCCAAGTATAAGAGAACTATTGATTGAATTAGGCCAAAATAATTTTCGCAATGTTGTACCACGGCGCTATAAATCGTTGGTAAGGCCTCATTTACATTACCTAGACTCCATATTACGAAATGAACCTAATTATTTTAGAGAGCAAACAGAGAATGATGGCAGTTAATTAGAAACAGTCGCATAAAAAGAAACGAGAATTTCCCATACGAGCCACAGTGAGAGACATCACAACACCAGACAATCACAGCGAGAGACATCACAACACCAGACAACCACAGTGAGAGACATCACAACACCAGACAACCACAGTGAGAGACATCACAACACCAGACAACCACAGTGAGAGACATCACAACACCAGACAACCACAGTGAGAGACATCACAACACCAGACAACCACAGTGAGACACATTACAACACTAGACAACCACAGTGAGAGACATCACAACACCAGACAACCAGTGAGAGACATCACAACAGACAACCACAGTGAGACATCACAAGACCAGACAACCACAGTGAGAGACATCACAACACCAAACAATCACAGTGAGAGACATCACAACACCAGACAAACACAGAAAGACATCACAACACCAGACAATCACAGAAAGACATCACAACACAAGACAACTACAGTGAGAAACATCACAATTCCAGACAACCACAGTGAGAGACATCACAACACCAGACTGCCACAGTGAGAGACATCCACAACACCAGACTGCCACAGTGAGAGACATCCACAACACCAGACAACCACAGTGAGAGACATCCACAACACCAGACAACCACAGTGAGAGACATCACAACATAAGATTAACTGCCACTGTGAGAGACAATCAGAAAGCTAGACAGCCTCAGTACTAGACAACCAGAGCATTAGACAGCCACAGTATCAGACAACTAGAGCACTAGACTGCCACAGTATCAGACAGCTAGAGCACTAGACAGCCACAGTATCAGACAGCTAGAGCACTAGACAGCCACAGTATCAGACAACTAGAGCACTAGACTGCCACAGTATCAGACAACTAGAGCACTAGACTGCCACAGTATCAGACAACTAGAGCACTAGACTGCCACAGTATCAGAAAACTAGAGCACTAGACTGCCACAGTATCAGACAACTAGAGCACTAGACAGCCACAGTATCAGACAACTAGAGCACTAGACTGCCACAGTATCAGACAACTAGAGCACTAGACTGCCACAGTATCAGACAACTAGAGCACTAGACTGCTACAGTACCAGACAACTAGAGTACTAGACTGCCACAGTACCAGACAGCTAGAGCACTAGACTGCCACAGTACCAGACAACCACAGTACCAGACAGCCACACCCTGACACTGGCGACAGGTCTGAGTCAACAGTGGTAAGTGATACTGTTGTTCAAACAGTGGAGTCTCCCTACCAGTACAACTCTCCCCTCACTCATTCCAACCAACAAACAATGAGTCACCCCTCATTCCTACCATTTCCCCTCACCCCCACCAACAATCATTCCTACCACTTCCTTCACCCCCACCAACAATCACTGCCACCACTTCCCCTCACCCCCACCAACAATCACTGCCACCACTTCCCCTCACCCCACCAACAATCACTGCCACCACTTCCCCTCACCCCACCAACAATCACTGCCACCACGTCCCCTCACCCCACCAACAATCACGGCCACCACTTCCCCTCACCCCACCAACAATCACTGCCACCACTTCCCCTCACCCCACCAACAATCACTGCCACCACTTCCCCTCACCCCACCAACAATCACTGCCACCACTTCCCCTCACCCCACCAACAATCACTGCCACCACTTCCCCTCACCCCACCATCACACCTCTCCATCACACCTCGCCATCACACCTCGCCATCACACCTCGCCATCACACCTCGCCATCACACCTCGCCATCACACCTCGCCATCACACCTCCCCATCACACCTCGCCATCACACCTCCCCATCACACCTCCCCATCACACCTCCCCATTACACCTCTTCATCTTCATTAGAATTTGCAACCTCTCTCTCTCTCTCTCTCTCTCTCTCTCTCTCTCTCTCTCTCTCTCTCTCTCTCTCTCTCTCCCTCTCCCTCTCCCTCAACCTCTCCCCTTCCATCACAATATACCCCCTTCCCTTACTACCTGCTCTTCATCACAGCCTCTCATTCTCCCTCATTCTCCTCCACTTTCCTTCACTCTCCATCACACTACTTCACTCTCCATCACACTGCTTCACTCTCCATCACACTGCTTCACTCTCCATCACACTACTTCACTCTCCATCACACTACTTCACTCTCCACACTACTTCACTCTCCATCACACTACTTCATTTTCCATCACACTACTTCATTCTTCATCTCACTACTTCATTCTCCGTCACACTACTTCACTCTCCATCACACTACTTCATTCTCCATCACACTAATTCATTCTCCATCACACTACTTCACTCTCCATCACACTACTTCATTCTCCATCACACTACTTCATTCTCCGTCACACTACTTCACTCTCCATCACACTACTTCATTCTCCATCACACTAATTCATTCTCCATCACACTACTTCACTCTCCATCACACTACTTCATTCTCCGTCACACTACTTCATTCTCCATCACACTACTTCATTTTCCATCACACTACTTCATTCTTCATCTCACTACTTCATTCTCCGTCACACTACTTCACTCTCCATCACACTACTTCATTCTCCATCACACTACTTCACTCTCCATCACACTACTTCACTCTCCATCACACTACTTCACTCTCCATCACACTACTTCATTCTCCATCACACTACTTCATTCTCCATCACACTACTTCTCTCTCCATCACACTACTTCATTCTCCATCACACTACTTCATTCTCCATCACATTACTTCATTCTCCATCACACTACTTCATTCTCCATCACACTACTTCATTCTTCATCACACTACTTCATTTTCCATCACACTACTTCATTCTCCATCACACTACTTCATTCTTCATCACACTACTTCATTTTCCATCACACTACTTCATTCTCCATCACACTACTTCATTCTTCATCACACTACTTCATTTTCCATCACACTACTTCATTCTTCATCACACTACTTCATTTTCCATCACATTACTTCATTCTCCATCACACTACTTCACTCTCCACACTGCTTCACTCTCCATCACATTAATTCATTCTCCATCACACTACTTCATTCTCCATCACACTACTTCACTCTCCATCACACTACTTCATTTTCCATCACACTACTTCATTTTCCATCACACTACTTCATTCTCCATCACACTACTTCATTCTTCATCACACTACTTCATTTTCCATCACATTACTTCATTCTCCATCACACTACTTCACTCTCCACACTGCTTCACTCTCCATCACATTAATTCATTCTCCATCACACTACTTCATTCTCCATCACACTACTTCACTCTCCATCACTTTACTTCATACTCCATCACACTACTTCATTCTCCATCACACTACACTCTCCATCACAATCCCTCACTCTCCATCACACTGCTTCACTCTCCACAATCCCTCACTCTCCATCACAATCCCTCACTCCCCATCACACTACTTCACTATCCATCACACTACTTCACTCTCCATCACACTACTTCACTCTCCATCACAATCCCTCAATCTCCATCACACTACTTCACTCTCCATCACAATCCCTCACTCTCCATCACACTACTTCACTCTCCATCACACTACTTCACTCTCTATCACAATCCCTCACTCTCCATCACACTACTTCACTCTCCATCACACTACTTCATTCTCCATCACACTGCTTCACTCTCCATCACACTACTTCACTCTCCATCACAATCCCTCACTCTCCATCACACTACTTCACTCTCCATCACACTACTTCACTCTCCATCACACTACTTCACTCTCCATCACACTACCTCACTCTCCATCACAATCCCTCACTCTCCATCACACTACTTCACTATTCATCACAATCCCTCACTCTCCATCACACTACTTCACTCTACATCACAATCCTTCAACCTCCATCACACTACTTCACTCTCCATCTCAATCCCTCACTCTCCATCACACTACTTCACTCTCCATCACAATCCCTCACTCTCCATCACACTACTTCACTCTCCATCACAATCCCTCACTCTCCATCACACTACTTCACTCTCCATCACACTATTTCACTCTCCATCACAATCCCTCACTCTCCATCACACTACTTCACTCTCCATCACACTATTTCACTCTCCATCACAATCCCTCACTCTCCATCACACTACTTCACTCTCCATCACAATCCCTCACTCTCCATCACACTACTTCACTCTCCATCACAATCCCTCACTCTCCATCACACTACTTCACTCTCCATCACAATCTTTCATTCTCCATCACAATCCCTCACTCTCCATCACACTACTTCACTCTCCATCACAATCCCTCACTCTCCATCACACTACTTCACTCTCCATCACAATCCCTCACTCTCCATCACAATCCCTCACTCTCCATCACACTACTTCACTCTCCATTACACTACTTCACTCTCCATCACAATCTCTCACTCTCCATCACACTACTTCACTCTACATCACAATCTCTCACTCTCCATCACACTACTTCACTCTCCATCACACTACTTCACTCTCCATCACACTACTTCACTCTACATCACAATCCCTCACTCTCCATCACACTGTTTCACTCTCCATCACACTGTTTCACTCTCCATCACACTACTTCACTCTCCATCACACTACTTCACTCTCCATCACAATCCCTCACTCTCCATCACTCTACTTCACTCTCCATCACAATCCCTCACTCTCCATCACACTACTTCACTCTCCATCACAATCCCTCACTCCATCACACTACTTCACTCTCCCTCACAATCCCTCACTCTCCATCACACTACTTCACTCTCCTTCACAATACTTTATTCATCACACTACTTCACTCTCCATCACACTACTTCACTCTCCATCACAATCCCTCATTCTCCATCACACTACTTCACTCTCCACCACAATTCTTCACTCTCCATCACAATCCCTCATTCTCCATCACACTACTTCACCATCCATCACACTACTTCACTTTCCATCACACTACTTCACTCTCCATCACACTACTTCACTCTCACTCACAATCCCTCACTCTCCATCATTCTCTACTTTGCTGCCTCATCACTTGGTAATTATCACTTTTAATGATGACTCTCACCCTCTCCTGCCACCTTCTTTCTTTCTCTCCCTTTATTCCTCCATCCCACGCGCTCTCCCTCCTCACTTTCCTTCATTGCTCCCTCCCCGGAATCTCCCTCCCTCCCTTCCTCCCTTACTGTCCCCATCACTCGCCTTTTTTTTTCTTATCACTTTTTCTCATCTTCCTTCTTTTCTCCATATTCATTCTTTCCTGCTCTCTCTTGCTTTTCCCTCTTTTCTTCCTTATTGCTCCTCCCTCCATACATAGCTCACTCCTTTATAATACCTTCATGCCTCACACACACACACACACACACACACACACACACACACACACACACACACACACACACACACACACACACACACACACTGTCACAATGACCTACCTTCTTGGTTCCAAGGACCTGTTCCAGGTGAGTAAGTTCTTCTTTGAAGTTAGCACATCTTTGTTCCAACTTGGACTGTTCATTGTATCAGAGATAAGAATATCTCGCGATACACTAGTTCCACTAGGACTGTTCATTGTTCCAGAGATAACCATGTACGAGGATACACTGGTTCCCCTGGGACTGTTCATTGTTCCAGGCACCACCTTCTCTCTCCTCCAGTGATGTTCGTGTATGTGTTGCCAGACGTGTTACAACAGATTTTTATTTTATAACCTTGTATTTCTATATACTTTTATATTAGTCTAGGTAATCTTAACATAAACTAACCCATATTAACCAAACTTATCCTAATTCAACCTAACATAACGTAATTTGACATAACCTAATTTAACTTTTAATCTATCTTAATAAGGTAACGTAGTTTAAGTTAACCTAGGGAAGAAAGGTCGTCAGTGTATACATTGAGAACATCTTTACTGGATACGTTTCAGTCCTGAAACGTTGATTCCTCCCATGTGTCACTCTTATTAATTTTCCTTCTACTACTACCTAACCTAACCTAAATTAATCTAACCTAGCCTAACCTAAAGTAATCTAAATTAATCTAACCTAACCTAAATTGACACAATCTAACTTAATTTGACTTAGTCTAAATTAACCTAACCTAAATTAATCTAACCTATCCTAAATTGACTTAATCTAACCTAAATTAACCTAACCTAAATTAGCCTAATCTAGCATAAATTAACTTAAATTAATCTAATTTAATTTAACCTAGCCTAAATTATGTTAACCTAGCCTAAATTCATCTAACCTAAGCACAATTGACCTAACGTAGCATAAAGTAATGTTTGTCGGTATACTTGAAACGTTAAGAAATTAACGCTGGGAAATTAGTAAGAAAGTCACCCTAATAAAAATGAAAATAAGGTTGCATTGGTACTCATCCTGAGTACTACACTGTACCAGAAACAATGATTATTCAGGTATCCACTGACTCATCCTGAGTAATACACTGTACCAGAAACAATGATTATTCAGGTATCCACTGACTCATCCTGAGTACTACACTGTACCAGAAACAATGATTATTCAGGTATCCACTGACTCATCCTGAGTAATACACTGTACCAGAAACAATGATTATTCAGGTATCCACTGACTCATCCTGAGTAATACACTGTACCAGAAACAATGATTATTCAGGTATCCACTGACTCATCCTGAGTAATACACTGTACCAGAAACAATGATTATTCAGGTATCCACTGACTCATCCTGAGTAATACACTGTACCAGAAACAATGATTATTCAGGTATCCACTGACTCATCCTGAGTAATACACTGTACCAGAAACAATGATTATTCAGGTATCCACTGACTCATCCTGAGTAATACACTGTACCAGAAACAATGATTATTCAGGTATCCACTGACTCATCCTGAGTAATACACTGTACCAGAAACAATGATTATTCAGGTATCCACTGACTCATCCTGAGTAATACACTGTACCAGAAACAATGATTATTCAGGTATCCACTGACTCATCCTGAGTAATACACTGTACCAGAAACAATGATTATTCAGGTATCCACTGACTCATCCTGAGTAATACACTGGACCAGAAACAATGATTATTCAGGTATCCACTGACTCATCCTGAGTAATACACTGTACCAGAAAATGATTATTCAGGTATCCACTGACTCATCCTGAGTAATACACTGGACCAGAAACAACGATGATTCAGGTATCCACTGACTCATCCTGAGTAATACACTGTACCAGAAACAACGATGATTCAGGTATCCACTGACTCATCCTGAGTAATACACTGTACCAGAAACAACGATTATTCAGGTATCCACTGACTCATCCTGAGTAATACACTGTACCAGAAACAATGATTATTCAGGTATCCACTGACTCATCCTGAGTAATACACTGGACCAGAAACAACGATGATTCAGGTATCCACTGACTCATCCTGAGTAATACACTGTACCAGAAAATGATTATTCAGGTATCCACTGACTCATCCTGAGTAATACACTGGACCAGAAACAACGATGATTCAGGTATCCACTGACTCATCCTGAGTAATACACTGTACCAGAAACAACGATGATTCAGGTATCCACTGACTCATCCTGAGTAATACACTGTACCAGAAACAACGATGATTCAGGTATCCACTGACTCATCCTGAGTAATACACTGTACCAGAAACAACGATGATTCAGGTATCCACTGACTCATCCTGAGTACTACACTGTACCAGAAACAACGATGATTCAGGTATCCACTGACTCATCCTGAGTAATACACTGTACCAGAAACAACGATGATTCAGGTATCCACTGACTCATCCTGAGTACTGCACTGTACCAGAAACAACGATGATTCAAGTATCCACTGACTCATCCTGATACAAGACTTAATCACTGATTACATCAGTTTCTACTAACTTCGTATATCATCTCTATATTGAATTGATAAAGCCATTCTCCTTCATTCTCCTTCACTCACTCTCCCTCTCCACCTTTCACTATCCAGTGGCTTTATCAATACAATACAAGGACATAATGCAAAGACTGTACAACTATATCCAATAGATGAGGTAATCACTCTCTCAGCCTTGGAGTTAGTGATAAAGCCACTGAATGTCCAAACGTTTACAAATACAGATATCCAGATATTGCACATGTATGTTATTCTTCACTATATCCCATTATTATACAGTTATGATACTGTAGTAACGTATTGTGATAGCGCTCACTATATGGCTCTACAGTTGCACACACTGCCTTTTAAGTTCCCAGCTCCTCTGTGCCCACATTGAGCACCAGTTCAACTTTTGTCCCCTAGAGCTTGCCTCCTCTCACTTTGAGCACCCAGCTCACACACTTCTCCTGAGCTGGTCTTCCCCAGCTGTCCTTCCTCTCCAATCCCGTCCCATTTGTTCCCATCGCTATACAGGAGGTTGTAATTCTTTCTCACTTGTGTTTAACATATTAGCTCCTGCCTCTGTCAGTACGACTCTCACTTGTGTGCAGAACGTCACGTGGGCTAAACAGTCGTTAATGTTTTAATATCAACGCCTCGTATGACCTGGTATATCATCGGTAGAATATACCGACAAGCATGTGAATAAGACAGTTCGAAGTTTATAGGGTTTTTTTATTGACAAGACGTTTCGTTCACCAAGCCACTGGTGAACTGATAGTCACTAGTAGACATTCTCAGTAAAGTTCCATAAACCGCATATTATGTTTAAAAGTCAGGTAATCTCCTTGATAAATACTGAGAGCATTGAACTTTGCGTTAATTGGTTAGTTAATGGGGCTTAAAGCCTATTGACTATACGAGGGTCATTAATTCTGCACGTAACCTTTTCAATACCAGACAAGAATACTTTAATCACTTAAATTGGGATTAATGTATACCTCCAGCATGTATAGGCTGAGAGAAATTCACCTTGGTGTACATATCCTGTGTGATTAATTCCCCTGAGCTGGGTTATTAATCTTTGTATACCACGGACCCTCACTGTGTATATACTGTATATTTTTACTAGGATAAAGGAAAGTTATATATATATATATATATATATATATATATATATATATATATATATATATATATATATATATATATATATAAGAAAATTCGAAATATTTTTTTTTATTTTTTATTCAGCAGGAAACAAAACTTAGTACAGTAACAGATTATGTATAGACACTACCTTATGACCCTCTGGGTGACCAGTCTGTCTCTCCATATCTATCTCTATATATGAATGTATATGTCGTGCCGAATAGGTAAAACTTGCGATTTTGGCTTCAATAGCAACGCTCTTCTTGCCGAATACGGCAAGCTAAAATTTGTGTATACAGTAATTCGCAAAACTCATTCTGTACCTAACAAAAAATATATCTAATTGTGTTTGTTTATAATTAAATTATTGTAAACTTATCTAAAATATATTTAGCTGGATTAGGCTAAAATAAATTTAGCTTGTTATAACGTTAGGTAAGTTTTCTAAGGTTCTTTTGGTACAAAATTATTAATTTTTACATTAATATAGCTGAAAAATGTATATCTTCAAACGTAAAAGAGAAAATTTTAAAAAGGACTTAATTTTAAATTAGTTCTTGCTAATTGACCAGTTGTACCTATTCGGCACGACACACACACATTTTATATATATATATATATATATATATATATATATATATATATATATATATATATATATATATATATATTATATATATATATATATATATATATATATATATATATATATATATATATATATATATATATATATATATATATATATATATATATTACACTTTGGATGCATATAATCATTACGATAATTTTCAACTACATCGTAGTAAACCTCTATAAAATGCGGTCAAGATATTTGTAACGTGAACTGGATCAATTTTCTAATAATAAACAATATAGCAAAAACATGAGCCCATTTAATATATATGTAACTCCAAATATTGAAAATGGTAACGTACGAAGAAAGATAAAACGCGAGAAGGATAAAACTAAGCGAAATTGTGTTAAGACAAGTAGGTGAGACAGTAGAAAAGCAAAAATGTGTATAAAACTTTACCTGTAAACTCGAAGACTGTATCAATTACAAACAGTGTCAAAGAAGAAGGAAGAGAAATGAAGGTAATGGAAACATGAATTTGAAAGATGTGAGGCACACAGCATCAAAGGTGATCCAAAAGGAATTCCTGAGGGATCGGTCCTTTTCCAGTCTCTTTCACGATGTACATAAAGGATCTTGAGAAAGAACTGGCATCTAAAGTAGCAAAATTCGAGAATGACACACACACACACACACACACACACACACACACACACACACACACACACACACACACACACACACACACACACACACACACACACACACAACCTCAGTTTGGGAAATATGAAGCATCTAGAGCAGATTGTTTAAGTGTTCAGAGTAATTTAGATGGATGGCCCCGGGCTCGGACACGTAGAGGATGAGTTTCAGTGTGGATAAATGGCTTACAAAAGCTATATTTTGATAAAAGAGCCACTTGTGCAACATTTGGGTATCTTTATCCTGGAACCATATCTCTGCCCAGTGGCTCCTTCAGTCCAGTGTAGAGAAAGGAAGAAGTAAGTGGCTGGCGAAACGTTTCCAGAATAAAGATACTCAAATGTTTCACAAGTGGCTCATCATCATGAATTTCAATGTTGGCAAGTGCAAATGGGTGTTATAGATAGAACAGTCTTAAAGTTAACTTCAAAAGTATCACGTTTATCTGTGGTCAACAAAACCAACATATCGCTAAATTTCATGGCTAGAAATTTCAAGTACAAAACATAAAAATGAAAATATTGATTCAATAATTCACTTGTTATACCTGATCTTGAATATGTTGTCTAATTTTGGTTCTCAAATAACATATGCCGAAGATGGACATGAGAAGCAACAGAAAGGGACGCAGCCTCGTGCCATGTCAAGAGTGAAAGGATTTCAACTTTTATCACTTAAAAAACAGTGGCTAAGAAAAGACCTCATTCAAACCCTTAAGATATTAAATGGTTTTGATACATTAAGTCACTAAGTACTATTTGCAGCGCAAATGTAGCCAATAATTCGTAACAATAAATTGACGCTTCCAGGCATTAGATACGACACAAATGAATAAAAAAAAAGTCGAACATAATTATGGAAGTATGAAAAATCACTGCTGAAGCTGTAAGCTTAAGGACAATAGAGGTATTTAAGAACCAGCTGGACAAGACATTTACAAACATAGGATTCAGTGGATACTAAACAGGGGTAAATTGTCGTCAGTTGATTTCTGATGTTGGTGTTGAGAGAAGATGAAGCAGGGAGAGGTTGTAGTATGTACGATATAGTAGCAGAAATAAGAGAGATGCAGAGAGACTGTGTCTTTCTCCACGTCTCTACCTGTAAGAATCCAGCTGACATGTTGTCACGTGGTGTCCCAGTTAAGAAATTTGTAGTCATAACACTAGCCACAGGTAGTCTGGTCTTTGCTCCGTCTACTTGGGTAACCCAGTTGATCATGTCCACCTGCAGCACAGAATCCAGAGGTAGAAAGAGAAACAGAACCACTGGTATACACAGGTCTCTGGGAGTCAGTGGAGTGGCACTAGTAGTTATTGGAGGACCATAACTAAGACGTTGAGGTAGTTTGTAGTTCATACATTCTACCCGCATGTGTTTCTCCTGAAAATTTCATGCAGTTTATTCTCAGTACAGCACCGTATGTTTTATTCCCTGTTTTAAATGGCGGCAGTGGCAGGAAGGAATACAGGGTGAAGAGAGAGCCTTCTGCTTAACTATCCTTGCCTCAATTGTCTAGATAAAGATGATAGCCCTTAATCAGGACAGATGGAGACAGTACTTCTGAGAAGACAGACTCGTGGAATCTGTCTATCTCTCTCTTTCTCTCTCTCTCTCTCTCTCTCTCTCTCTCTCTCTCTCTCTCTCTCTCAATAATTAAATTTTCACGGTAATGTTTTGAATAACATGGACTTCTCAGAAACTTCCCTCAGCAAAGTGTAATTTTCAAAAATTAATCCCAATTGTACATTATTATTATTATTATTATTATTATTATTATTATTATTATTATTATTATTATTGTTATTATTACTATTATTATTATTATCTGACCAAGAAACAGCCCACAGCATAATAGACATGTGGTAAAAGTAAAAGAAAATCAGTGCCGTATATACAAATATTTTGTTTAAATATGCAGGAGGGTTAATTGTTTGTATCCCCCTCCCCCCTCCCCCACCCTTCCTCCAACCATCCCCTACACCCTCCCTACCCCCCACATCCAACCACTGCAGTCTTATCCTCCAGTATATTGACTGTCCTGGGTTGCGGACCCAAGGTAGGTAACAAGCTATTATTGCGCAGACCTGTACAACGCCGCATGAACCGGACTGGAGGGACAGGGCTGGAGCGATAGAGTTGGTGGGACAGTTCTGGAGAGACAGTTCTGGAGGGACAGGGCTGGAGCGATAGAGTTGCAGGGACAGTTCTGGAGGGACAGGGCGGGAGGGACAGCGCTAGACACAAGGCTAGAGGGAGACGCCATTGAAACAGTCCTTCCATCAGAGCTGGGCTTTTCACCACCACTTCCACAACGCAACATTGTACATGACAACCGCTGTAACTAACACGCTGGTGGGAGGTTCTTAAAATTCACCTAAACAGTCATTTCAAAGAAAATGTGGTTTTCATCCCTGGTTGAGCGTATTGACGGGAGGCGCTGCCAGATGCATGTGTCCTCATGCAAAAAGTTAAATGAGGTGTATTTTCATGACCTCCATGAAATTTTGTGATTTTTTTTTATTGTGAACTCTTCGAAATGCTGTGTGTTTTCGTGGACTCAATGAAATGTTATGTTTGTGGACTCGGTGGAACTTGTTAAGTTTTGCCTGTAGACTCGGTGAAATGTTTGTTTTCATGAGGGTTTAGCGAAAAGTTATGTATTTTCATGAGGACTCGTTTTTGTTGTGGCCTCGTTGAAACGCTGAATGTTTTTCATGTGGACTCAGTGAAAAGTGTTTTAAATGAATCCTTGACATATCATTTCTTTTTTGTGTGTTTACTGAGTACTCTGTGAAGCCTTTCTTTCATTAGTACTCAGCGTAGCGTTTTGTTTCTTCCATGTGGACTCAGTCAAGTTTTGAATCTGTCTTTCATTAAGACTTAGTGTAACATGTTCTGTTGTTCACGAAGACTTGGTAAAATGTTTTGTGTTTTTCATGAATATTTATGAACATTTATAATGTTTGGGTTGACCTTGGTGAGGACTCAGGTGAAACAAGGTCAACTTGACTTAATGGTGGACGAGGGCGCCAGACAGTCAGAACAGGGTCAAATTGCCACTAAGTCACGCGAGGTGCCTGACCTGCCCTCACCCTGATACCCTCCCTCACCTGCCCTCACCCTGATACATCCCTTACCTGCCCTCACCCTGATACCCTCCCTCACCTGCCCTCACCCTGATACCCTCCCTCACCTGCCCTCACCCTGATACATCCCTTACCTGCCCTCACCCTGATACCCTCCCTCACCTGCCCTCACCCTGATACCCTCCCTCACCTGCCCTCACCCTGATACCCTCCCTCACCTGCCTTCACCCTGATACCCTCCCTCACCTGCCCTCACCCTGATATCCTCTCTCACCTGCCCTCGCCCTGATACCCTCCCTCACCTGCCCTCACCCTGATACATCCCTCACCTTGATACCCTCCCTCACCCTGATACCCTCCCTCACATGCTCTCACCCTGATACCCTCCCTCACCTGCCCTCACCCTGATACCCTCCCACACCTGCCCTCACCCTGATACCCTCCCTCACTTGCCCTCACCCTGATAACCTCCCTCACCTGCCCTCACCCTGATACCCTCCCTCACTTGCCCTCACCCTGATACCCTCCCTCACTTGCCCTCACCCTGATACCCTCCCTCACCTTCCCTCACCCTGATACCCTCCCTCACCTGCCCTTACCCTGATACCCTCCCTCACCTGCCCTCACCCTGATACCCTCCCTCACCTGCCCTCACCCTGATACCCTCCCTCACCTGCCCTCACCTGCCCTCAACCTGATACCCTCTCTCACTTGCCCTCACCCTGATACCCTCCCTCACCTGCCCTCACCCTGATACCCTCCCTCACCTGCCCTCTCCCTGATACCCTCCCTCACCTGCTTTCTCCCTGATACCCTCCCTCACCTGCCCTCTCCCTTATACCCTCCCTCACCTGCTTTCTCCCTGACACCCTCCCTTATCTTCCCTCACCCTGATACCCCCTTTCACCTGCCTTCTCCCTGATACCCTTCCTCAACTGCTGTCTCCCTGATACCCTCACCCTGTTACCCTAACTCTGTTACCCTCCCTCACCTGCCCTCACCCTGATCTCCGTCTCTCACCTGCCCTCTCCCTGATGCCCTTCCTCATTTGCCCTCACCCTGTTACCCTCCCTCACCTGCCCTCAGCCTGCTATCCTCACCTGCCTTCACCCTGCTACCCTCCCTCACCCTGATACCCTACCTCACCTGCCCTCTCCCTGGTACCCTCCCTCACCTGCCCTAACCCTGATACCCTCCCTCAACAGCTCTCACCCTGATCCCCCTCCCTCACCTGCCCTCCCCTCGATACCCTCCCTCACCTGCCCTCACCCTGACACCCTCCCGCTTCTGCCCTCACCCTGATGCTCTCCGTCACCTGCCCTCACCCTGATACCCTACCTCACCCTGATACATCCCCACCTGCCCTCACCCTGATACCCTCCCTCACCTGCCCTCACCCTGATACCCTCCCTCACCTGCCCTCACCCTGATACCCTCCCTCACCCTGATACCCTCCCTCACCTGCCCTCACCCTGATACCCTCCCACACCTTCCCTCACCCTGTTACCCTCCCTCACCTGCCCTCACCCTGATACCCTCCCTCCCCTGCCCTCACCCTGATACCCTCTCTCATTCTGATACCCTCCCTCACCTGCCTTCACCCTGATACCCTCCCTCACCTGCCCTCACCCTGATACCCTCCCTCGCCTGCCCTCACCCTGATGCCCTCCCTCACCTGCCCTCACCCTGATGCCCTCCCTCACCTGCCTTCACCCTGTTGCCCTCCCTCACTTGCCCTCATCCTGATACCTTCCCTCACCCTGATACCCTCCCTCACCTGCCCTTACCCTGATACCCTCCCTCACCTGCCCTCACCCTGATACCCTCCCTCACCTGCCCTCACCCTGATACCCTCCCTCACCTGCACTCAGCCTGATACCTTCCCTCACCCTGATACCCTCCCTCATCTGCCCTCACCCTGATACCCTCTCTCACCTGCCCTCACCCTGATACCCTCCCTCTGCCCTCACCCTGATACCCTCCCTCACCTGCCCTCACCCTGATACCCTCCCTCACCTGCCCTCACTCTGATACCCTCTCTCACCTGCCCTCACCCTGATACCCTCCCTCACCTGCCCTCACCTTGATACCCTCCCTCACCTGCCCTCACCCTGATACCCTCCCTCACCTGCCCTCACCTTGATACCCTCCCTCACCTGCCCTCTCCCTGATACCCTCCCTCACCTGCTTTCTCCCTGATACCCTCCCTCACCTACCCTCTCCCTTATACCCTCCCTCACCTACCCTCACCCTGACACCCTCCCTTATCTTCCCTCACCCTGATATCCTCTCTCACCTGCCTTCTCCCTGATACCCTCCCTCAACTGCAATCTCCCTGATACCCTCACCCTGTTACCCTCCCTCACCTGCCCTCACCCTGATCCCCCTCTCTCACCTGCCCTCTCCCTGATACCCATCCTCACCTGCCTTCTCCCTGATATCCTCACCTGCCTTCACCCTGCTACCCTCCCTCACCCTGATACCCTACCTCACCTGCCCTCTCCCTGATACCCTCCCTCACCTGCCCTCTCCCTGATACCTTCCCTCTTCCTGATGCCCTTCCTCACCTGCCCTAACCCTGTTACCCTCCCTCAACAGCTCTCATCCTGATCCCCCTCCCTCACCTGCCCTCCCCTCGATACCCTCCCTCACCTGCCCTCTCCTTGGCAATATTTGTATAACATATATATATATATATATATATATATATATATATATATATATATATATATATATATATAATATATATATATATATATATATATATATATATATGTCGTGCCAAATAGGCAGAACTTGCGATCTTGGCTTAAACAGCAACGCTCATCTTGCCATACAGGACAAGCGAAAATTTGTGTATGCAATAATGTCGCCAAAATCATTCTGAATCTAA